>NC_049902.1:31678894-31994625 GCF_001411555.2 Juglans regia | reverse complement strand
GTAATACAAGTCTTAAGTTTTTGACTTCTTTTGTTGTTATTTTGGAATGGAGTTAATGCTTGTATATATATAATTTATTCAGGTATAAATTATTCCGAAACGGTACATAAAATAGTACCGAAACGGTATCGGTACCGAAATATTATTCCGAAATGGTACATGAAACGGTACCGATATCGAAATATTTTGTTCCAGTGCCTTAAACGGTACGGCCTCCGGTACGGTATTCAAAACTTTGTTTATAAAAGTAATTAAACATGATAGAAACGGGCTCTGTTGTAGTCTAGGACAGTGGAAGAGAATGGTGCTCTTTTATTGCCACACATGATGGGCAGTGAAGTAATAGGATGTGGGTATCCTTTTTGCTCATATTAGAAGCCTTTTAGAGTGCTTAGACATTGCCTCGTTTGGAACCAGAAAGTCTCTCATCTCATCTATTTATTATAATTTTTTAAATTTTCACACAAAATATAATAAACAACTCAACTTTTTCAAATCTCAAAACAATAATAATATTAAAAATAATATTATAACAATATTATTTTTACAACTTTCATCTTTTATCTAAAACTATCTCATCTCATCACTGAATTTAAACCAACCCTAAATGAGAACCAATCATTAAAAAGAAATAGAGTTGTTTGATTGAGAAGTACTACAGATATAAAGAAATTAGATAAAAATAAATTATATGTTGAGGTGATTTCATGTGATTCGTTAGATTTATTTTACAACAAAAATAACTTTATAATCTCACGAATCGCATACAATCACATCAATTTATAAGTTTATTTTTATATAATTCTTTAATGACTAAAATATTTCTCTATTCCATTTTAAAGTTAGTGTATAAATACACAATTTTTCATGAAACTAAATTGAATTTAAAAATAATCAGAATACCAGATTTTTTGATAGTTTTTGTGCTAACAGATGTAAAAAGTTTGATATTAATGATGTAAGGATTGTCGATAATTGACTTGTAAAAGATTTTGTTGGCTTACTTTGATGTCTCTCTCTCTCTCTCTCAATATACCTCATTGTATTTATTATGTATCAGAGTCAGTATACAATTTATCTATAAGTAATTGATTTGTAATCATCTCAGGCCCTTCTTCTAACTAATACTTATCACAACCCCCATGTAAAGCCAATTTTGCCAATTGGTGAGCAGCCTCATTGCCCTCTTGATGTATAAAACCTATCTTCCATCTGGCAAAGAGTCCTAGTTTCTACTGCAGACCTTCCACTAGATGACCATAGTTGGAATCATCCCTATCCTTTTTGCTCACAGCCTCAATTACACCCTTTGCATCCCCTTCAAAGATAACAGCTCCTAACTCCAGCTCTTCACAGAGGACCATTACTTCCCATGGTGTAGAACACTCTACAACAAAAGCATCATTACTAAATACTCTTGTAGCATATAAAACAACATAAAGCTCTCCCTTTTCATCTCTGATGATCACCCCAAGTCCTAACTTCTTAGAAGATACATTTATCGCAGCATCAAAATTGGCTTTTAGTTTAGAGCTTACTGGCTTCTTCCACCCTTTGCCTCCCGCTTGCCCCACCTTAGCAATCTGGTTTGCCACACCCCATTTCCCTTCCTTGAGTCAATTTGAATTCCTCAAACCCTGTCAATGAAACCTGTAAAACACTAGCAAGATCCAAGAATTTTTTGTCAAAAACAAACTTATTTCTTCTATACCAAATATTTCTCATAACCATGACTATTAATTCTAAATTTACAGTTGAGAGCATGTTGTACATTTCCTCCCAAAGCTGAAAAAAATTATGTACTGCCACCCTTCATTTTTGAATAGGACTACCCCTCTCAACCCTGGCAAATCCAATTCTGGAACAAGAATTTCTAGCCGCACTCTTATGAAAAAAAAAAAAAAGTGGGCAGGATTCAGATAAATTTTTTGAGTATTAAAAGAATAATGGTAGATATAGTTTTAGAATATGTAAATTTTGCACAGTTCGTTTAGAAGAAAAGTGATATTCACTATTAAAAAATATAATTTTTTTAAATGAGTATCATATTTATTCATTTTTTTAAAATGAATATGCTTAGATTGCAAATATCATTACCACATGTTACATAATTAGATTTAAAAAATAAATTTTAAATTTTAGATCTTATAAATTAAATTTTATAATTTAATAATGTAGATATATACTCTTTGATAATAAAATAATTATTAAAAGAAATAACAGGTTCCACTTTGGAAGGGAAGAATAAGCTCTTTGGACATAGCGATAGACTGTTATTGTTTGTATTCAAAATTTATATCAATTAATTTTAATTAATTTTATTATTATTATTATTTTAAATTTTTATATAAAATATAATAAATAATTTAATTTTTTTAAATATTAAAATAATTTTTTTAAATTTTTAAATTTTTATATAAAATATAATAAATAATTTAATTTTTATTTTATTATTTATAAATTATCTCAATTTATTTTAATTTATTTTTAAATCCAAACCATTGATCGTGGACCAGTAAGAGCATTGGCAATGGCCTAAGTCCAAATTTTAGCTAGAATGTTAGATTTTAGCTATAATATGAATTTGTAGGTAGATTAGTCCACACTGTCAGATAATGCATTACTTAAAAAAATACAGTAAATACTGGTATGGACCGCTCTCTGGAAAGATGAGTTTTCTCTCCTCTTGTTGTTTCCATCTTCATGACCTTCCTCTAACCTAACCGTCAGCCAATCTATACCTTTTCCCCTAGGTCCCGCTTCTTATCTAACCGTCTGTCCCGTTCCATCTACCATTTTTCCTTTTAGTCAATCTTTTCAACCACTCTCATCATTCTCACCAACCATCTTCCCAAAATGTCAAAGGAGAATCAAGGTATCGATCAGCTTATAGAACAAACTAAAGCACTGACTTGGGAAGACATCATCCTGGTCCCAGCAACAGAAAAAGCTGCTCAGATTTCAAACCATGCGCTTATAGGTAAGCTGGTATCCACAAAAGTTCTTAATAAGCACATCTTTTATACCACAATCCGAGCAGTTTGGAGTTTTGCACCTGGCCTGAATATTGAAGATCTGGGTTTAAATACTTTTCTTTTCACCTTCTCTTCAAGCATGGAGAAAAATAGGATATTTCATCAGCGCCCATGGAATTTTAAAGGTTATCATTTGGTCCTAAAAGAGTGGCCTCCAGGACTTAGTATTCAAGAAATTGACCTATCTTATTCAGCCTTTTGGATTCATATTTGTGGTCTTCCTCTAGAAATGATGACAATTGAGAATGCGATCCAAATAGGTAAAGTCTTGGGAAATCTGATTGAGATTGACTATGCTTATCTTCCGGAAAACAGTGTCAAACCTTTCATGCGAATTAGAGTGGAGATAAATACTGAGAAACCTCTGTATGAAGGCTTTAATTTACCCAGAATTAATAAGAAGCCAGCAAAAATTTGTTTCAAATATGAAAGGCTTTCGGAATTTTGTTATGGATGTGGTCGGCTGGGTCATCTTCAGCAATCCTGTCCTATTTACACTAGTTCTTCTGATGATCCATGTTATGGTAATTGGATGCGTGCGGAATCTGTTGATACTCGTCGTATCCCTGTCAGCCTTGTAAAACCGGAAGTTTCTCTCTATAATCAACTCCAGCCTAATTTCTTGCTCGAGAAACCGGTGCCTGAACCAGCATTTTCTAAAGAGGTACAAGACAGCTTAGCCCCTACAAAAAATATTCCACCCGTTAATCATTTGGGAAAAGGCAAAGCAGTTATTATCAACACTGAAAGTGGAGAAAAAAAGGAATTCTGTATCAAGAATCTTTTTTCCAGCAGCTCCTCAGAATTCTCGATCAACAAAGAAGACGACACTGTTCACAATCATGTTCATCATATTTATTGTTCAGCCAGAAAGGAACCAGTGGAAGACTTTTCAGCAACACGTGGCGCCCTTCAAAGTCTTCAGCCGTCATTCTTGTCAGCTCCACTTATGGCAGGCAATTATTCGGTTTCCTCTCAATGCTCAGGTGACATCAGCATTCCCTTATCTCAATCCTGTATACTAACCGATATCGCCTGTCCGCGGATCCCAATCTCGTCCAATCCGAATCCATCATCAATTTATCTCGACCCGCCAAACTCATCCCAGCCAAAACCCGAGTCTAACCCTTCTATTCTCAATCAAGTCTTAGCCCAACTTAAAGCAACCCAAAGCCCAATCATTTCAGAGCTTCCGAAGATTCTGGTTAGTCCAACAGGCCGAGGCATAGCCTTTAATACTTTCCAACTTAATCCCAGCCCTTCAACGTTCCTCACCCAATTTCCTTCATCCCAACCCGACCTTACCCAAACCCTAGAGCAGAATATATTGAACTCAGCTTTCACCATGCCACTTTCGCCTCCAGCTTCTTCCAGTGAATCAACAAGAAAGAGGAAACTCATCAACCCAGTGAAACAAAACACACAATTCCCAAACAAAAAAATTCTCTTATCTTCTACCATCACAATTGCTGATCGTGAGCCGGCCATTGAAGATCATGAAGGAACTCAAGACACAGTTCCAGAATTCAGAACAGCACCTCACATCCCTCTGAAGAGCTCTCCACTCAGAAAAACAAAAGTGGACCGCAGACAGCGTAGGAACAAAAAGATTTCTTCATCAACACATTATGCACCATCTCAGAAGCAAGATTTGATAGTCTCGGGTAATACAGTTCAGACTCAAACCATGAACCTTTTTCCTATTAATCCAACGACTGGTGTGGCAGGGGCTTCACTGCCACCGAAATTTCCATGAGACTGCTTGCTTGGAATTGCAGGGGTATTGCCCGATCCACTGCAATTAGATCTCTTAGGGCAAAAATCAGGACCTATAATCCTGATGTTGTTTTCCTTTCTGAAACTTTATTATCCCCATGTGAAAATACTCGTATTGTTAATATGCTTGGATTCTCGTTTTTTGTTCACTCCCCACCGACAAGGAAATGGGGAGGCCTTTTGCTTCTGTATCGCCCTGGTATCGATATAGAACTTGTGAATATCTGTACTAATATGATATCTGTTTTGGTCTACTCGGATCCTGCTCATATGCCTTGGCTTTTAAATCTTGTTTATTGTCCTGCCGCTTTTAATCAAAAACAATGGTTCTGGGATACGCTCAGTCAAACCACTGATTCCTTTTTAGGGCCTTCTCTTGCAATTGGTGACTTCAATTCTATTCTTTCTCAATCTGAAAAATTTGGTGGTAAAAGCTTTGCTCAATCTTCCACTTTAAAAGGCCTTCCTCTTTTCATGCATAGATTTGGGTTTGTGGATATTGGGTTTAATGGTCCTAAATATACCTGGTCAAACAAGAGGGCTGGTTTCAATCTCATCAAAGAACGTCTTGATAGAGGGATTGCCAATTTAGAGTGGATTGAGTTGTTTCCCAATGCATACATCACAACTCTCACTCGTGATTCCTCTGATCATGCTCCAATTTTGTTGGACACTTCAAACAATCACAAATCCAACAAATCCTTCAAATTTGAGGAATTTTGGCTTAGAGACCCTTCTATTTTCAGTACTATAAAAAAAGCCTGGTCTCAATGTTATATTGGCACTCCTTCCTTTATTTTATCAAAGAAGCTAAAGAATACCAAAAAAGCCCTTCGGGATTGGAATTTCAAAAATTTTGGTCACATTCAAACTCAAATAAAAAATATTTCTGGTATTCTTTCCTCTTTACAAGGTCAAGATCTTCCTCATTCCCCCTTGTCTTTGGAAACGGATCTTCAAACAAATCTTCATGAGCTCCTCATTAGGGAAGAAATTCTTTGGCGACAAAAATCCAGAGTGACTTGGCTTACCACTACGGATTTAAATACCAAATTTTTCCATGCATCTACTGTGATTAGACGTAGAAGGAATACTATTGACTGTTTGAAGACGGGAAGAAATCAATGGACCACTGACCCGTCTATCATCTCAACAACCATTCAAGACCATTTCCAAAAAATTTTCACCACTTCCAATCCTTCTCCGTCAGTCAACATGGATCATCTTTTTCAAAGGAAAATTACTGATGTTGAAAATGAATATCTTTGCCACATCCCTACTGATGAAGAAATTTTCCTTGTTGTAAAAGCTCTTCCCTCCTCAAAAGCCCCAGGTCCCGATGGATTTACAGGACTCTTCTATAAAAAATTCTGGGAAATTATCAAATCTGATGTCCTGGCCACTGTAAAAAATTTCTTCATTCAAGGCAATCTCTTAAAGGAACTCAATCACACAAATTTAGTTCTGATCCCCAAGGTTGAAAATCCAAATGATATCAATCAATTTAGACCTATTAGCTTATCTAATGTTTGCTATAAAATTATAGCAAAACTTTTAGCCAATAGGTTTAAATCTATTTTGCCTAGTATTATCTCTCATTTTCAATCTGCTTTCCTGCCAAATCGACTCATTCAAGAAAATACAATTTTGGCTCAAGAAATTTTCCATCTTATGAAAAAAAGGAGAACCAGAACTCGCTCTGTGGCTATCAAAATAGACATGGCAAAAGCTTTTGACTCAATGGAATGGTCATTCCTTTTGGATATTCTTCATCATCTTGGATTTCATCAAAAGTGGATTCATTGGATTAAAGAATGCATCTCTACTGTCTCTTATTCTATCATCATTAACAGAATTCCACAAGGTTTTTTTCAACCTTCTAGAGGCCTAAGACAGGGAGACCCACTTTCTCCCTTCTTATTCATTCTTGGCACTGAAGTTCTTTCGAGACTTATTATCCTTAAAGAAAATAGTGGCTGCCTTAAAGGTATAAAAATGTCTAGAGATGGACCCTTAATATCCCATCTGCTTTTCGCTGATGATCTTTTTCTTTTTGGAACATCAAACTCCCAAACTGTTCAAGCCTTTGCAGATTGTATTTCCACTTATAATTCTTGGTCTGGTCAAAACATCAATCATAGGAAATCCTCTCTTCATTTCAGTGCTAATAGTGGTCCCGACTTCATCACTGATGTTAAAAGCCACTTTGATTTTAGAATTTCACCTCCAAACACCAAATACTTGGGGTTACCCCTTGTAAATGGTGCTGAAAAAAAACAGTTCCTCAATGACCTTATTGAAAAAATCAATACTAAACTCCAAGGTTGGAAGACAAAAACTCTTTCTCAGGCGTCTAAAACTGTTCTCATTAGATCAGTGGCAAGTTCTCTTCCTTCATATGTTATGGCCACTTGCCTTTTATCTAAAAATATGGCCAGCAAAATTGATTCTCAACTAAGGAGGTTCTGGTGGGGTTTTGAAGAAAACCAAAAAAAGAAATTCATCCCTAAATCCTGGAATTCCATTTGTATACCAAAATCCATGGGCGGACTGGGATTAAAACAATCTTTCATGTTCAATTCTGCCCTTATTTCTAAGCTTGCCTGGATTTTCATAAATGGAACCTCCAGTCTTTGGAAAGAAGTTCTTTCTAAGAAATATCTGAGATCAAACTCTTTTTTTGAGATAGCCCCCAAATCAACAGACTCAAGATTTTGGCGAAGTCTTCTTCTTCAAAGAGACTTCCTAAAATCTAGCTCTTGTTACCAAATCAACAATGGAACCTCCATCAGAGTGTGGGCTGATCCTTGGATCCCCTCCCTTCCAAGCAAGAGTCCTCAAATTCACCCTCACAACACTCTTGAAAATCATTCTCTGACTGTATCGGAACTCATCCTAGAAGAGCCAAGGCGTTGGAACATCCTTCTCCTAAATACTCTCTTTTCTGAAAATACTAGCAGAGAAATCCAAAAAATTCCCTTAGCCAATCACAATTTCCATCATATCCCTGACAAGATCATCTGGATCCATCATGCCTCTGGAAAATTCTCAGTTAAATCTGCGTATGCAGCCTTGGTTAATCAGACTAATCTCCTTTCTAACAGCTCTCAGTCCATCAATTGGAAATCTCTCTGGAAAATGCAGATTCAAGATCGATTAAAACTTTTCCTTTGGAAAATCAGTCATGACATCCTCCCCACAAAAGTCAAGATTAACAATGTCATTCCACTTGATGAAGATCAAATTTGTTGCCCTCTCTGTAAAACTGAACCTGAGAACATTTCCCATCTGTTTCTTAATTGCTCTTTCTCTAGAATAATGTGGAGACATTCTAAATGGCCAATTGACTCATCCATGTTTGCAAATCATCCAATTTCTAACTGGATTAGTACAATTATTAATCCAGTGTCCAGCCTAAAAATTCCCGCAGATGAGGAACATGAATTCCAGATTTTTGCCTCTGTAGCAATGGATCAACTTTGGTTCACAAGGAATAAGTTAGAACATGAAAAGGTCTTTCCTTCAGTTTCAGAATACATGCATACTGTTCTTAAAATCTCTCAACAACATTTAAGAGCATGGTCAGAAAGAAAACAACAGACTGAGGAAAATGAAGAAAGACAAGCAGCAGATTATCATCTCATCAATTTTGATGTCGCCACAAGAAATGAAGGTTCTATTCTTGCTGCACTCTGTTGGGCAGAAAATGGTGAGCTGCTCTTTGCATTAACTGATAAAATAAGCAAGGTTAGTTCAAATGTTGGAGAAGCATCAGCAGCTTTAATGGCTGTTAAGGAAGCAGAAAAGTTGCAGTTGGAAAAAATAATCTTAGAAGGAGATTCCAAAGTCACTATTCAAGCAATCTCCAATGCATCAGAAACACAAGATTGGATCATGAGCCCTCTTATCAATGACATCAGGCACAAACTCGAGTCATTCAAAGATTGGAAGGCCAGAAAAATTCATCGATCCCAAAATCGATGTGCGCATAATCTAGCGCAATGGGCAGCAGAAGTGCAAGCCTTTGGAAATATCCCCCTAATCAAAATTCCTCCATCATTGTTACAATTTCACAGTGGGAAGGATCCTCCTAAATAGTTTGTATTTTATAATTTCCTGTTTTCTTAAGACTATTATGTATGTTTCCCTTTTCGGTTAATGAAGACTTGCTTTTAAAAAAAAAAAAAAAAAAAAAAAAAGAAAAAAAAAAAAGGTAGATTAGTCCACATTGGACTAGCTATCTTGAAGTTCAAATAATAATAAAATATTATATATATAATTTTTTTTTTTTTACAAATACAGTTGATATATTAATTAATAACTTTATTAATAAAAAAGATTATTATTTTTCAAATATTTTTTCTTTCAACCTAATTATTGAATAAATATATTTTGTCAACCATTCACCCAACAATCACATATATAAACATACAAACATTTCTTCTACTCAACATTTACATTTAGAATTGTAGTTGAATCTAACAAACATGCCAACAACTTCAAATGAACATCTCAAACTCACAAATAAAGTTGGAAAAAAAAAAAAACATGTAAGCCAAAAGGCTCACAGCAAATTTTCTGCATGGTTAACCAAAAGCAGTCACTTGAAATGTCAAATGCAAGACAAGAAACATATTATTTTGTGAAAATCTTGACACTGAAGAAGCCTAATACATATATAACCAAATTATATATGAGCTAAAATAGAAGAAAATTATCCCAAAAACAGTTTAGAAATAGAAGAAAGTTATCCCAAAAACAGCTAAAATAGAAGAATCTTCATCCCAATGCCATCTGTATGACAGTCCACAATTATCCAAAAAACAGTTCACAAATACCCAATACAGTCCACAATTCATCCCAATACAGTCCATAAATGAGCTAAAATAGTCCACAAATTATCCCAAAAACAATTAAGAAATAGCCAAAGCAGTCCACAAAGCAGTCCACAAAACAGTCCACAAATTTCCAAAGCAGTCCACAAAACAGTCCACAAAGCAGTCCACAAATTTCCAAAGCAGTCCACAAAACAGTCCACAAAGCAGTCCACAAATTTCCAAAGCAGTCCACAAAACAGTCCACAAAGCAGTCCACAAATTTCCAAAGCAGCAGTCCACAAACAGTCCACAAAGCAGTCCACAAATTTCCAAACCAATCCACTAAATACCTCAAAACAGTTCAACAATACCTCAAAACAGTCCAACAATTATCCAAAGCATCTCACAAATACCCAATACAGTCCACAATTCATCCCAATACATTGCATAAATGAGCTAAAACAGTCCACAAATTTGTACAAAAACAGTTCAGTCCACAAAACAGTCCATTAATTTGTACAAATGAGCTAAAACAGTCCACATTAGATCACTAACAGTCCATATCAGATCACTATTAATTGTAGTTGCTACCCAGCCACATGTTATCTAGCCCACATGTGGCTGGGCAGCCACTAAAAGTTCAAAAATATTGAATACTAACAACATCAGAATTTAGACATCTCCATAAGCAGTTGAAGGAGATGTAGATGTACCTCCGGAATGGGATCTCCATTCCTAAAAAATCTTGAGTTGAATACTGCCGAAATACTGCTGCTGCATGGCATTCATGCCACTTAGATCTAGCAGCATCATCTTTGCCTCAAACTTCCTCTTCTTTAGGTCAAATACCAAAGATTTTTCTATTTCTGCCTTCAACACAGAATTTCTACGCTCTTGCATGGATGTCGCTCTATCCTCGGTCATTTTAGCTAAAGCAATCTTGATCTCACCATTGTTGCCTTCCATCGACTTCCGCTTCCTCTCCTTTTCTTTCTCAGCTTTTTTGCCTGGAGGTCTCTCAGCTAGAATCTCCACGTCATCCTCGGCTATGTCCACAGCAACTTCACCAAACACTTTTTCTGGTGACCTTCTCTTTTTACCAACGGTGGAGAGATGTGCTGCTGCCATTTTGGTTGGTTTCTCAGAAGACACCAACAGTGCTCCATTGTGAAATTGGAGCCTACCATCTCTTTGTACAACATCTTTGCCTTCTCAATCTACAAAAAGTGAAGAAATATTTGTTAATTCATAAGCAAGTCTATCACAAATTGCATGAATGGTGGAAAATGGTACATACCTTGCGTTGCTCCGTGATATAACATACCTTGTCTTGCTCCATTGCACCACTCGGGTGCAATGACTCTACTTGTGCTAGAAATGCACAAAATTTATTTGTCCATTTTTGAATCGTAGACCATCGATTCATCAAAGAACCCTCATAACGGTTGGCAATGTTGGATTTTTTATATTCATGATAAAATGAGGTAATTCTTTCCCACAATTGACTAGACTTTTGATCAGTACCCCTTATCGCATCAATGCTAATGTTGAGCCAAGCTGAGACGAGGAGGTTATCCTCTTCAACAGTGAACGATGCACCTCTTTGAACTTTTTTAGATGGATGCCTTTGTTCACCGTCGTTAGGGGTTACTTGGACAACAACATTACCATGTTGCGTTGGGGCGCTATTACAACCTCCTCCTCCACTTTGCAATAGTGTAGTGAAGAAGGGGTCATCATCAAAACGTGTGTCCATCCTTGAAAATGGTTAAATTTTCAAGGAGTCAGAACATTGGCCAATATTCAAGTCGAATATTAAATATTCAGCATCATATTGTTGTATGATATGGTATCTCATAATGGAATGTTGTAGTCATATTGGCAAAAATATATACCCCAAAAATATTTTCAGCATACAAATATATACCCCACTAAATGGTTGTTTGCTGTACATTCCCTAATATAATATCATATAAACAAAAAGGTGCATATATTTTCAGCACATAGTCCATATGTGCATATATTTTCAGCATACAAAAATATATGGGGTATATATTTTCAGCATACAAATATCAAAAATCTGCATTCTAGGTAGGTTGAAAAGAGTAGCAAAAAATAAGCAAAAAAAATCAATATGCTGTATGATTCATAAAACAAAAGCAGTGGATATCATGTGGTCCAAATTCAACCAAATTCCAACAATGTTTATCCTTAAAAATTCAAGACACCCACCTTCCCAAGTACATCAATGGCTCATTCTCATCTCCTTCCACTAGTCATATTGGCAAAAGATGCGGCAAAGTACAAAAAATTAAACTTTTTTTACAAGCAAAGTATTGGCAATAGCTAGGCAGAATAGAACTTAATTGAATACAAGCAAAGTTTAAAAAAATTAGAAGGAAAAGGAAACAAATGTGGTAAAATATGGTAGGATCTAAATAGCAGTCCAGCAAAACAATCATAAAACCGAGACCCTTATAGTTTAGGTAGGCTCAGACCCTTATAGTTTTCACACATTCCCACTAGCAACATTACTTTGATGAATTCCCAAACTTCGAAAATTTTAAAACAGAAAATACCAATAACAATTTCTAGGTAGTTTGAAAATTAGCTCACTGCCTTTTCAACAGTCCACTAAAATTATTCTTATCTCCCTCTTCTATTTTCAAAGAATGCACATAGAAGAGGGAGAGAAGAATGTGAACAAATACCAATAACAATTATTCAAATTTGATTAATCAAATACTCAACATGGCTAAACATAAAACAACCACTTTAGATAGTAAAATAACATGCAGTAGCAATTTCCTGGAAAAAAAATTCAGATAGTAGAGCATTCCTAGCAACTACTACTAGAACAATTAACATGCAGTAGCAATTTCTTGGAAAAACCAAACCTGTATTTACAAATTCATGACACAAAAAGCAAGTGGTTGCCATGGATAGCCCCTTAGGTTTTGCATTCTTTTAGTATTTGAAATCAGAAAAAAAGAAAAAAAAGAAGCTACTTTAAATCTGTAAAGGAAACTGGCATTGGAAATTTGCAGTTGTGTTTTAGTTACTTCTTGGTTTAGTATGCTGGAAGTACTTTTCTGATGTATACTCAAATCCATAATTTTATGTTAAACCAAACACATGCACGCAGGCACACATATATGGAAAACTTAGTACAAAAATAGTCTCTGTTACAACTCATGAGGCTCATTGTGATACTGCTTTCCAAGAATTTTTGAAGTACTGAAATAAACAAATCTGTGTGTGACATGGAAATTTCTAACTTCCAACACATTATCTCATGATGTAACTCATAATCTACTTTCATTTTTATTCATTTGTACTTATGAGATTCTATTACTAATTTTTGGTGTAAGGAAACATCAAGGATGCAGTGGTTCCTTGGATTTCCAGCAGTGATGACAATTAAAGAATGAAAAGTGAGGGGGATTGAAAAAGTTATATCATATTGGGTTGCATGGCATATATTTTCTTACTCATTTGGGGGTTGGAGGAAGAGCCCCTTAGGCTATTATATTTCACTATCCATGCGCACACACTCTTCAAACTATTGCCTCTCACACACTCTTAAACTACAGTCACTGTTTTTCATTTGTTGAGTTACCTATTGTTTTATGATTGCCAAACCCCTTGCATTTGATAGCACCACAAGTGAGGTATTGGATTATATGGTGGTTAATTTCTGTGTTTTGAAGTTATATGAACAATCTTGTTTTTCATTTGGCAAAGTACCAATATATGCAGGAATAGGTTGATCACAAAGTGGGTAAGACTAATCACAAAGTGGGATAAGACTAATCACAATCACAGATTTGCAATAACAGAATACCAATCACAGAATACCTATCAACGCATATCAATAACCAAGAACATTGCAGCATCTTTGAATCCAATTAATAAAACCCTCAACAATCTCTAGCTATCACGGCAATATATACATCCCCAAATAAATATTGCATAAAAAGTAGAGCAAACCAGAATTACCATACCTAAACCTGGAGTGGGGATCGATTGGTTTCACGAGCATGCACACGGTCCAGTGATCAAAATGGCCTCAAACTATGGTATTCTAAGACCTAAAAATTACCTCATGTCAAAGCAAAGAAATCAGGAACATGCTTATCTTAGTGTGTGTGCGTGTGCGTGTAAACAATCGGGGATGTGAGACCCCGTGAGTAAGACAGAGTGATTGAGAAAACTTACCCGACACTTCCAGTGAGGAGAAGGCGAAGAAGACCTGCCATGTTCGGGAGGAAGAAAGAAAAGGGCGAAGAAGAGAAGAAGAGAAGAAGGAAGGGATTTCCGGGAGAGAAAGAAAAGGGAGAGAAAGAAAATCCAAAGAACCGAAGGGAGTTTCGGGAGAGAAAGAAAAGGGAAGAAGAGAAGAGAGCTTCGGCGAGAAAGAAAAGGCCGAAGAAGAGAATCCGAAAATGGAGTTTCATAGAGAACTTTCTGGAGAAAGAGAGAGCAGGAAGAAGAAGAAAGGAAAGAAGAAGATTCGGGAGAAAGGCAGAGGAAATGAAGGGTCTCGACAAGAAGAGAGAGAAAAATCGAGGGAAATATTGAGCGGGAGACAAATAAACTGATAAAATATTAATTTGGTTGATATACAGTAGCTCGCCAAGTCTGGCGAGAGGTGAAGAAATACTATAGTTAAAATGTTAAACTTTACATGTATAGTCAGTCCATTATAGATGATTTTTTCCTTATTTGCTTTTAATTTAAATTTACATTGGCAAATGGCTAGCCCATTGCCAATGCTCTAAGAAACTGATGCGTGGGCTTTCCAGCACATTCGAAAAACAATCGCCCACGTGTAACATCCTAGAAGTACTGAAGTAGATTATCCACCAATGAAGGAACTACCAAACAATGACGTGGCAGATATTGTCCGACCAAAACAGTGAACACTTCAGAAACCGAGTGACGAAGGAGCAACTCCATTTCCCTTCCACACATTCCTACGTTGCCTTATCTCTGAGCTGTGCTGTCTTTGTTTCCCTACGAACACAAACTATCCCAATGCAATATCGAACTTCTTCCCTCCCACCCGATCATACACCGTCCTTGTCCATACCCACCATCCTCGTTGCAGCTGATCTTCAGTTCCATCCTTCGACGCTCGACCTCCAATGGCTAACAAGTTAGCCATTACTGTAACATCCCCTCCTTTTCACACGGCCACATTTAAAAGGCCCTTGATTCCTGTTTCTTCATCGTTGTTTTCGTTATCTTCTTCTACAAGGGTTCGGTCGGTTCACTTCAATGGAAGGCACGCATGCTTTCGGCGCCGGGTTTTGGTGCTTAACACCAGGGCCACTGCCGACAAACAAGGTATTGTTTCATCAATTACAAGTAGCCATAGGATTAGTGAGTGAAAAATCGATGGCATTCGATACGTATTAGATTAGTAAGCACACGGATTTTCTTCTTCTTTTAATTTTCCAGACCAGGTTGAAGACAGCGAGGTTGTCGACGGTAAAATTCTGCCATATTGTAGCATAGACCAAAAAGGGAAAAAGTCAATTGGCGAACTTGAACAAGAGTTTCTTCAAGCTCTGCAAGTATGCGTACAGAATCTACTCATTTATTTTTTTTCTCTAGTATTTTGCTACTTCATACGTAACATAAAACTTATGATTAGACCACCAGTATGCCTCTACTACATAAACAAGAAATCGCCCAGGTTTCCCTTCTGTTTTTGTAATTCCTGAAGCATGCACGCTTGTTTCTGTTTTCTTGATCTCCAGGCATTCTATTATGAGGGAAAAGCTATCATGTCAAATGAGGAATTTGATAATCTCAAGGAAGAGTTAATGTGGGAAGGAAGCAGCGTTGTTATGCTAAGTACGCATTGAGCTTTATAAATGGAGCCTCAACATATATGCGTTTTTCAACTAATCTATAACTTAATCTATGATGTTAAACCTTTGATTACTTTCTTGGTTTATTTTATCATCCAGGTTCGGATGAACAGAAATTTCTTGAAGCTTCAATGGCTTATGTTGCTGGGAAACCAATTCTGACCGATGAAGAGTATGATCAATTAAAGTTGCGGCTAAAGGTTTGTGCTTGTTTGTTCCATTGTCAAATATGTGCATTTCAATGAGTAATGCAGATACAAATTACGTAAAATGATCTTTGCAACTAAAATTCTGAGGAAGGGATCAATGTTCTTGATTGGTGCATCTTTAGGAGTTGGATTATGCTGTATGAGTAATCTAATTTTTACAGGTCACAGCATGATAAATGTATGTTAATAAACGAACATAGAGAAACTGATCATAATGTCATATAGATTGTTGTGACGGTAATAAGATTCTTGACTTACTCTCTAATTTCTAAGTAGTTTAAATTTTTGAAAATTCCTGATTTGGTAGTGTGAATGATATTTAACCACAACCATAATTGTTTTTCAGATTCAAGGGAGTGATATTGTTGTCGAGGGTCCACGATGCAGTCTCCGAAGTAGAAAGGTGCATGCTGCTCTAAATGTTTCTGAATGAGCTCTTGTCTTACTAGGTCCCCAGCTCCCCCATTTTTGTTTTGCACTTGTGCATACATATGTTGACTGTCAAGAAGGTTGGGATTTGCATTTTTAGGTTCTCCTAGAATCTTGATCACTGCAGTATTTTTCCCTGTACTAGCATCACAGGATCAAATACCATCCACTCAGATGCAGTGATGTACTTATTGTCACGCCTGAATTAGTGTGACAGTTTCCAGCCTTCTCTGCAAAAATGATTTACCCTGCCATGAGTGGTTAAAGGTTATCCACAAATGGATGACATAGCCATTAGATACTTCAATTTACTTTGGTTGTTTTGTGTTGCAAAATACGCACAGCAGATCTTGGCTTAATTTGTACTGACTGAGTTTCTTCCCATAGGTTTACAGTGACCTGTCCGTTGACTATTTGAAGATGCTTCTGTTAAACGTTCCGGCAACCGTTGTTGCATTAGGATTGTAAGTAGCATGTTTTTCTTCTAATAATTTAGGTTTTAAAATCTCTGTGATGATAACCATCTTCTGCTCTATTACATGCACTTGGACCACCTTTGGGAAAACGATAACATGGACCAAAATAAAAAAGAACAAGAACATAAAGCGATCACATAACTTAGATCAGATGCATAAACGTTCTACTTAATGGCGAAGTTGTCTTATACATGTATAATGATTATTATATTTGTACTGTGTGTCCTGACAGGTTTTTCTTCCTTGACGACCTTACTGGGTTTGAGATTACATATCTACTGGAGGTAGGTAGTTGAGGTTGTCTTCTTCTTGTTTGTTTTGATGAATCTTTAAGGTCAATGGACATGATCTGTTCTAGTACTAAATAGAAAAAGAAGGGGAAAAAGAAGTCACTCACACCTTCTCATAGTTCTTTAGCCATTCCTCAGCGACCATGACTTGATAAATTTTTGCACCTCTGTCCCAAATGCAGCTAGGCCAATCAGCCAAAATTAAGTTGCAGAATAACAACACTACCACGCCAAACTGACTCGTTTTATCATCCTAGTGATTAGTGAACCACAGACTGTAAATATCAGAAATTTGAAAGAGAAAAAGAGTGATCAGAACTTCTAGCGAACTTTGAAAAGTCATATACCTTCTCCAGTAAAAATATGTAGAACTAATCAGCAACTTAAAATTCTTGGGTAAACCCATTTTTAACATATGCACTTTTGTGAATGTTGAATCTCAGCTCCCCGAGCCATTCAGTTTCATATTCACGTGGTTTGCTGCTGTGCCCCTCTTAGTTTGGCTTGCTCTCTCACTCACAAATGTGATTGTGAAAGATTTCTTGATCTTAAAGGTAGAATATTCGTTGAAATCTCTTCCCAATTTTGAAAAACCACATGGTGTTGGGTATACATTGCAACTGATGCAGTACTCTGCTATAGGGTCCATGTCCTAATTGTGGTACTGAGAATGGCTCCTTCTTTGGCACCATACTATCAATTTCCAGTGGCGGTACTACCAACACTCTCAAATGCTCAAAGTAAGTACATACATCTTCATTGACTCAAGACCTAACCGATATAATGCATGTCTGTATGTGTGTATGTACACATTGCTCCAGTTTTTTAGATACCATTTATTGTAGGCAGGTTTATATCCCATGCTTTTTGACAGTTACAAGTTCAATTTTGCCTCAGTTGTGAAACTGCGTTGGTATATGACTCAAAGACACGCTTGATTACGTTGCCAGAAGGAAGTAATGCTTGATTGGAGGCACGCACGCACGCACCCTGTCAAAGGTGTTACGCATGTATTATAGAGTAGATTCTTCTTCCCTTTTTATTTATTTTCTTCATTGTGCATGCAATTATGACATGTCGAAAGCCACTCCCTGCAGGATCAGTCCAGTTTATGCGATCCGATAGTTACTGACCTATGAAGTTTGGAGATGAAGGGTTTCACGTTATGTATATATACCCATGGTCATCTTTGTGTAGAGCAAAAAAAAAAAAGAAAAAAAAAGAGCTGTTAAATGGGTGCTTATAAATTCATTTGTAGAGTATACATGCTTGTGATGTAGTCCTTATAAATCAGTGGAAGAGAATTTGCGTAATTTTAAAGGAACATCCTCTATAATAATAATAATAATAATAATAATAATAAACATGGGTGCAAACGTTTTATAACAGTTTCTCCCGCTTTGTATAATTGAAGTCAGGTTTTCACTGGTATTTCTGAAGTTCTGCGTATTGTACTAATGTGTCGATCACAGAATATCATGATTCAGTCACTTCTAAGTTTTAAAATGTCAATTTCTAAGGGGTAATCCATTAGATAGGAAAGCTACTTGCCTCTGTTTGCATCGTTCCTTTTTTCTCCTCTTTTGCCAAGCAAAAAACTGTTCTTCACAAATATGTTAAGGAAGCTGTAAACCCCATAATCTCAAATCTATAAATTCAAAAACAAAACAATTCAACTCAACCATATTGAACGTAATATCCATTATATGGCTATGGCTATGGCTATGGCTATGGCGGCTATTACCTGGAAGCTAAGTTCACCCAATGACTTGCTGTCCTCCACTCGTCTTCTGTTTCCATAAGAAAGTGTCATCCCCACCTATTAATCAACAAAAAAGAAAAATGTGTCATCCCCACTTTAGAGAGCAAGATATGTGAGAGTTTAAAGAACAAATTGCAGTAACATTTTTTCTATGCCGATGTATTAATTGTCACCAATGGCTCAATTACACCTCATTTTATCTAATATCCCGCTCATCACAGAAGGGTGTTATGTATGCCCAAAGGCTTAATCCATTTATGTCATGGGATACTCAATATCTCGCAAATATAAAAGGTGCTTACAAAATTATTTCAGGTAGCTTAACTAGAAAAGTGTCCTAAGGTTATACTTGAGTCCTAACACCTTCAAAGGGTCAATAATGGACAAATGTCAGTATCTAAGAACCAAGTTTAGTGTTTCTTCTCCTGGCCTCTGGAGCAACCTCTTTAACCTGAAAAACTAAAATCATCTACAGGACAAATAAAACATCTAATTCAATGAAACATTTAAGGATTGGATGGAGCGTACAACATACAACAAACCAAATGGCATTGTCCTTGACCAAGTTTCGTTATTCACTGGTTGTAAGAGAAATGGTGGCATTGAAAGTTCAACTTAACCAAATGAAAAATATATTTTGAACACGCAGATAATAATAATAATAATAATAATAATAATAATAATAAACAGATGCTCGCAAAGAAACAGAGAAATGGTTACCTAGTTTAATGGAAAAAAGTACAAGAGTTTAGTTCATCATGCTTGCACGTCCCCAAGTATTAAAAAACATGTAGCCAGCCATCACAAACCGACATTAGCGGGCATGTAATTAGTTTCCCTTGGCCACTTTATATTGCGGTACCAGGGAATATTAAAAAAAAAAAAAAACACAGACATATATATATCACGTCCAATCATTTTCAAACAAAAAATTAGTGAAACATTCCTTTATCATTATTATTGTTATTATTATTTTTAAAAAAATCTTCGTGAGGGCCACGAAGTCAATCTGTTGATGTCCAATAATGCCTGTGGTTGGACGTTATATATAAGTGAGCAGATGCATGTAGCAGTAGACAACATTATACGCATATATTGTAGTAATAATATAGAGATCAAGAGATGGATCAGGCATGCATGGCTGCGACTTCCCTTGGATCGGGGATGATGATGTTTAGGTTGGTGTTGATGGCATTTATTCTGACAATCAGCATTAAGGCGACGGACGCTGTCTTCCGACCAAGCCCATGGCACCTCGCCCATGCCACCTTTTACGGTGACGAGACTGCCTCCGAGACCATGGGTACGTATATATACGTGCTTCGATCCCCTGTCATTGTGTGTGTGTATATATATATATATATATATATGCGTTGTAATTAGTAGCCTTTTATTTTTATTATTTTTGTTTTTTTTTTTCTTCCCATTTTGTTAGGACTTATTACTCTTTATTTTGTCAATTATTATTAATATGCAAAGTTGCAAACTACATGGAGCATTAATATTTAGTATTCAATTTATGGTTAAATAGGGGGAGCTTGTGGGTACGGAAACTTGTTTACCAACGGCTACGGAACAGACACAGCAGCCTTAAGCTCAACTCTGTTCAACAATGGATATGCTTGTGGTAGTTGTTATCAGATAAAATGCTATCAATCCAAATGGTGCTTTGGATGGGTACCATTCACCACAGTCACAGCTACAAACCTCTGCCCACCAAACTGGTCTCAGGACTCCAACAATGGTGGGTGGTGCAACCCACCTCGAGTCCACTTCGACATGTCCAAGCCTGCTTTCATGAAGATTGCTCAGTGGAAGGCCGGCATTGTCCCGGTCATGTACCGCAGGTACTTTTAAAGCTGGCTTGTTAAAACATCACTTATGCTAAAAATTTAAGTTAACGAGAAAAAATAGATTACTCAGTGAGTAATTTTTAATTGTGAAATTAATATTTATTTAAACGAGTTAAAGTTTAGAATTAAGATTCAACTTCAAGAATTTTACTCGTATCATATTAAATCATTATTTGTTTCGAAAGTTTAAGTCCATAAGTACGTAATATTGAAAAACTTAATAATTTATATTATATCTTAACGAGGCTTATTACAGGTCAAATATATAATATCGATGTTATCTATCGCTTATAAAACTCATGTTACATCGATGAGTAATGTTAAATACAAGTTTAAAATAGACAAATTTCATACAAGTCATTGTTAATGGATTCCATTAATAAAGAATAATTTTTTTTTTTTTTTAAGATGGGGTCTACTTTTTTACAAAAGCTTGTATGAAGCTTGTCTATTTAGAGTTTGTACAAATCATTTCTCTACATCGATATGCATAATTAGGGTTGGTTTGATTACATAAAAATATCTCATCTCATCATTATAATTTTTTCAAACTCTCAAATAAAATATAATAAATAATTTAATATTTTTAAATTATATTAAAAAATTATATTATAATAATATTTTATTCAATTTTTAACAAAATATTTCATCTCCTCTCATCTAAATTGCATAACCAAACGAGTCTGAAAAATAGTACTCGTAATTTAATTGATCTTTCACATGATTCTTGCAGGGTACCATGCCAAAGGAGAGATGGGCTTCGATTCTCTTTTCAAGGAAATGGGTATTGGCTGTTGGTGTATGTGATGAACGTTGGAGGTGGGGGAGACATTTCACAGATGTGGGTGAAAGGAAGCAGAACAAGGTGGATAAAAATGAGCCATAACTGGGGAGCTTCGTACCAAGCATTTGCTACTCTGGGAGGCCAATCTCTTTCTTTCAGGATTACTTCTTACACAACAAAGGAGACCCTATTTGCATGGAACGTTGCTCCCAGTAACTGGAATGTAGGATTGACTTACAAGGCCAATGTCAACTTTCGTTGATGTAGGAACTCTCGTTTGTAATATACAAGACTATATATATGTACCATCTTCTTTTTTTTTTTTTCTTCTGAGATCGAACATGTTTTGCCTTTCCTATTTGCCAAGGAAAAAAGGTAAATTTCGTGATAACCTGCAGGGAAATACGTATTAGGTTGGTGATGGATGATCATTTGGTCTAAACCATCAAAGAATATAACGAGAGACATCTTTACCTCCAAAATTCCAAATCATGGTGTGTTAAATTTTTGATCTTGTTCATTCTATAACTGTATGTAGCATTACTCTTTTATTAATTTGATGACGAACCAAGACCTATCACTCTTGCATTCGTAATAACTATAAGGTTAGCTGCTACCATTTACATTAAATGAAAGAAATTTATGTAAAATAATTTACAAAAGTATTAACATTTTATAAAAATACTCTCATTTTAATATTTGGTTGGGTAAAAAATTGTGAAAAAGATTGCGTGTCTATCACTATTCTTATTTCAATATTACAAATAGAGTCTTGCTAGCATGACGGTCGGCTTTGACTGTTGGGCTTATTACATGCTAGCACAAAATTATTCTTTATTTTATTTTTATCTTCTTTTTTTTTATACATTTTTTAATATATTTAATATTTTAAAAAATAAAAAATATATTAATACACTAAAAATTACTTTCTTAATTATTAAATAAAAAAAATTAAAAAAAATTAAATATATGAGCAATCAAAATGAAGGGACAAACTCATGCGATATACTAACATTTTTTATTACGAAAATCCCATTGTAGAAACACAAATTAAACAAAAATGAAAAATGGAGGCAAGCAAGAAATCCGACCATATCAACTAAACTGAGTCGTTGTCATTCAATTATATATGAAAGGAAAATGATTTATATACGTGCATGAGTCATACGTAGTATTCCATTTGAAAATAAAGAAATAAATATAGGGTTCTTATAAAATAATTTATTATTTTAATAGTATCTTATTTTTTTTAAGAGAATACGCGAGACTTAACATCTTAAAATTATATCTATCGTTACTCTATATTACTCGACTTAATATAAACTATAAAAAAAAAATCTTCTTAAGCGAGTTCGTGCACTAAACTGCGTATCGATGCTGACATGTAAAGCATTCGTTTAATGAAACGGTGTGAATTGAGGCATAAATAATTTTCGTGAAATAGAAAATTTTCTTTTCTCTCAAATTTTTTCTTTTATTTTTCTTTTCAATTAAAAAAAATCATATCGATTGGTACACCAAACTGTTTGCAGCTAGCAACGCCCAAACTATAATTGTCATTAATTAGGTCGGTCGCATAAAAGGCTTTATCATTAATTTCAAATGTTATGACTATGAGCAATACGCGACTGTAAAATGGCAATAATTGATAATAAGACTTGATCTTTACTTCATTCTCAGTCCGTTTTGATACACCGGATATGGGAGATAGAGTCGGAGGCCGAATTATAAATCAAAGTTGAGTCAGATTTTGGGATGAGAAATGCTATGCTCACCGTTGGGACTGGGAGCTCCTGCTGGCAATATTTTTTTTTTTTAGTTTTTTTTTTTTTAATTTTATGATTAAGTAAATATTTTTTAATAGTATTATAAATTTTTTTATTTAAAAAAAAATATTTAAAGATATTAAAAAATTCATGTAAAAAAATGCAAAACAATAAAAAGACACAAAATGTATTAGCGGCAGCCCCAGCAGGAGCTCTCAGCGGTGGGCGTAGTTGGGGTTCCAGCTCCAACAAAGTCGGTACACACTCTTAGGGGTGTAACCGGTCCGGTCCGGTCCGGTTTTGGACAAAATCTAGGACCGAACCGGTATGTACCGGTTTTGTATTTTTCAAAACCGATTACGCCCCGATTACCCTCCTAAACCGGTACCTCCGGTTTTACCGGTTTCCGGTCCGGTCCGGTTTTCCAGTTTTTTTCAAATATAAAAAACATATAATAAAGTGTTAATTCTTATTATAAAATGTTATTAAAAATTTAATATATATATTATGCTTAAAGTATATGATCAATTAAATTTTCATCTTTAAGATTAAATTTTTATTTTATAAATTATAACAACATTATCTTATATATAATTATATTAATAATATATGATCAAATAAATTATAAATGTTCATATTTAAGATTAACATTTTATGTTATTATTTATAAATTATAATATGAAATTTTTTCATATATGATATATAATTATATATATTATATATAAAAATTTAACATATAATTATATATTATATATATATTTTTTGTATAATATATAAAATTAATTTTTATATATATTTTTTCAACCGGTCTGGTTCGGTCCGGTCCGGTCCCGAAAACTACGGAACCGGAACCGGACCGGAACCGGCCGGTTTTCATAAAATAGGAACCGGTTCCGGACCGGACCGGTTCAAAACCGGACCAACCGGTCCGGTTCGGTCCGGTCCGGACCGGTTTTTCGGTTTCCCGGTTTAAATTTACACCCCTACACACTCTTATTAGAATACTCTATTTTCCATTCAGCTTTAAAGAATTGAGGGGACTTTCTTCTAAATAATCCTTTTAAGATTGAACTTATTTATTTCAAGATATTCACTTCTCCAAGTTCAAAGTTATTGGCAGCATTAGATTTTTTTTTAATATATATATAATTTGATTAAGAGAAAAGATATTTGTAATTTTGAATTGTGTAATTGCTACATAATCGTTTTTAAAAAAATAAATAAAATATAAAATTTACATAAAAAATTAATTTTTTGATAATAAACTCTATTCTTTTGCAAAATGATTACGTGACATTTACGTACTTCACGATTATATATAAAATTATTGTTTGACTAAAGAGTACGCTACTTGTAATTTAAAAACATTGCACATTTTTAGAACGAAATCAAATCGTATCATCATTTTTATGGTGGGAAATTATTTGATATAGAGTCAAGGACGACAAAAACAAAATTATGACGACAAAACTTTATTAATTTCTTAAATAAATACAAAAAAAATAAATTTCTTCCCAACTTCATAGTTCATGGAACAATTATATATATATTTAGAGGCATGCTGTTATATACAATCTTTTTTATATTTTGTATTAATATGATTGGTTAAATCAATTATTTTATATTTAAAAAAATAATTCACTCAATCACATCAATTGAATGTATAAATAATATACAAAAATGATTATACAGGAAAGTTTTGATATACTTAAATTGTGGGGCATGGTATTAAGTTGAATACTTTATTAATCCACCGACACCGGCCATATGGCTTTTAAAATCAAACCATAAATTTGAAAAGGAGTTTATATTTACAGCAATGCTTCATTTTATTCTTTTAATTTGACTTACACAAATTTACTTAATATTTTTGGTGAAATTCTTCCATTTCACAATCATTGAAAATTAGATTGATTAATAAAAATAAAAGAAAATATTATTTGACTTTAATTTCAAACAAAGCTGTCCGCACGTCCCAAATTTATAAAATTTCAGGCAGTTATCTAACGGTTAGTAGAACCATCGTTGTCAATCTGTACCGACCGCCCAATTAGTTTGATGCCTTTTCAATTAGACGGTGCAAGAATTTTCTTTGCCGACCATATATAAATGGAGAGCTCAACATGATTTAAAAACTCTTTTTTTTTTTATCTTAAAAAAGGAGAGTAGCTTACTAATGAAAGTTTGTTTATAAAAAAAAAAAAACAGAGCGAGAGAGTAGAAAGAGTGGGATTAGATACACAAAACATATCATTTCATTATTACATCTTTTTTAAATTCTTATATAAAAATATAATAAATAATTCATCTTTTTTAAATCTAAAATAATATTAAAAAATAATATTTAATAATATTTTATTCAATTTTTAACAAAACATCTCATCTCATCTGAACTTTCTGTCAAAACCCACCCATTCTTCACGAGGTTCACGAAGGCAATGTTGTGGAGTGTTGGAGATTATAAAACAAAGCACGTACGTAGGAGTGATGGATATAGGTAAAATTGCACATTGTCGTTGTACGTACTTGAATAACGTAATATATAATATGGGTTATTGGCTTCATTCATGGAGGTTTGGTTTCTTCTTGATGCATCCATATTGGCAATAATCAGCAAACCAACACTTGCTGTAATCTTCCAACCAAGCCCTTGGCAGCTTTCTCATGCCACCTTCAATGGTGACGAGACTGCCTCCGAGACCATGGGTATACATGTCTTCCATTCTCCTCATAATATTTATGATTATATTTTCGTTTTATATTGAGTAAGAAGAGTGATAGAACATCTGAAAAAAATAAAAAATAAAAAATTACGAAAATAAGTTTATAAACTAATGTCATTCAATATGATATGTCATATTTACATTATATTAACGTTGGTTTTACAATCTATGCGTCGCTAAATAATTCATCTTTTTAATTTAGAAAATTATTTATTATTTTTTACTTATCTATTAATCATTTAATGGCACATAAAGGGTGATGAAATGATGATTATTATAAATATAATGAATAACATTTTCTTATCATTTCCAATTTGTTGAAAATCTATTCAGATATATACATACATATATATATTTTTTGGTCCCCCCAAAAAAAAAAAAAAAAAAAACTAATTGGTTGCCGTTACTTGAATTAGGTTTACAGGGGCAGCTTGTGGGTATGGAAATTTGTTTGTAAATGGATATGGAACAGATACAGTAGCCTTGAGCTCAACTCTGTTCGACAATGGGTACGCTTGTGGGAGCTGTTACCAGATAAAGTGCTATCAATCCAAGTGGTGCTTTAGTGGGGTCCCATTCACCACAGTCACAGCTACAAACCTCTGCCCTCCAAACTGGTCTCAGGACTCTAACAATGGTGGGTGGTGCAACCCACCTCGAGTCCACTTCGACATGTCCAAGCCTGCTTTCATGAAGATTGCTCAGTGGAAGGCCGGCATTGTCCCTGTTATGTACCGCAGGTAGTTAAAGAAATTTCCCACCAAAAGAATGGATTTCACTTCTGTTTTTTTTATGCGTCCTTGTGATTTAGTTAGCAAAAGGAATGTGGGTTAGATCTGAAAATACATTTTGAATTCAAATCTTTCCCGTTAAAAAGAATATTACTTTTATGGTATATGATTCTGAATAATAGCTAAAGAATCCCAGCTGATTGGGCAATGGCTTTCATGACAGGGTACCGTGCATAAGAAGTGGAGGGCTTCGATTTTATTTCCAAGGAAACGCGTATTGGTTGCTGGTGTATGTAATGAACGTGGGAGGTGGAGGAGATATAACTCAGATGTGGGTGAAAGGAAGCAAAACAGGGTGGATAAGCATGAGCCATAACTGGGGAGCTTCGTACCAAGCTTTTGCAACTCCGGGAAGCCAATCTCTTTCTTTCAAAATCATCTCCTACTCAACAAAGGAGACTATAATTGCCTGGAATGTTGCTCCTGCAAACTGGGCTGTGGGATTGACTTACAAAACCAATGTCAACTTCCATTGATGTAAATTCTTTCACAAATGGCTCTTCTTCTTCTTGTTCTCAATACACTACTACAGTATTTTGTTAATCACTTCGTTTATGGAGAATCTCACTGTCTCCTTATGTGACTGCTCCTTTGTGTTTACCAGAGGTAAATTTTCACCTGCTGCCATCAGATCAGATACTCATGAGACATGCCAATTGCCAAGAGTATTATTATGGCTTTCTTGTCAAGTTTATCAATATTACTCGAAATGCCAACTAATGTGGTTGGTAATTTCTTTGAGGTTGTATGAAGATAAACTATCTTTTAATTAAATCATTGATAGAACTGAATGATTTAAGAAGTGACAAGAGTCCGATTTCCACCTAACTTAAAGTAAACTCAAGAGGTTGGAAAAGGAGATGTTCTAATGCATACACAATATTTTTTTGCTATTTATGTATTAAAAAAAAAAACACGAACAATAACAGTATCACATATGCCCAATTAGATGACATATATGTCTTCAGCAATATTGATCTTGTGAAGTAAGAGTCAGAGGATGTAGTAAGTGCAATGAAGCATTGATTGGCATTAAAATTCCAGACATTTTTTTAGTACTTCTTGGTTGACCCCCCATGTGAATATTTCATGTTAGGGGCGCATTAAAGGGAAAACAGATGGAATGCCATGGTGGCTAACATGATACCCACAAAGTTGTTCCAAGTGGCAGACATGTTACCAAACACAATTAGGAGCACTGGAGCCCCTATACTAGGTGAAGAATGCCCTCAATTTCTTTCTCTAAGCACGCCAAGCCCCCTTTTTCATTCCCTTTTGCTATGAAGTATCATCATCATCATCAGCCCACGCTCCAAAATCATATCTCCCATCCTTTGTCATATGACCTTAGCCCTTCTGCCACCTAAAAACTCTCATTCAAAGACAGATCAACAGAAGTTATGCTGCATTCCCACAATACAAGATCCATTTTGCTAGTTCTTCTTAACCCCACCTCTTCTAAAACAACAGGCAGTCTATTTCTTATCGATTACTGTCACAGCCACCTAACGTATACTGTCTCCTGCTCTTGACATGATACAGACACAAAACAAGAACGTTTTTCACTTATTTTTCCCTGCTCTTTAATCCATCAAAGCTTTTCTGCCATGTAAATTACCGGAAACAGTCCAAACTGTCCTCTTTGCGACCTCACCCTTGTTACATCTGCAAGAAAATAAGCTAATCTAGATTTTGTTATTACACATTTCAAGCTCTTCTTTCAATCTGCCAGCTTCAGAAAATCAGGAAAAATGGCACTGCTATGCACATCGAAGCCCGAGAGTATCAGGAACAACCGTACAGGTATTACATGTTTACATCCAACGTCTTGTAAAACAAGTTCAGATTATCATATGGGCTCCCTCTTCTCTCTCACGTTCATAGTTCTTTCGTGGGCATCATCTGCATCAATAAAATCTGAAGCTCAAGAGATCAAATCAGCTCATCTTCTCGATCTTTACATTAGAGATTACACGTTTAAGGCCTACGACCAACACTTCGGGACTGGAATATTGCACACTGTACATTTACCGTCAAACTTCTCCGGCATCAGGGTCGACATGGTGAGATTCAGATGTGGTAGTCTCCGAAGATACGGTGCACAGGTTAAGGAATTTCATCTGGGTATTGGAGTGACTGTGCATCCATGCGTGGAGAGAGTCATGATAGTTAGACAAAACTTGGGGTATAACTGGTCTTCCACATTCTATGCTAAGTATGATATCTCTGGGTACCAACTTGTTTCCCCTGTTCTAGGTCTTCTAGCTTATAATGCTGGGTCCAACATGAACCTTAGCAACCCTTTTGAGCTTGGAATTCTTGCAGGAGAAAAGCCCATCACAGTAGATTTCAGCAACACCACAAAGTTAGCCAAGATACAGGGAAATAGCCCATATTGTGCTAGTTTTGAGAGTGATGGAAAAGTCACACTAGCAAATCAGGTATCACCATATGTGTGTGTTGCAAAGAGACATGGCCATTTTGGATTGGTCATTGAGACGCCACCAGAGCAGTTAAGAACAGAGATTAGCCGGTGGAAAGTGGTGGTTGGAAGTTCAGTAGGAGCTGCATTGGGTGCTTTTCTTTTGGGTTTACTTCTGTTGGCATTGTTTGTTAAGGTAAAGAAGAAATCAAGAATGGAAGAGATGGAAAGAAGGGCCTATGAAGAAGAAGCTTTACAAGTTTCTATGGTTGGACATGTGAGAGCTCCTACAGCAGCTGTCACTCGAACATTGCCTACAATTGAGCATGAGTATGTACATCCTAACCAAGGATTTGTTCATTTGCGTTTGTGATTATTCTTTTTGTAACATTAGATGAACAAAAATTATTTTTTCATTGGATAAGAAAGAAATTCAAAATGCTTTTGTAGGAAAGAGGGAAAAATCTGTTTCTCATCCCTGCCCATTGATTATTCTTTTTTCTTCAACTTTCAAAATCAATGTTTTCTCGAATGAATTCTGCTACATACAATCACTTTAGTGTATTATTTGCTTACTCTACTAATGTGATAGGCCAAATCAATTATTTTATATTAAAAAAAAATGGCACAGCCAATCACATTGATAGAGTGCACAAAGAATAAGTAAAAATGACTTGCACTTATAATTTTTGTTGTTGAATTGGTACAAGGTTTTTCCAATTTGTCTTGATTCAATCTTTTCCAGTTCTGGGTCAAGAGTTTTGCTAATGTTCTGCCATATTCAAGTGAAAAGGTCTTGGATCCAACCAAACAAAAAGAAACACAACAATAAAAGCTAATAATTGCAGAACATTGAATAAAAGGACTTGCTTCTTTTTCTACACAAAAGCAAAGTCACATCTCATATTTGAACACAAACTTTCGCTTTTCCTTTCTGTATTCCAAATCATGTCCAGGTCAAATTATAGAGACCAATGCTTGAAGATGCAGATAGGCATCATTGAGGTTGGAAGTCAAGGGAACTAATTCTTATAACATCCCATGGTATAGAAATCTTATAAACTCCCATAGCTTCAGATAGATCATCTGCTGGGTCATGAACACGCGTCCTATTTTTGTAACAAACAAAGCAAAAAAAAATAAATAAATTAAAATAAATTTTTAAAAATAACTCTTCCAAAAATATTATTCTCAAACATATTTTTAAGAGAAATGATATTTACAGTCATAAATGTGCAAGCACAGTATAATCATTTTGAGAAAATTAAAAAAATACGAAACTCATATGAAAATAATAATAACTTCGTAATAGTAGACTTCACTCTTTTTAAAAATGATTGTGTAGTACTTACGCACTCTACGACTGTATGTAGCATTACTCAATTTTTAATTAATACCGTTATTTATCCTAAGTTCAATCAAAACATCTCCCAAAAACGCTTTTAATGAAAATATATCTTTTGTTTAAAAAAAATTCGAATTTTTATCCGAATTTGAGGATCTCAAATGGGCTCTATAGTATTTATTAATATTTTGAATAGTAGTAAATGAATACTAAATATTGTAGAACTCGTTTAATGTATTTGTCTCTCTTTCATTCAAGACTCTCAAATTCAAACAATAATTTACAAAATTCTTAATCGAACAAATTAGACCAACCCGATTTTGTATTTCATTAAATATATCGGAGCCAACCCAAACCAAATTGCATCGCCTGACCATGTAATATGACACAATCAAACAAGTTTTCTATCTTTGATCTAATTGAATATTAAATATAAAGTGCTGCTATGGTGCGGCCCAGCAGTGACAGCCGGGCGTGCCTCTTAAGTAAAATTCATTTTTTTTAGTTTTTTATTCATATTTTTTTAACATTTTTTAAAAAATATAAAAAAATATATCTTAATCACTTCTTTAATCAGTAAGTAAGTGAAAGGCTTGACATATCCAACAACTCAAATAACTCTCCTTTTCCCTTTCTCAAAATTTTCTCCTAATTATTTGCATGCTTTCTGACCATATTAATTGATTATAATATACACAAATCTACTTGATCACATTAACTTGCAATTATATTTGGACTGAAATTATCTTAATTTAGCCTCAAAAGGGATTTTTTTCCCTACGGGTTTGGGCAAGTTTACCGTCTCTCCTTTTTTTTTTTTTGGATAAATGTTGTAACTTTTCTATATCTCAAATGTAAAGATTCTTTTGAGATAGACAATGCCGAATTTAATGCAGAGGATGCATCAATATATTCAAACGCATGAAAAGTAGACTACTTAATGAATTAATTATAAATAAAAAGTTTGAATTTAATCATACTAAACGAAGCCAATACCTACCTCTAATTTGAAAATCAGGAAAATATTTTAGTCACAAAAGATTACAGAAAAGTAAATTCATATGATTTAAAGTTTTGATGTAATACATTATAATGTAAAGTTATTTTTATTATAAAATAAATCTAACAAATCTCATGAAGACTAATCAATTTGTGAATTTATTTTATATAATTTTTTTATGTACGTAACAATTCTATTTTTATAATCATAAACAAAAATGTTTTTTTTTTTTCAATTTTTTGCATTTTCTTTAACTGAAATAACATTATGTTGATGTTTGTCAAATGAGAAATGATACTTGTAGTCGTGAGTGTGCAAGCGTCGTGCAGTCAGTTTGAAAAAAAGTGAATAAATAAGAGATCCATATGAAAAGAAATTAATTTTTTAATTATAGACTTCACTCTTTTTCAAAATAACTGCACAATACTTGCACATTCCACGACTGAACGTAACATTACTCTTATCAAATATAGTTGGAACAAAAAAAAATATTAATTTTTATTAGGATAATGTTAGGAGGATCGACAATAGTGCTCCTGCATTATACTGATAAGTATAAATACATTTTTTTTTCTTTTAATTATTTTTAAATATCTTTAATTTTTTTTTTAAAAAAAAATATCATTGTATTAGTAGTTACCTTCTCAACTATAATAATAAAAATAAAAATCAATTATTTTTGACTTTGTAAGTAGCATTTTCCTTTTTATGAAAAATAATTGTAAAATGATATGTTAAGGTTGTGTTTGGATGTTGAAGTAAGTTGAATTAAGTTGAGTTGAGATAATAAAATATTGTTAAAATATTATTATTATTTTGAGATTTGAAAAAGTTGAATTGTTTATTATATTTTATATTAAAATTTAAAAAAATTATAATGATGAATTGAGATAAATTGAGATGAATTTAATAATCAAACTCGCCCTTAAGCAGCTTGATCTTGTTTTCCCCCCAAAAGTAATAGTGTTCAGAAACATAATATTTGTTACAATTAACATTAAATTATTCCTAATTTCCCATTCGCAGTGACAGCATCGCAGGACGCTCTCCCAAGATTTGCCGGGAAAGTTAACCGCAACCTGTGTGGAGGGAAAACCAGCTTGTTGCTCTGACTGTCTTGTCCAGCTTCAAATCTCATTCTCTCTCATGCACCCGACGTTCTTGAATAATAATACCTTGTTCTCTCAAAAGAAAACTCTCAAATCTCAGGGTGACTGTCTTCACGCTTCACCGTCGCAAGTTTTCCTCGTCGAAACGCGCAAAATCTCACAACGGGTCTTCTCTCTCTCTCTCTCTGTGGGAAAAGGATATCTGTATGGAAGATCCCACGGTTCAAAGATTTCCCGCTCAATCAGCTCTCGGAACCCCCATCTCATCTTCTTCGTCTTCGGGGCTGAATCTCACCCCCACTATGTCCGACGAGGACTCGGTCCGTTCGCGCTACATCGAACGCCTAATCAACGCCAACTACCAGCCATCGCCGTCGAGGACGATCTACTCGGATAGGTTCATCCCCACCCGAACGGGCTCCAATTTTGGGCTCTTTCACCTCCCAGCCCCGCGGCAGCCCAGCTCTTCCGAGGGCCGAAAGGACAGCTCCACCAGCGTCTATTCCACGCTCCTACGCACGGTACTCTTAGGTCCCGAATCTGGCGTGGTCTCGCCGGTTACACCCGAGAAGAGGAGCGACTGGACGAACTCGCCCAGCCGTAATATCTTCCGGTATAAGACGGATACCAGCCAGCCTTTGCAATCACTTTTTCCATTTGGATCTGACGATGCAATGCCTGGGGTTAATCATAGCCCGGTAAAGAGTCCCCGGAAGATCCCACAGTCTCCTTATAAGGTAAGTTCCCGGGTTTATGCGTTTGGGTTGAACTGTATTTGGATTTTTTGAATTGAGTTTGCGGTGTTTTTAACTTTTTTAACATGACGGTATTTGTAGGTTTTGGATGCGCCAGCTTTGCAAGATGACTTTTATCTGAATCTGGTGGATTGGTCCGCGCATAATGTGTTAGCAGTGGGGTTGGGAAACTGTGTTTACTTGTGGAATGCTTGTAGTAGCAAGGTGCAAGCCATTTTTTGCGTTGTTCTAAGCAATAAATTGTACTGAAACGTCACAAGTTTGAGAATTTATATGGCTTTATTTGATACTATTCGGCATGCTACCCGCCCGCAGGTAACCAAATTATGTGATTTGGGCATTGACGAAAGTGTCTGTTCGGTCGGATGGGCTCAGAGCGGTACACATCTTGCTGTTGGAACTAGACATGGAAAAGTCCAGGTCAGAGGCATGTATTTTTTTTTTGGCACCGGATATCCGATAATTCAAGAGAAAAACTGCAGTCCGACGACCCTTAGGAATAAAATTCTTTTTTTTTAACCGATCATACCCACAAAATTATGAATTTATTGTTTTCGATCTCAATCGGGAAGACAGCCTAAAAGAGGGTTTGAATATGGAACCATGGTGAAGAACATATTGATCATCAATTCTTAGGATTAGAAATATTTTAGCGAACCTGAAAACCGCAAACAATTGTTGATGCAGATGTTGATTATTTAGGATTCACTTGGGTCATCAATAAAAATCTTGCGATCTCCTTTAAATTGACTCACTGGTATGGTAGCCATTCTCAACAGTGATCTCCTCACAGGGCTTCCTAGGCCAGCTGTTCTGTGAGGACGGTTTCATAAAGTGCACTTTGTTCATACCACTCCTGGTCAATTTAAACTCTTCGTACTTATGTTATGCTTTTTTTTTTTTTTGTGTCATAATATGTGTTACATATTTAGCTTATGTGTTCGACAACCTTCTATGTAGATTTGGGATGCATCTCGCTTGAAGAGGGTAAGAGCAATGGGGGGTCATCGATTACGTGTTGGGGCCTTAGCCTGGAGTTCATCGTTTTTGTCTTCTGGTGGCCGGGACAAGACTATTTTTCAACGAGATGTACGCGCCCAGGAAGATTTTGTCAGTAAACTCTCTGGACACAAGTCAGAGGTCAGATTCTTAAACACCTTGTTCAGGTTAATGTAATTTCCTGGTGAATCACTTACTCCCCTCCCTGGTGGGGCAGGACTTCTCTCAGAGTCTGCATAATTCCATCCTGCTTTCAGATACATATTCTTTAGTTCTGTGAATGCTAAAATTGCTAAATGTATATGCTGCTGTTTCTCCATTTTGTTTATTGTCTTTGGTTCATTGATTTTTCAATTATACTCAGATATCTTTTTCCCAGCCTGAATGTCAATATTTCATGCTTTAGGTTTGTGGACTAAAGTGGTCGTATGATGATCGTGAATTAGCATCTGGCGGCAATGATAACAGAGTATGTAATTTTTTTCTTAATTTCTGATTAATTGCATTCACAGTTATTTGGTCATTCTTCTTTGAATTCTCGACTGATAGTTTATCTCACATATGTGTAGCTTTTTGTTTGGAATCAAAATTCAACTCAACCTGTACTGAAATACTGTGAGCATACAGCAGCTGTTAAAGCTATTGCATGGTCTCCCCATGTTCATGGACTTCTTGCATCAGGTGGTGGAACTGCAGACCGATGTATTCGTTTCTGGAATACAACCACAAACTCACACTTCAGCTGCATGGACACTGGAAGCCAGGTAATCTGCTTGTCATTTTTTTGTTTTTACCGTAATTTGTGTTTTTTAATGGTTCTGGTATACTCATGAAAGAGGTTAACCTTAATTCTATTACTTATCTTCTTATCTTTTCACTTTATTGTCTCAAGGATAAAGTATTAGTAAGATGAGATTTCTTTTTCTCTTTCCTCTTCCTCCTCTCTTTTTGTGTTTTTTTTTTTTTTTGGGGGGGGGGGTAATTTTCCTTATTCTTAAGCGGTTTGTGAAGTCAAAAGATATAGAAATATCAATTCTTTTAAAGAACGCTGAAATTAAGTGGTACCATTAAACCATTCTAGTACTTTCATGGATGCATTAACATGATATTGACAGATAATTTCAGAAAGCTGCCTTGCAAGCTAATATGCCTGAAGAGGGTACCTCATTAGCTACCTCCTCTCTCGGCATTTGCCTGTATGTAATGTATGTATAAGTTTCCGTTAGTAGGTGATAAGCACGGCAGTTCGTGCATCGTAATTTCATCCATTAGAACCAGTTTCTGCTTGATAATTGCTACATATTGAAAACTTCCTTTGCTGTTTTGGTAGTTAATTTATGCATGGGAAGTGGGAACCACTATTATGAGGAGAGCATCTCTGGTACCGTATTGTTCTACAATTGGACTAGTCATCCAATATGAGTTCTTGAACTAAGTGTGTCCTAAAAAAACTACTAGCTTAGTACTAGATCCTTAATAGACGATCCACTGATTTTATCTTTTTACTGTAGTTGATGTTGCTTTCAATCATAATTCCTTGTCAAGTGATGAGACCGAAAAAAAGCAGGGTCGTGTGATTACATGCATTAATGATGCATCTATGCTAGTCAAATATTTCACTCTTGTCGGTCCTAAATAGTTGTTGGACTGTTGGCAGGGCACTATCAATTATTAAATATGATAATCATTTAGGTTTATTAGGGAATTTAGTAGATCCCCTCCCCTCCCCTCCCCTCTCTCTGTCAATACTGAGATGTACTGATCTCTATTGTACATATGGCAGGTGTGCAATCTTGTGTGGTCCAAGAATGTCAATGAACTTGTCAGCACCCATGGATACTCCCAAAATCAGATAATAGTTTGGAGATATCCTGCCATGTCAAAGGTACAAAGTTTATCTGATGTGATGCAAGTGTATCTTATGAATTAGTTTTTCTTTTTCTTTTTTCTTTTTTTGGTTTACATTTTTTTCTCCTAATGCAGTTGGCAACTCTTACGGGCCATACATATCGAGTTCTCTATCTTGCCATCTCGCCTGACGGACAGGTAGTTTGTCCTTTATTCTTTTTAATAATCATTGGGATTTTCTGTTGATATTTTATAATGGTAATTTTCTAACAATATTTAATTCAACTTTCAATTTTCATCTTAACTCATCTCATCTCAATCCACTATCCAAACGGGACCTAAAAGTAATTTACCATTTGTTTATGCCTGTCATTTTTATAAATTACAATAACGTTTATTGTTTCAGACCGTTGTCACTGGAGCTGGAGATGAAACACTTAGGTTTTGGAATGTGTTCCCTTCTGCTAAATCACAGGTAAATGATTCATAATATGAATCCAAAATTTTTGTAGTTTTGATTCTGTCATTTAGGTCCGAAGTTCTCTCTTCCTCCACATGATTCAACTGCAATTGATATACATATTAGTCATTCTCAACTCCAGTTAGATACCCCCTCCCTGTACAGTTTTTTTATGGATTTAGTTCACACTCTTTGGAGTGACTCGCCAGTTATTTTGTTTAGATAAAAGCATGGGCGAGTATGTTGGTTTAGATGTTTTGCTTTTCCAGTGGAAAATAGCTGGTGCACCTTCATGAGGTTCCAATGTGAGCTAACCAAATACATGCACGGGAGAATAAACGAAGATATAAGCATAAGCAACTCATATTAATGTAACTGTTAATGCAGAACACAGACAGCGAGATTGGAGCATCATTTCTTGGAAGAACAACAATTCGGTGATGATCGTAGGCCTTCGGCTTAATGTCATCTTTGTCATGGGAAATAGTATACATATGATACTTTATACCACGGTTTAAAAATTTATCATTCTAGGAGAGACTCAAAATTGGTCTGCTTGACCCTGCTCAATGTTTCAAGAGATACTCATCACTCAAGTTGATCAGACCCCAACACACATTGGGCAGAGAATTTGCGGGGACCTAACAATTGCTAAGATGCAAGGGGTAGTGGTGGAACAGTCCTGGTTTCTTGCAAGCTGACGATTTTGGACTTCTTATTCCCACTTCACCAGGTTTTTATCTGTAGAGGAGGAGGTGTTAACCAATTATTTTAACAGCTCCCTTGTATATTTGAGAAGGAAGAATACCAGCATGCTTTGACCATACTGGTGTGGCGTATATATACACCGAATCTCAAACATAACATTTTGTACAGAATCAGAGAAAGCTAAAACTGTTTCTACATTGTCCTTTTGATTTCAGCAGTCCATTTTGCTTTCAATTTGTATTTGGGGCATCATCCAACCCTCTGTACTATTTTATTTATTTTGATATAATCCGAGCATTTGCAAGAGGGGGAAAAAACAAAAACATAGAGAGATCTTACTTGTAAATGGGGTACCATTACACTTACATGCAGATTTTGCACATATTGATATATACAAGAACTGGGTAATCTAGATGACGACGTAATGTGCCAAGTCACATCCCCAGAAAAAGGTAAACCCACACAGCACCAAATACTAATCTTCCAGTGTTCCACGGAATTTTAAAGAAGGCGTGTCATTACATTGGAGCACATATTTTCTATAAAATAAATCGAATGAAAGTGGAAGTAAAGGAATGACTAAGGGACGTCGTATCGTATTCAGCTTTGTTGGGTTTGCTGCTGACAGCTCTGTTGGGTCCCAAAACTATTTTCACTTTCACAGGGAATTGCTTCTGACCACGCGATCAAGCTCATTGGTGGAAAGCAACACTCGCAATTTTCTTGGCATGGCTCGGGTATTTTCCTGATAAGCTCCGGGTTTGCTTGCATCATTTCGTCATTGTGCACGCTACTGGTGGGCGCTGCCGCCTCCCTGATGGGGCCCCAGCATTCCACTTTGTTGAATTCTGGAATGTTTGAGTGAAAGTAAACCCAGACCAAAGCTTCCTGCAATTCCGGATAGTTGTTGAACAAATTCCCATCTCCATGGAAAAAGGCCTTCAAAACCTGTTAATACAAATCTTGCTTTCATAAGAGACTGATTCAACAAAAAATTGGAAATAAAAATTAGAGGAAATTAATAAGAGACTTTTTACCACTGGTAGTTCTTTGCAGAAGATGAAGTATCTGAACCTAGCAAACAAATCCAAGAGAAAATGGCCTCCACTTATATGACAGTGAACATGAAGAGACATCTTTCCCTTCACTTTCTTCCACTCTGCTACTACTTCATCTCTTTGTAATCTGCTGTACCACCCTTGAAACTGCAATTTTAAATCCCAATTTCCCATATTTTAGATTCTGAAATATCCAAATAAAGGGTTCAAATTACTCTTTCTTTCCTAACTATTCATTTTGGAATCATTTCCATATTAATACTAAAATATAAACCTAGTAGTACAAAGAACACAATATACAATAACAGATTAAAAAATACTCTCTAATCCTCTGCTTTCCTCTGTTTTTTTACCCTTTAAAAATATGTAATCCCCTTTTTTCAAACTTCAATTTATTTAGCAACAGATACACATCAAGCCCCTCTTATCCTTGCTAAATGAGTGATTAAATGTGTAATTCAAACCATAAAAGATCCCTTGCTTTCTCTGTTCCCCTTTCCAATTTGGAGTATTATGCAATTAGTCAAAGAATGACAAGATATATTATTTTTAGCATATGGGGGGTGTCAGAGATCAGAGTTCAGGATTACTTGAGAGTTGTTTATTGTCTGTGAGATGGCCAAAGTGAGCTTCGAAGTTATATCACTATGCGTAAGCGTGTAGGTCCTTGGAAGGTTCCCCGGGTGCTTCTTTTCATCTACTCCCAAAAACAGTACCTTCAGCTTCGAAGCTTCAAATATCGCCGGCCCAAACAATCTTGCTACCTGAGCCAATCAAACCCAAATCTTCAAAAAATAACAATAAAAATACTAAATTGCCCAAACTAGTATCATTAAATTTACTTAAAAAAGGCATGAAAGGATAGTTACAGGAACGATAGCAAAGTTCTTCTTCTTGGGTCTTTTTCCACAAGGAAAGAGGGAGCTTTGTTGCTCTAAGAGTGAAGAGTGTTTGAGCCTTGATGGGAGCACAGGAGCTGCAGTCAAAGTTCCCATCTTTCTTTCTCTATTGAGCTGCAGTCAAAGCTTAGACCTCCTCCCTGAAGCTCCAACCTTCTCGGGCACCCAAATATAGAAACTTTCGTGCAATATCGTTTTATAAACACGATTCTTTTAGAAGGTAGGAACTCCCAAATCCCAGGAGCTCAAAACGTTTTTATTTCGCTTTTGCTTTTGCTTTTGCTTTTGCTTTTACTTTGGGATTCTTTAGCTTGGAGTTTTTGCTTTGCTTGTTAGCTCAGCATCTTTGAAAATTTGGGAACATTTTGTGGGGATTATAGGAGAAGGGAGAAGACGTGTCAGTTTGTTTTTGGAGCTTGGTTGTCACCTTCGCCTTCAGTTGAGGTTGGATCTGAAAAGACGTACACCGCGTGATAACCGCAGATGTCCCGGTTAGCCTCTAGCTCACTCCAACATTCTTAGGGACATGTTTCCAATATTCTTAAATGAATTGTCGTGTAATTAAATAAGGAATAATTTCTTTCCATTATTTTTTAGACAATTCTACTACAGGTACCCGTTGCGGAATCGTTGACGTGGCCACGTCAACTTTATTAAATTATTTAAAAAAAAAAAATCGATTTCAGACATTGTTTGCATCTCAGCTAACCCATATGCGCCACTGCGCAAAAGAAATTGCGACAACTTGTCGTCTTCGTGCTGTCGACTGAGCATTGGCCATCAACTTAATCTTCTTTGTGTCGTCGAACCCATTTGAGCATTGGCCATCAACTTGTCGTCTTCATGTCGTCGAAACTGTGCTAGAAGAAACTATGAGAACTTGTTGACTGAGCATTGGCCATCAACTTAATCCTCTTCATGCCGTCGAACCCATCTGAGCATTGGCCGTTGACGGAGAGGAAATTGCACCGAGTAGCATGTTTCTGGGAAAAAGAAGAGAGAAGATAAAATAGAAAACAAGAAAGGTACATCGCCCAAAAAATAAAATAAAAAATAAAAAAGTGCATTAGCCACTTCTGCCGAGAGCTCCAGCCACGGCCCACGATGTTTCCACTTTCTTCTTCTTCGTTCAATCAGCAAAAGCGGTCTATCCCCCCCGAGCTCAGCCTTCGCCACACCTCCTTCTCCAAAATCCCCATATCCATAGGTAATCCGAAACCCCACCAGGCTCATGGTCCCAACTATCTCTCATTTCTCTCTCCCTTTATTTATTTAATTCATTTTATACTTGTCCATTCCCTACATCATGATTCAATTCAATCTATCTACGAACCAAAAAAATCTGAAACCCAGTCAATTAGTCTCGCAATCGAAACATAAATTTCAGTACCTTTGAGATTTTCTTTCTAAATTTTTCTCTTGCTACTGGCCCTATTAATCTTTTGAAGTTCTAGGCGTCAAGATTTCTTGGGAAGCTTGCTGTATTTTGTGGCGTTCCACGGGTTCCATTGCTGTGTTCCTTGCGAGAAGAAAATGTGGGGTTCCATAAATTTCAGAAGCCAGAAATCAAAACGGTGTAAACGCACCGTTTCACTAGTGTCTACGTGGCATCTCGGGTACGCGGGGGTTCCCCCACCCCGGGTGCAAGTAGACTTTTTGTTTTTTAGACCTTTTGGCTTCTACGGAAACGCCGGAAACTTGCATGTTTGGACATAGTTTTTATAATTTTTTAAATTATAAAAGAATTTATAATTTTATTAACAAACATTATTTAAATATAAAATATTTTTTAATTTTTAATTTTTAACTTTTTCATTATCTAATCATTATTTAAACAAAAAAATCAATACAATTTTTACGAACTCTAAAGTAAAAATTATATTTAAATAATTTCTTAATTTTATAATATTTTTATTTAAATTTTTTTCTTATTTTTTAAAAACTTAACAAAATATTGTCATTCAAATTATTTAACAACTATGCATTAATCTTTGAGTTTTGCTACTTATCATCTAACACATCACACACTACACTTATTTTTATTTATTTTTATATTTTTGATTTTATTTCTCTTAAATTAATGAAATTATTCTACTCATCAACTATATATTATATATTTTATAAGAAAATAAAAAAATAAAAAAATTATGTGTGATATATGAGCAATGCTAGATACAGTCCCTATTTGGGGACTGCAATACAAGCCTAAGCAATTTTATCTTTAATTTTTTTAAAAATTACAAAACTATCCCTCCTGAAATGATGATTTTTCTTATTTAATAAAGGGCCTGCACATGCAGTCCTTAAGTGAGGACTGCAAATAGAATTTCTCGTGATATATATAGATATGATTATTAGAATTTTTCTTAATCTCGTAAATTTAAGTGTATTGATATATTTTTTATTTTTTTAAAATTTTTAATATATTAAAAAAATATTAAAAGAAAATTTAAAAAATATATAAAAAAAGTAATTAGCAATATAAACGAGCAGTGCTATTCAGGAGTCAGAGTAGCACCACTCTAGCATTTGAAAGGATTAGGATCAATGTTTTGAATACCGTACCGGTCAAGGCACTTAAATGAAATATTTCGATACCGATATCATTTCGAGATAGTCGATATATGAATAAATTATATATAAATTATATTTTAAGATAATAGTCTATATATGAATAAATTATATATAAATACATATATATAAATTATAAATAAACTAGTTTGAATTGAGAGTAAAAAAATAAGCTTGTAGTTTGAAAAAATGAAAAACAAAATGAAGGCCGAAATATAGGCCGGTACAGGCTGAGATTGAGGCCGGTACGACCTGTATCAGCTAGTATTTAGGCCGATACAAAACATATATGGTACCTGTACCGGCCTAGTGGCCGGTAAGAAAAATTTCGATCGTACCGGCCGGTACGGTACGAAATTGAAAACAGTGATTAGGATAGCAAAGTCCTCCTAACTCATCTTATATGATTATATTTTATTTTAATATTTAAACATCACAAATATAAATACTTTTTAATTTCAACTTTTTAATTTTTTCATCTAATCATTACTTAATTATTATAAATTTTCCAAACTTCCAAACAAAATAAAAAAAAAACAAATTTTTCAAATTTTAAAACAAAATAATATTTTAATTTTATAATATTTTTATTCAACTTTTTTCCTCTCATTTTGTAAAATCTCATAAAACATATTAATTCAAATCAATTTACTACTATTCACAGATCATCTCATCTCATCTCATCTTACTATTCAAATGTGGGGATGAAAAATGACAGATGCAGTGAAACTAAACCGACCACTTTTATTCATGTTTAAAGTCGGCCGGTTAAGGGGGAGAAAATCAGCGATGTCAATTTCGGCATGATTTCGATCAATCTTCAGTGTCCCGTCGACATCGCAATGAGAGAGAGATTGATGGCGCTATGTGAGAGAGGAGAGAGAGGGATGCACGGCAAACGGCGGAGCGCTGTGCTACTGCATGAGAGAGAAGAGAGAGAAGAGAGAGAGTTTAATAGATGAGAATCGGGAGAAGAAGAATAAGAATAAGGGATAGGGCTAATAACCATAAATCCAAATGACGTTGTTTGATGTATTAAACTAAATGACATCGTTTCATTTTTTTTTTTCCAAACGGTATGTGTAAAACGATACATAAGATATATATATATATATATATATTATATCGGTCAATTCAGTGATTTGAACCTGATTCAAATGGGACCGAATTGGCCGGCGTCAGTTTCATCAATTTCCTACCGTTGGCTGACCGGTTGTCCGTCAGTTTTAACCAGTTCCGGACTCCGACAATTAGTTCATGTCGGCAACGGCCGATTCCATCAGTTTATGTACAGCCCTATCCAAATGAGATCTTAGGCCTGGTTTGGATATTGAGATGCTTACATCTCATCCTATCTCATCTCAATATCCAAACACTACAAATACAAACAGTCTTCAATTTCAAATTTTTAATTTTTTTATCTAATCACTACCTAATTATTATAACTTTTCTAATTTTTCAAACAAAACAAGAAAAACATTTTAGGTTTTTCAAATCACAAAAAAAAATTATATTCTAACAATATTTAAACTTTATAATATTTTTATTTAACTTTTTCTCTCTCATTTTCTAAAATCCCTTAAAATATTTTAATTTAAGAGTCCTGCTAGCGTTTCGCCCAACTTTGACCGCTGGATGTGCCCGCTAGCACAAAATCATTTTTTATTTTATTTTTATCTTATTTTATTTTTTATATTTTTTAATACATTTAAATATTTTAAAAAAGTAAAAAATATACCAATATACTAAAAATCACTTTCTTAATTATTAAGCAAAAAAATTCACAGACCCATCGTTTAAGTCAAAAGTGATTTGACTTAAAACTACCAATAACTTTTCTGTTTTGTCTCATTCTCTTTTTCTCTAAAATTCACAAACCCATCGTTTTCACTAGGTGGAGGGGGTTCAGAGCTTAGGCTTCGACCACCTCCTCCCCTAGCCTGCCTTAGAAGCTTTTTAATTTTTATGCTTTCTTGTTTGTCTTTTTTTCCTAGTTTTTTCCTTAGTTTTCTCTCCTTAGCATCGATCATCGTCGATCTATTGCTTTCCCTAATTTTATTTATAAGTTACCGTGTAAAATATATGAGTTTTTATATTTTTAAGTCAGTGGGTAAATCATACATTTTATACTGTTGACATGGCAATACTTGATTTATAAGAGATTTAAATTTTTTATTTATCTTCTAAATCAAATCTTTTCATGGCAATAATATGAAGAATGTGCTTTATACACCCTTACAAATAAAAGTTTTCAAAATATATTATTTATATTGTGTATGAGATAAATTTATAAAATTCAAATTTATAATTGTTTTCTCACAATCAAATTATTAATTATTTACTATCATTCTTTCATCATTTCATTTCATGATGTGATATTAAATAATTAGAAATTATTTATTATATTTTACTTATATACATATTATTTAATGTCACATCAATAAATGTTGAGAGGATGATGATAAATAAATCTTTCCTTTTATTAATATCATAATTAGAGTCAGTTTTCCCTTTCTTTGAAGGCCATGTTTGGATAGCACCTTTTTTGTAAAAAAAAAAAAAAAAAAAAAACTTTTCCTGTTGTAAAATTGATATATGAATTTTAAAAAATTCACAATTAATAATTTTGTTAATCTTTGATTAGAAAATTAACTTCTTGTTTAAAATTTAGTAAAAAAATTATGAGATATAATCCGAATAAAGAATTTAGGTAAAGGGACGCTTGGACACATGGATGATATGCGTCGTACCAATCCACCTTGTATCGTCTTACCTTACGTATAAGGGTTTCTTTCCTAGCTGCATACATACAAATCTCTCCGCATCTTTAGGGCTGGTCGATGCAAAAGAACTCAAGATGTCACTATTAAGAGAGTTTGGTGAAAATATATGACCTCAAACCGGAGTTAGGCAGTTTGGAAGACTAATTTTTTCCCGCAAGACATGATTTTAGAAAATAGAAAGTGTGTACGTTGAAGTCTGAAAGAGTGAAAAGAAAACTCCAAAACCGTCTCTATGGTAACAGAGCAGTTAGATGCAAGAACAAGAATCTTTGCCTCCTACTACAACAAAAACAAGACTTACACGCTTTGAAATGTTGAATTATTGAATCATGCAAAATGTCAAGATCGTCAATTCTTTGATTATATATAAATTAAGACTTTTCAAAACAATTGTTGATCTCGCAAAATTAAGTTAATAAATTAATATTTATCAATCATCCAATTACCATTTTGAAAAGAAAAATTATATTCTCAAGTCGGTGAGTAGAACACACTAAGTAAAATACTTACATTTACGAATTATGTGCTCTATAAACCCGGCTTGAGAATAAAATATCTCTTTCGAACAAAAAAAAACCAGATCAAAGCAAATTGACAGGAGATGCATGCTCTTTTCGAACTAATTAATAATATACGCCTAGAAACTTATATATGGTGTTTATATGCTGTTAAAGTCATAGATATCATGAACAAATGGTTGGCTTGTTGTGGGGACTGAAAGAGATCATGTACAATTTTGGCCAAACAAGAAATACATGGTCAGAGCACGTAAATTAATTAAGAGAAATGTATATATATTGTAATGTTGATCCACAAGTAGCTAGCTACGTAGAGTAATGTCGATCATCAAAGCCTTATCAATTGGTGCAAGCAGCCATGTTTCATGTTTTTAACCAATCCAATATATGTAAGAATTTATGTATCTCCATTGCACTGGAAAGGAAGAAATACATCAACTTAGCGCAAACTGTAGAGTATTTAGGTCATTACACTTGAAAGAAGAATAATATAATTACACTTGTGAGACGAACGAATTAACTCGACAAGTAACATGTGGATACCGTCCATTCAAGCAGCAAAATGGATGAGGTACTTGCCGAAAACAGACATATTGTACTCTCATCTTATCATACGATCGATGTCATGTTAATTAAAATTACTACTTAGTAATTTTAATTAAATGACGTCATGATCCGTATTTCAGGAGTACCTAATAATTTTCCAACGATCTATACATGACTACAACATGATCGATCATTTGGGTGGTCCTATGAACAATTCTGTTTCCACATCCACATGACTTCTTCCGTGGAGAACTTCCGGCAGCAGCTGCTTGCTTGACAGGTTACGGGATGGCATGCCATACTGCACAAATTAAGTTTAAGTACTGGTCTTAGTTATTGTTGATAACCAAATCCTTATACGGCTTCTCAGAAATATTAATTGGAGCTAGAACTGCTAAAGATGCCCACAAAAAGTGAAGTTCTAGCTAGCAAGGGGAAATGGGAGGAAACAAAGGATCAATTAAATATTACCTTCTCACGTAACTTTGCATTCTCTTGCAGTTGGCGTCTCTCCTGAATAAAGCCAAAACAAGAAACGCGTCAAACATGACAATCAGCAATTCCTGGAGATCCAAACACACATGAGATATATAGTAGTTTTCTTTACCTCTTCCCTTAGCTTCTCAATCTGCTCCCTAAATAATTGATTCTGAGAATATTCGCAGGATTGCTTTATGGTGTTAGTAACGTACTCAGCTAGATGTAACAAAGCAAGTTTCAATAAGCTAAAAGACTGATCCGGACGTGAGCCAGGATAGTGTTAGATAATTTAACTTGAAATGATAAATTTACCCTTTCTTTCAAGTTTGACCTTTTGGGACAAACGAGGATTCGACAGTTATTAGTTAAAGCTATTCTTAGAATTAGATTTACCTTCCTTGCCCTAACTTTACTAAGGCTTCGCTCCAGCTGGTTTTCGACTTGCTGTAGTTCATCAATTGAACATAATTCCAAGCTATCTCCCAGAAGTCTTCTGCAGTATTCAAATTTCAAAAGCATATATAAACATGAGATGAACGGAACTGTGAACGAAAGAAACTAAAAAACGATCTTTAATGCTGATTATCAAATTAGGCCTCAAACCGCTTAGATGTTTCAAGAAGCTCAATTTTCTTTGTCAGGCTAGAACTGTCTTCCTTCAAATGCTGCATGCAAAACCAAACACTAAAACTTCGTTACTCTCTGAAAAGCTCAAGCAATTTAAAGAAGAGAGTAATATATATATGGACCTTTCTCAAAATTGGAAACAAGATTGTTTTTCACGATTATGAACAAGTACAAGGATTTATATATTGGGTCGGAAGCATGCACAATGCAGTAATTTCCTATAATTATCAAATGCACAAACCTGCAAATTTTCTTGAGCTTTGCTGCTAATCCCTTGGTCCTTGGTTCTCTTCTGATACCGCTCTATCGTCTTGCTTATGCTGAAGCGTCTCCAGTTCAGAAGAAGATGAGAATTCATGTAAAGCATGCATTTGAACAAGTTTCATCAGTAGATGACAATATTCCATATTCTAACTTTCAATTATATATGCACAGCTCTAATATCTTTCCACCCAGTAACACATGATGTCAGAAACACAAATAGACAAGTTTATAATCTTCCTCATGTCAATCTTAACGTTTGCATATGCTAGTTGAGAGGCATGCTTTCTTTTAGCCAAACTAATTCTTTTTTCAGTTAGTTAACACCATGTACAACTGCACAATTACTTATTCTCACCCAGCTGTCTTTAGCCTCTATGATGGCAAAGTATAATTTAGCCTTGATAATATATAAAATGAATCACATGCCGTGGCTAGCTACAATGTTGCTTAAAAGTACTGAAAGAGCACTAATACAAGAATTACAACTAACAAATAAGATCAGGCACTAAAATCAAATGTCCTAGAAATATATACTTATTCCAAAGTTTTGAGGTGAATAAATCCTAGTTTACTATCTCTATTATCATTATAAACATTGCACCAAATTGGGAGAAAGAATGAAAGGAATTGCACATAAGAGTAGAAATTAACATTGATGAATACAGGGAAAACAAGCATGAAACATCATTTATATATCATTCTAGAAAGTGCAGCATTACTTTTTATGTTAATATCGAAATCAAGTCAATAATCAGTAAAAACAATAAATTTACTTTCACAGTGATCTCACATGACCATTTCTTGAATTATTACCACGTGTGAACATTACAACGACATGTCAAACACAATGCTGGCTATTCCTTCTAATTAAGTAAAAGCAGCACTTAAGTTTGAGGGGGGCCAATATCTTCAAAACGCTTCTTTCTAATTAATGCTCTAGGACTAAATATCCATCTTGAAAATCTCCAAAGTTAGTCTTTTAATGCTTGACATGATGCTATCAATTTGCTTCTACAAGAACATGACCAACATGATGATGACAAATATCATCCCGCTGTTGGATGCAATTAGAACAAGCCCTAGTGGCGGTTTTAAAGTGCTAGCTATATGACATGACCTAGTGGATTCAACATTGGTAGAATTACTGTGAATCAATGCAATGTCATGATATTAAAGGTGTAATTAACCGAACCTTTAAGAATTGACTCGAGTGGTAAAGGTCTTGGTGCATGGTATGTTCTCTCCGGGTCTAAGGTTCGAATCCATTTGGGTGCAAATAATTCCTATGAGTTATCGGATTGAGAGATTTTTAACTTAAATTATCCGAGGTGTACTTGCAGGAAACTCCTTGTCAAGAGCTTGTGCATACCTGGGATTAGTCGGGACACGGTTCTCGGACACCCGATATCAATAAAAAAAACTAACCGACTGACTGATTACAGGAATGGCCATAATGAAATTCGTGGTGTTCCATGATAAGAAAACTAAAAATAAAACTAATTAAAGGAACTGATGCAACCAGCTGGTCACTTTGATCAAGGATTGCACAATTTAAACTTAAAACAGTCAATCTAGTTTCATGAACTGAAAGGAAATTTAACCATGAAGATTAGCTAATTCCCACATTAATGGTCAAGATTAAGTATTTTTTAATTAGGTAAATAAAACCTACATGCATGGTAATTAGTCTAGAAGGCTAAATTATGCAGAGAGGATGAATATGATAGCAAATATGAAATAAAGCAATGCTTAATGTTGAAATGAGATTATCTGTCATTGTTACTATATTAATACGATTCTCCTTTTCCACCATACTTGCAATATTGCTTGATTAGTTATAATGAAAGTTAATTCGAAAAAAAAAAGATAGGTAACACAAAAGATTATGATGATGGACAAGTTGAAAAACCCGTGGACAAGCTTGTTCAAACTCATGTCACAACCATCAAAAAAAATTTTTTTTTTTAATCATTGCGAAGGAAATTAGGCATTCTTCCAATTAACTTCTAGTTGTATCCATGGTTCATTCAGTTTGTACTTTTGTATAGCAGAAATTGTATGCTATAAATTAGTGTTTTCTTGTAAAGGGGGTGGCTTATGTTGCTCAAAATGCATTTTGACAACACTGTAAATGTAATTTGATGTAGATTAGGAAAGCTCAACGTTTCATGTAATATTGACACTATCATAAAGATTTTTTTTCAAAGCTCTCAACTTTTGAAATCCAGCTTTGCAAAAACTAGGTTGCATTCATGTGTTACATCCTAAAACTCCGGCCAATTTTCCTCCTTTCAAAACGAGACTCCAACAATAAAAGTTTTGCAACCATACACCTCATAACAGAAGAAAAGAGAATGAGGAAATAATAAATCAGCACCTCATGAGTATGAAGCAAGAAGCTAATGACATATATTTTACGCACAGCACTTTAGTCTCAGTCTCGACCTAGAATATTGGAAGTGAACATAGCTTTCCTTATATTTACAATGCATGAAGTGTCTAACCACAACGAATAACCAACCCGATCCTTGGGAAGTACTACTGAAAGGGCATTGAATTGAAGTGGAAGTGAGGTGTGTGAGCTGCTTGCTCGATCGTTTGCTAGTAGGGATTCCTCATAAAGGAGGATTATCATCTAGTTCCCATTAAATCCCAACCTAAATCTTCTCTTTCATAATCAAGCATGCAATTTCATGAAAAAACAAGCATAAGGTTAATTAGAAGTACAAAAGGCTTGAAATAAGGCGAGAGATTCTTATAATTAAGGCTTGAAATGAAGAAACCCACCAATTAAGTTTTTTTTTTTATGTCTAAATGTATTAATTACGCAACATAAAAATTGGAGATCACCCTTATGCCCACTTGTACCGAACAAAAATACGACCCCTTTTATTATAAATAGGATTTAATCACTAATCTTAACTAAAGTATTTAGACAATAATCAAACAAGTACATTAAAACACCGGCCGGCATAAAATTTACTTAAACGTAAAGGTATATTGTCGGAGAAAGCGGTCCAATACTTTTCAGAGATGATTTGATTTACATGAATAGAAGGGATGAAAATTACAAATAATAAAAGGTAATACTAGTGTAAGAACATGAAGTGGTAGATCGAATATCTTTTTCAGAAGTCAGAAGACCGGCCTCTCAAAAAATCAACAAGATTCCAAGTTTATTGTCGGTCATATAGTACCCATTTTCATGATTTATACAAACAAATTAATCAGATTAGCCACAGAATTGGCAGGCAGGACCCATGCCATTTTCATGATTTATATAAAATATATAATGAAAATAAAATATGCCATTACTAAGTACTGTTCCATAATACTGGCACTCATGACTTCATAACGATTTGGTACTGATAGCTAGATCATGATAAATTAGACGTTCATGATCAAGGGATCTCATGTATCTCATGAAAATAAACCGAAGCTTGAAAAAAAAAAAAAAAAAGGATCCTAATTTCTTGCCCACTTTAATTACATTTAATTAAAACAGAACTTTAGAGATGAAAGACTCTCGGGACATGGAATGTTAGAGGATGTATGAGATCGAAAGTTAGAGTACTACTACGTAATTTGGAAGATCGAGACAATGAACAAAACAGTAGGCAGTGTGGTACTACTCTCCGACTGATCCGGGAAAAGAAAAAGGAAAATTAGTACAAAGAGATCAGATATTTTAAAGTATAGAGCATGTGTTCATACGGTACTTAACCTCGTGGTATAAATAGACGTAGATGTGGGTACGTACAAACAGGTATTTATTTGTATTATTGCTGCCATAACTGTACCTTTATCCATCTAATCTATTTAATATTACTAAAACTGAAAATAAAAACATAAGACTTTTCAAAGAGCCTTGTTATTTGACACAAATAATGTAAGTTTTGAAGAACGGTTTGAGAGGATTCAATCGCTCGAGATGAAACATCCAGATCCATGGATTTATAATCTGCTTAATGTTGAAGATGAACAGAAATAAGCTATGGTTTTTCTTGCAAGCAACAATCAAAATTAAACATACCTAGCGCTCGAAAATTCATAGAGCTTTCCTCGCGGAGAGAAAACGATCAGTGCAACTTCAGCATCACATAAAACTGATAGCTCAAAGGCCTTCTTAAGCAGCCCATTTCTTCGCTTTGAGAAGGTTACTTGCCTGCTTGCTGCATTTTCTATGCGCTTCATTTGGGTTTTCCCCCTCACCATTTCCTGCCCCCCCAGACAGAAAGGCCAATTCCCAGGAGAAAAACCAGAAAACAAAAACAAAAACCCAGAAATTATGTGGTAGGATGTTATGGAAATCTGAACTGGGAATGAATCGACAGAGGATCTAAAATCAAAGATTACAAGCTACTATGCCAAAACCGGATACGGTTTCCAAAAATAGAAAGAGGTTGAGGAAATCTAGGCAAAAAAGGAACAAAAAAGACTATAAATCAGTGGAAGATCTCAAGGAGCCAAGAAAGAGCGAGAAAATCTCAGAAACCCTAGGAAATTTTTCAGAGGGCAAGAAATCATGAGACTGATTGATTGATTTGATCACCATGGTCCATACTTGTCTTTTATTCTGAACTACAAGGACCTGCTACAACCCTAGAATATATAAATAGATGGTATAGAAAGACTCGTAAGTCAAGAACCTGATCTCTTTCTTTTTTGGGTAAAACCCAAGGAAAGAAAATATAGATACCACCCAAAAAAAGGAAACAGGAATATATGTGAAAACATGTGAACCCCCTCCTCATCCAAAGAAGGAACTTCTTTTGGAGGCATGGAAATCTTGGTGCCATCCCATGCCTGGACGCAACGTGGACAGACTTGAACGACGACTTCTCGTTCCGGTGACAGATCCAGTGGCAGAGAGTTATGGAAAGGGAAGGACAGCGAACATTCTTGTCGGTTGCCAGTTAAAACCGGACAGGTTGGAACCAAAAGTTGCAGGTAAATTTGGAGCACTTGACTTTGGCCCTTGGGGGGTGGGGTGGTTCTGTTGTAATAAAGAAATGGTAAGTCGTTTGTCCGTACGAATTGTGGGGAAATTTTCCGTACAATGGGACAGGAACTGAACCAATACTGAGCTGCCAACTCATCAGGGTGGGTAAATGGCGCGATGTTATCAAACTTTGTCGCGTGGCTAAAAGCATTAGAATTGATTTATGCATATGCATATCCAAAATTACCTCTTTTACATATCTATTTTGTCATTTAAATAAAATTTTCACATTAATTTATGCATATTTGAAATAAAATAATAATAAAATATTATTATTTTATTATTATTACTTTTTTGTTAAAATCTATTTTTTTACATATATTTTACAATTAACATCCACTACATACATTTGACATTAATAATACAAATATAATAATAAAAAATATAATTTTTTAATAATAATATATTAAAAATATAATAAAATGAACAAATATATATATAATATATTATAATAATAAAATGAATGTGCAAGTGAATGTTTTTTTTGTTGTTGAAGGAGTGAGAAAATGAAAGGATTGTGTGAGAGGGAGTGGGAGGAGAGAGAATTAATTATTAAAATATAATTTGTAGGGTGAATAGTTGTTATCTAAATTTAGATAACTGTTCATAGGTAGCCAAATTTATAGATATGCATAAGTCAATGTGGATGATTTTAGGGTTATATTATCCAAATATGACTTTAGATATAGATATGCATAGACCAATACCAATGCTCTAACTCCTGCAATACTGGTCGAGGACTTCTGCAGTGGTATTAGTGCACTCGGATTATCGTTAAAAGGATTTTTTTCTTTCAATGAATTGAAGAGAAATTTAATTTTTTTATTATTTTATTTATATATATTTTTATATTAAAATAGTTATTTTTTTATTATATAATAATAAAATAATATAAGATAAATTTAATTTTAATTATTCACATTAAATCTTCACATTAAATTATATATTTATTCATTATTAATAATGAATAACTAATAATTTTAAAAATATTTAATTTTTTAATATATTCTTATTAAATTAATATATCACTAACTTAAATTAATATATCAATTGTGATAAAACATGTGATAGAAAGAAAGGGAGAAAAAATTAATTAATAAAATATATATTTGATATATGCACAATAACTTTTAAATTTAAAATTTTTTTTAAAAGTCATTGTAGCATATTTTGTTTTCTAATAATTAAATACTCAATAAATTTAATTTTTAATAAATCTAACGAGAGTGCTCTTAATGATATTTATGGCAATGCAAGTTTGATTCATGTTCTTGTCGCACTACATTTTAATTTTTTTAAATGATTCAAAAAGTGATTATTAATATATTTATATATATATTTAAAAATGTATAAAAGAAAAAGAAAAAAAATACAAATATATTAGAGATACGGCCAGCAGCTGCAACCGAGTAGCAGGATCCTTATTTTTTTTTTATGGTTTCCATGTTTTAATTTAATCTTTTCCAAGAATTTAAATATAATGAAAATTTTCAGTTATCAAATACTAATAAATAATCATTTAATTACCTTAACCATTAAGATAGGTAAAAATAGATGACAAAATTTAATCCTAAATAATATAGTTTTTTTTTTAAGAGAAATTGTCATCATTTATTCATAAAAAAAAATTTATATCCATGACTAGATATATTCTGGGATGTCCTCATATTAAATATGACATCATAAATCAAAATTATGTATTTGGAACTCCACTAATACACAATTTTCTTTTGTGATTGGTCTGATCTTTACTATTGCTAATACTATATACAAATGTCTAAGAGACAATACTCTCTGCCTAAATAAAGACTCAACATTACCCTTCATAGAAAGAGATGACTCAACCTCTACAGACAAACGTCCGAGAGATGAACTCTTTTTTTTTATTATTATTTTAATTAACAATAAGGAAATTAAAAAGGAAATCAGTGAAATAAATATGAAAAGAGCTGCCGGAATCGATTAGGTGCGTGTGTCAAGAAGAGCTGTCGGAAGAGGTGGCGGCGCGTGAGAACCACGCGCTATGATTTTCACAAAACTACCACTTTTCACCAAACGATTTTAGACCTGTAAATCTATTTGTGCCGCGCGTGTCTCTCGAGAGTTATCAAAAAGTTATAAATTTATTTTTTTCTTCGGTGAAGAAAGGAAAATAAAACTAAGTAAAAAAAATCTTAATAAATAAGATGAGTAAATGGAAGAAAGAGATGGAGGAGGAGGAAGCCGATGCCTCCTCTCCCTCTGGCAAAAATTAGATCTAGAACTTTTGATTCGCTAGGGGTTTTCAACACAATCCTAAAGAATAATTAGATCTTAATAGACGATGCTGGATTAGTATTTTATTATTATTAATGTTGTGTGCATTAGTAATTAAGAAAAGGAAACTGTCACTTTTTCAATTTTTAGTTGAAAAGAAAAATAATCTATCCATTTTTCCAATATAAGGTTTTTTTTTAAAGAATGATATCTCCATCTTATTAAATTTTTAATATAAAAATAATACATTAAATACAAAAAGAAACAATTTAGTCGCAAATTGAGGTGTAATCGGTCCGATTTTTCAGTAATTATATATATATATATATATTAGTATATAATACTATAGTAATAATATATAGTTATTTATATAGGATTTTTAAATTTAATGTTATATTAATTAGTAATTTAACATATAATGCAAAATTATTTTATATATAATTATATATAAAAATCATATAAAAATATTTTATATAATATAAAAAATTAAAAAATATATATATGAGCAAGTCTGATCCAATGCTAGAAAAAGGAAAATTAGAATCAGACCGATTTCGACCTGTTTTGAAAAAACTGAAACTATTACTGAAAGTATGGACCGAACCGATTTAGAACCAGACACCGGTTCATCGATTTTTTTTCACCCCCAATCAAGTTGCAAAAATATCCCACAAAAATAAATATACAAACTAACATAATTTAATTTGGTATATTAGATTGTAAAATTATTTTTATTGTAAAGTATATCTAACATATCATATGAAATCATGTTAGTTTATAAGTTTACTTTTGTAGAATCTTTTTGTTGGGTTGCATGTGTAGTCTAGTTTGTGAGTAGAAAATGCGCAAATAGAGAGTTCGCTCTATCTTGGCCTGAGCGAAGCTCAACTCGCAAGTTCGCTTGAGGTTCACTCGACAGTGGGCTCAAGTCAAGGTCAGACAGATTGTTCACTCAAGATTCGCGCGACAGTGGGCTCAAGCGAAGCATGAATCCTAATGTTCGCTCGAGCCAATGATCTATTGATTGTTCGCTCGAGGCTCGACACCCGCTCAAGCGAAAAACCTATTTCACAAATCACTTACTGGAGTTGTGGCAAGCCGGGCCATGTCAAGAGAGACTGTCGGAATCAAGAAAGTGCTGATGATGAGCGCGGTGGCTGAAGAAATACAGGACACTCTAATTCTTGCAGTGCAGAATCCGATTGACGATTGGTTGTTGGATTTACGGGTTTCATTCCATAGCACCTCACATCGAGAGGTCATGTAGAACTATGTTACTGGTGATTTTGGGAAGACATATATGGGTGATAGAGAGGCACTGGATGTAGTGAGAGTGAGCGATGTGCGCATCACACTTTCGAACAAGAGTGTGTGGATTTTACAGCAAGTCAAACATGTTCTCTATCTAAAGAAAAGCATGATTTCTATGAGACAACTTGATGACAATGATCATGCAGTAGCATTTTCTAAAAGAACATGGAAGATTACTAAGGGTGCGTTGGTCTTGGCAGGTGGAAAGAGATCTAATATTTTGTATTTGACATTAGGGTCTAGTGATGTGTACAAAAATACAGAAGTGCAAAAAAGTAGGCTTGGTCGTGTGAATAAGATGGGGAAGGAAAATAGAGTCAATTTTGTTGTTCCTTCTGTAAGCTTAGGGAAGTTGGCTAAGGTTACTAAGGTCTATTCGAGATCGGATACTCCCAATGTAGTGAGAGTTGTGAATTGCCCAATAGATGTGCTAACTAAGGGCAATGCACGTGAGAGACAGAAATCTGGTCCCACTTCAGTGCATCTTCTAGCTTGAAGACGATAACTGTGAGCTGTAGAGGTGATAGAGTTTGTGATAGAAACAATGACAGACATGTGAAAAACCAATCTCCAAGTGGGAGATTGTTGGGTTACATATAGAGCCTAGTTTGTGAGCAGAAAAGGAGCAGTCAAAGAGTTCGCTCGACTGTCGTTCGATCTTGACTCAAATGAAGCTCAACCTGTGAGTTCGTTTGAAGTACGTTCGACAGTGGGCTCGAGCAAAGGTCGGGCAGATTGTTCGCACAAGGTTCCCGAGACAGTGGGCTCGAGCAAAGCACTAACCCTAGTGTTCGCTTAAGCAACGCTTGACAGACCTCTCAAACAGCACTCGACAAACCGTTTGAGCCAATGTTCTATTGACTATTCGCTCGAGTCATGCTCGACACCTGCTCAAGTGAAGAATCCGAATTTTTTTGTTTATGGTTTTTAGCACCGTTTTCACTATATATTTGTAATATTTGTTCTTTTGTGAGTATGTTAAGCAAATTAGAGTGGAAAAAAATAATTGTGAGAGCATATTGAGAGAGTGAAAAAGTTATAGAAAGTGAGAGTTGAGATCATACGAGTATGAGTCGTATTCTTGTAACTCACAATGTGTGATTATAATCTCATTTAAAATAAAAAACATGTAGTTATGTGATCATAAACACATGTCAAACTATATTAATTTTCTATCGTGAAATTATTTGCTTTTAATTTCTTTCTTGTTGCGATCCACAACACTCTTTATAGTTATAATAATTCTCAAATATAAAAAAAAGAAAAAACCTCAGATTAAAAAAAAAAAATAGCGAAAGAGTAAAGAACTACGATTTCAAGCACAGTATCGCCCGAGAAAAGGAAAAAAGCTACGATAAAAATTAACTCTGATATTATTTATTTACGAATTCTAAAAAACCATGCAATGATCAGAAATATCCCGTGCGTACCTTTTTTGTACGGCTTTCGCATTCTTATGTTGAGATCACATGTATCCTAAATCATTAAGGCTTTCTTTTGGATTATCAATTCATCTCAATTTATCTCAACTCATCATTATAATTTTTTTAAATTTTAACATAAAATATAATAAATAATTTAATTTTTTCAAATTATAAAATAATAATAATATTAAAAAATAATATTCTAACAATATTTTATCATCTCAATTCAATTCAACTCAACTCACTTCAATATCCAAACTCAACCTAAATATAAATTCAATGGGTGGGACTACTATGCCGGCTCATCTTTACCGCGTACTGCATAGATGTTTTTTTTTAATATTTTTTTTTACATTTAAATATTTTTAAAAAATAAAAAAATATATTAATACATTTAAAATTATTTTTTAATTATTAAATAAAAAAAATTAACTAGCAGTCAAACAAAGTGAGTAAAGTAATGTTTTCCAAATTCAAGATCCTTGACCAAATTCAGGAGCATACTTGTTTGGATAAACACGACGTTTTATCCTTTCAAAGACCCTTTATTGGGAAATTGAAGATCTTATGAAGATTTGCTCTCTATTGATGGAGAAGGACCACCAGCAAGCAATATGGCCAACAGTTTCAGCACTGACTGTCAGTCCTTGACCAAATTCAAGTCACCCAAAATAGTGGTCCCTCATTCCTTTTCCTTGCATAGATCTAACCCAAAATGCCACATGAAACAAAGTGCCGCATTCAACATAGATGATAATTCTTACAAGGTAGGAGATATCTTTCCCAGTTCACAAGGGATCATGAAAGATACGTCAAGTCTATGTTCGTCTATAAATAACTTATGAGAGATAACAAACATTTTATTTTATCTTTATATATACTTATTTTCATATTGCGTTACTGACTTAAACATCGGAATTTTCCTAGAGCAATCAATGTCGTCTCTGTATTGTTGCATATCTAATGGTGGGATGGCAGTAAACATTTGCACTTTCCAAAGTTGCAGCAGGGATCCTTACAAGAAAAGATGCTAATTATTAATAAAGGAAAATTTTATACACCATACTACCATCTCATTGTCATCAAATTAAGTATGATGTGATATATTTATTATTATTAAATGATCATTTATTGTATATTTATTTATCATTTAATAGTGATAAATATGTCACATACTACTTAGTATGATCAAAATAAGATGAGAGTGTAGTGTATAGCATTACTCATTAATAAAACATTGAGTTCCATAGACTCATGAGAGGTAACAAATATTTCACTTCATCTTTACATACACTTATTCTCATATTGTGTTATTGACTTAAGTATCGGAGTCTCTTTAGGGCAATTAGTGCCGCCTCTGTATTGTTGCATATCTAATGGTGGGATGGCAGCAAACATCTACACTTTCCAAATTTGCAGCTGGGATTCTTACGGGCAAGATGCTAATTATTAATAAAACATTTGAGTTCCATAGACTTAGAGCAAGCTCAATAGTTTGTATAATAATTTATAAAAGTGGAACCTCCCAAAACGTACAGCCAATGGGGTAATGCTCCCAAATGAAACACGAGATAGATACAAAAGGCCACTTCCTATGATTTTATTAAATACTAAAAAGTTAGAAGGAGAATATTACCAAATTGATCTTATGTGATAATCCAAAAGGCTTGAAGATTCATTCAACCCTTTGAGCTCTTTTTGGAGCCCACTTGGCATTATATAAACGACAGAAAGATTAAAAAAAAAAAAAGAGAAGATTTTGATGAAATAAATAAACCCAATGAAACTTAATTGGAGTTATCGGTGGGTTTGGTAATGACTATAATATGTAACGCTGTGGATGCTGATGGAGATGTGCCATTAAAGTTCTTAATTCTAGGGTTTTCTTTTCTTTTATTTTTTATTTATTTTTTAGATGAACATGCAGTCATTGGAAATCTATCCATTGTATGTTTTAAATTATTCTTTATTTTCTTATAAAAAAAAATTATTCTTTATTTTATCATTGAGTTATACATGAGAAATACTAGATCTACACATAAATTTTATAAAAATAGTTTATAAATTAACATGATTTAATGTGATTTATCAAATTGTAAAATTATTTTTTTATTATAAAATAAATTTAACGTATTACATTAAACTATATCAATATCAGAGTGTAAACTTTTTGTGTAAAATTTATATATAGACTTAGGAAAATGATAGAATTACTACCCTCTTACTACTTATTTACTACTTTTCTTATATTTAATTTTTTTTATAATTTTTTATTTTACTTAATAATAGTTAAGGAAGTGATAATTAATAAATTTATATATTTTTTTAATTTTTTTCTTAATGATTAAGGATGTTAAAAAAATACTTAAAATAAAATAATAAAAAAATAAATACACTACAAGTAGTAGATGGGTAGTAGATAGATAGTAAGCCTATCACTACCCATAGACTTAACAGTTATTGTACTATATTTGATTGCATAAGCATAAAAGAACCATCTTACGGACGTTAAAGAACAAAGACATTACATTATTATAAATATTTTATACTGTATTTGACATTGCTATATGCATATTCGATAACTCATAGTTATATATTATACTCTAATCCCTTATTAATTAATATATATATATATATATTTCCTTATATTTAAAAGTATCTATCGTCCAATGAACAATAATGAACAATCCTATTATTTTACGCTTTTATTCTTCGTCCCTCTCTACATCCTCACATAAATATTCTTTCCAAAATACCACAAAATCAACACAATAGATCACAAAATCACCACAACATATCACAAAATTACAACAAGCACATACCAAATTCACCGTAAATCATCTCAAAATGACCGTAGGATGATCACAAACTCACCGTAAATCATCCTAATTCTACAAAATCACAAAATGTATAAATTTACAAAATCACAAAATGGGAGAGGTAAAGGTTAGGCGGGGCATGGAGGAGCAGGGGAGGTGCCGCGGAAGGCTGATGGTGGCGTTGTGGGCTGTAGGCGGCGGATCTAGGCTGTTGTGGTGGTGCAGTGGCTTGGGCTTGGCTAACGGCGGCGTTACGGGGAGAAACATGTGCGTGTAGAGGTGCTGCGTGGTGGGGCTAGGGAGGAGCTATGGGCGTTGCGTCTGGGAGTCGTGTTGTGGGGAAGAGGTGGCTGTCAAAGCTCGTGGTAGGAGTTGCTCGCGGTGGCTGAAGGGAAATCAAAGGGAGAGGAAGAGAGGACTGTAGGCTTTGGCCTGTTGCAGAGAGAGAGAGAGAGAGAGAGAGAGAGAGAGAGGTCTATAGGGAGAAGATCGGCGTGGGGAAGGTCGCCGGTGATTGGGCTTGGTGGTGACGCGGCAATGGAGGCTAGCGGTGTTGGCAGGAGCCGAGGAGAAGAGAGATCGAGAGGAAGAGGGAGAGGGGCATGTGGCTGGAGGGAGGGAGGGAGGAGGGAGCAAGAGGGAAGAGGGAAAAGTTAGGGTTTGAGCCTTTAAATCCTAACTCTTCATCTTGAGTCTCTAGATTTGATCTAGGTAGATCAAATCATACATTTAAATAAACTCACTTAAAATAGATAATTAAAAAATAAATATCATATCATACATTTAAAATCAATTTTAATTTATAAAATATTAATATTTTATCATTAAATAAATGATGAAGTTTTGCTAAATATTTTTAAGAAAATAAAACCATATGAATAATTAGAGTTTTTAAAATAATTTAAATCTCATAATATTTTTAATTAACTAAAATCATTTAGATAAAATAATTTTCTACAACTATAATATTTTTGGGGCTTCCAAAATATAAGAGGCTTACTTTAATGATGAAAGAACGCAGGGGCGGAACTAGGATTTGATATTTGGGGGGGCGATTGACAAAGTGTGGGATATGTGTGAGTATGAGTAATATGTATTTTTTACACGTGACTATATAAAAAATAATAATCATACGTCATAAAATTGCATACAAAAAATACATGTCTATAAATCATCTTATAAGATAATTTTCCTTAAGATTTTCATAGTTTGCTAGAGACCATTACAAAAGGAAAGGAAAATGAAATATCAATTTAGGATTTTCCCTTCAAATTAAGCTCGACGACGATCTTTCATGGAATAAAATTCATCCATTATCATCTCTGAAGTGAAATTCTTTGCAATTTCTTTCTCAATATAAACTAGCAAATGATCTGCAAGAAAATCATCTTCCATTCGAGTACGCAATCTAGTTTTGATAAGTTTTATGGCAGAAAATGCTCGCTCAGTAGTAGCAGTAGAAACATGAAGAGTTAATACTAGACGAATTAACCTGTTAATCAAATAATAAATATTTGACTTTTCTGAAATTGCTAGTCCTCTGCATAGCTCAGATAATGTAGACATATTTTGAAAATTTAGATGCGTCAGCACATCAAGCTCATAATGCTGCAATTGAATTCTCAAAAGGAATTTTTCTTGCTCAGTAAAATCCTGTGGATAAAACTTCTCAACTAATTTGCATATATCATCAATTTTAAATGATTTGTATGCACCTTTAGGGTTCAAAGCAGCACTAAGAATGAGAAGTTCCATTGTATGGTTGTTAAATCTATTATTCAATTCTTGTAACTAGAAGTCTATTATAGCAGTAAATATATCAATCCTAAAATGATGCTCCATTGACTTGTCAACTTGATGATGAGATTTGCCTCTTGCTCTTGTATATTGGCCATTCATATCAGGAATATCAATTTGGCATTTTTCACAAAATGATATAACATCAGTAAGCAAAGACTCCCGCACATTATCTCTCAGATTTTGAATGAGTACTTTTGTGGTTGAAACTAGGCTCATGGCAAATTTATTCGCGAATCACATTTCGCACTTTATTTGCAAATATATGCAAAATTTCCTTTTGAATTTTGGGTGATGTATATTTGGTATTTTGTGGAGCATTTTCCATGACAACTCCATTAACTTGATCATTATAACTTGCCAAAATTTTTATCAGTTCAATGAAGCTACCTTAATTTTTTGAGTCAGAGCTTTCATCATGACCTCTAAAGGCACAAGCTTGGAATGTAAGCCATCGAACACTTTCTATCGAAGTTTTGAGCCTCAACCGATTATTCTTCATATCTTGTGATACTTGTTTTTCAACTAACTTGTCAATATGTCTTGACTGATTCATTAGATCCTCACAATATTTTACAGCATTTTTATGTGGTGAATTTGGATCTCTCCACACATGTCATATTAAAGGACAATTCATTTTATCATTCACTTTTTTCCAATTGTCAAAACCTTTAATGGTAAATGCATCTAATCCTGGACGGCCTGTTGATTTCTTAGAAAAAATGTAGCATGGAAGACAAAATATAGCATTCTTCGATGGTGAGTACTCCAACCAATTTGAATATCTTTGAAACCAAGAAAATTGAAATCGACGACGTTGATTGCCTATTCCTGAAAATAGATATTCTGAAAGTTTAGGTTGATATGGACCAGCTTTAAGATAGGCACATCGAATCTCATCTTGTAGGTTAGTAGGAAATTCTCATATTTGTGGACGTAATCCTGGATCACGTTCCAAAGAGGTAGCATCCATCTTTTCAGGTTGGATTCTTGAAGTTTTAGAGGGACGCTCGTCAGTGATAGAAACATCACGCTTCGTTGTTACTGAGCTCTCTAAATGTATATTACTCTCCGAATTGTCCACGTCTTTCTTTTTAAAAAAGAATCAATTGTTCTTGGCTTGCTCATATTTTTCTATACTTTAAAAAAAATTTATAGATTAAGAATAAACCTGTGAAATACCTAATAAGTAATGATATAAAATTGTTAGATTTTTTTGTATAGTTAGTATTTATTAAAGTGAACAAAAAAAAAAAAAAACTAGATGCAAATGTTTTATCAGGCTATCAACAATAGAATAATCATCAAGCTGGTAGAATGGAAAAATTCATAAAGTACCTTTTAGAAGTCTGTGACGGCGTGACCCTCTCTCAAAGATCTTAAAGTACCTTTTATGAGCATTTGATCCCTGAAATAAACTCATAGAAAAGATGCCGACAAATTAGATAACACTACTTAAAAGTTTATGAGTAACCTACACGAAATAACAAACTTATTTTTTTTCAATTTTCAGCATTTCATACCAATCAAAATAAAAATTTCAATTATATATTTAAAAAAAAAAAGTACATAGAACACTCATGAGTTACTATTACTATTATTCACTAGAAAGATTATTATTTCTAGCAATTAAAAAAGTCAAATCCCAATTATTATTTAAAAAAAAAGCACCTGAAGTGTTTTTCTTTTCTTTTCTTTTACTGTGCTCTCCTCTTAAATTCTTCGGCTCCATGTTTAATCTCCAATCATTTTGGCTGAATACTCAACATTCAATGGGGAAGCTTTCCACATCAATTATAAATGATACACACAAGTTTATATATAGCAAAACCGATAGTCAATACTGCCTTTGTTTCGCAGAGGCATGGCAAAGGCAGCTTATTAATTTGTAAGATACAGAGAATACAGAGTAGAAACTTGCAACTTTTGTTTAGAAAATTGCATGCGTCTCGTAATGGCTTATATACAGGATCCTAATGAGTCTTTTAGCCTCTTAATATAATAATATTCAAAAGTCGAACTCGAAGGATTAATACTCGAAAGTCGAACTCGAAGGACAAACTATGAAGGGCCAAGGCACTGAGTTGCAAAACCCATTTTTCTAAAAAAAAAAAAAAACCAAACAAAACTGGATAGTTTGAACTTACTTCGGTGAAGTCAAGAACTAGAAGAGAAGCACTGCAGATGAAAGGTGAAGCACTCAAGAGGTGAAGCTCACAGTCACTGCAAATGCGGAAAAGTTGAGATTTGAGAGAAACTTTCCAAGTTCAACCTCACTGCAGATGCAGATGCGAAAAGGCGAAGCAACAAAGCTCACTAATATTTGATGGTCAAATAAACAAAAATGAAACTTGCAGGTCCGTAGGAAATGAGCCTTGATGAGAAAGTAAAAAGTTCCATATTTCCAAGATATGATCATGCATGCATGCCCAGACTTGACTCTTGAGTTGCCCGTTGGTATTTTCACCTCTCTCCTCTCTCTGTGATATGTTATCTGCTTGTAAGAATTCACTTCTCGAGATTTATGTTTTATCGATAAGCAGCAAAGATTTATGTGTAAGGTAAAATGAAGTGAAAAGTTATGTGAGTATTGGAATTTGGGAGGATAGTTTTAATAAAAATTTTGAAAGCCTGAGTATTGGGGGGCGATTTTAATTATATAAAGAAATATTATATTTATTTACATATGATATTAATGTTTTAAAAAATTTTTGGGAGGGGGGTAGCCCCCCAACCTTATAGCTAGTTCCGCCCCTAAAAGAACGTGAGGGTAGGAACATGGAGAGTGGATTTGCTTCATACGAGCTCGCTACATCTTCTTCATAGTTGGAGATAACATGATATGCATGCATTGATATCTATCGTCAAATATGGTTAATTTGTAGAGTTGAAACTTTCATGCAAAGCTTTTAACACGTGATTGTAATTGATCTTTCACATACAGATGATCAACCCAAAGGAAATGTAGAGAAATTCATAGAAATTCTGCGGTTGGAACAAACTCTTCTTATTAAAGTAGAGAAATATGAAAATTCATATATGCTTTCTTGTATTAGGTTTTTATGCTCCTGTGCATTAGGCTATTTACTAATCTATCTTATGTACTCTTTCAATCTTGATGATTGTGAACTAACAACTAAGTCAATTATTCAAAATTTTATACTGCATGTAAGGATCAGTCACACTTTATTTGCTGTTTGGACATATTATTTTTAAAAATTTTATTTTTTCTTCCAATCAAGTAAACGTGGAAAACGTGATTTGCACGTTAAACCGCTACTAGTATGTATGTGTGTGTGTATATATATATACATATACTAGTAAGGGCAACGTGCGTTGCACGTATGTCCTGATGAAAAATATAAGGAGAAAATAAAAATATTAAGAACTAGTAAATGGAAATGTGAGAAATGTAATATAAAGAAAAATTGAACAAAACGTAAAAAAAAAAAAAAAAAAAAAAAAGGTGAAGAAATAAAGATAAACTTTATATACAAGTCAATGTTATATTTACGTATATAATTACAACAGTGAAAACGTTAAGAAGAATAGATTTTCAATGTTTATGATATAGCTTGATACATAGGATGGGCGGAGAGCACGTTGAATTTATTCTGACGTAGCTTTCCATATTGATTCATTTCTGCACGCAAGTATATAATCTATTCTTTTTCTGAAACTATACTTGCGATATTTGCTAAATATGATTGGTGTTCATGTAATAATGAGAAAATATAAAAACATAATGCATTAAATTTTTTTAAATAAATTTATGATTATACATTTTACCTCGCCTGTGTGTTTGAATAGATCAACAGTTGTAGAATTCAATATTTCTCCTGTCATCAATCAGAAGACAACAACGATTATAAATCCAGTATCGTCCTTTACTTCCAGATAGACTCAACAGCTAAAATTAACGAGAATATTAATATTGTCTAAATTTAACAATCATTATACCATATTTATCATGTAAAAAACAATCACTTCAAATGATGAGATAAAATACTTACCGTGGTTGTGCAATGCTCATGCTTTTGTAATTATAGCACATAAATTTTTCATTATGATCATATCCAATGGCCTTATTACAATTTGCACAGGACATATAATAGAACTGCTAGTGCAAATTGATTAATGAAATTTTTTCTTTAACTGAGAATGTTGGTTTCTGCATCAAAAAGGCAAGAAGAAATATATAATATGAATGCAATAGTATATTAAATTTAAATAGAAATAAATAATTTTTATTGATATAAATAGGAAATAAAATGAAGAAAGTATTTTTTAGTAACAGATAGTTATGAATAAATCCAATCGCTCAATATTAAAATAGATGCAATTATGATGTCAGAACATAAATCTCTTTGACAAAGTGTTGAAGTTTCGGCAATATTGTTGAAAGTAGAAAGTGTTATATATTCACTAAAGAGGAAGGATCATTGTGAACTTTAGTTTGAGAAGAATTAACATTCGAAGATGATCCAATCTATCTTATACAAATGATTTCATCGTTGTTTGAATGAAAATAGAGAGTATGCTGAGACTGTGTTTGTGTTTGAATTTTAATATTTGGAGTTTTTTTGAACTTAGCATATCTCCTTTTTTTTTTCGGCGGATGTCTTCCTTCTTCTTTTCGGATTGAGCAGCATACCAATTTATTCTTGTTGGATATTCTTCACGTTCTTCAAGATTTATTTATAGAAGTAATTAGATAAAAATTAAAATAATTAGTGTTAATAATGTTTAAATCTATTTCTATTTTTAATAATATCGTCTTACCAATCGGCAAAAAGTTATAGAAGGTTATAACTTCTGTGTTGATTTCAGAATGCAATCTAAAAAAGATTTGAAAATATATCAAAGATGTAAGTAAATATGTATATACAAAGAGAGATGATATATAACAAATATTATAAGCATTTATAGCTAAAGTAGAAAAAGGAGTCAATTAATTCCAAATAATAATTTCATATAGATTATATTAAATGAACCAAATGAAATAGCACACTTTAGAATATGACAAATCTATTAAGACAAATTAATATGATCAGAAAAGGAAATATTCATATAAAACATATAATGTCAACAATTTATTTCAGCTACAAGTGCATTTATGTAAGGATAAAAAATTTGAATAACATTTTCTAATGATATAGAAGAGAACATACCAGAAAGTAGAGGACAAGTAAAATAACAGCGGGAATAAAGGAAATTGACAATAGCCAGCTTGAAGAATGGTAATTGAAGAACGCAAGAAGCAAATCTGTAAATTAAAAAAAAAATTACAAACATTAGATCTATATTAATAATTATAGTCAATTTCATATATCATATATTTATTAGTTCGAAATAAATATATAATGTGTTAAATTTAAACTTAGAAAGTACATTACTAAGTGTTAAATAATTTTATCATATAATTTTAATATAAATCTTCATCAGTTATAAATACAAGAAACAATTTGAACAAATTTTAATACATTACAAATTTTCAAAGTTCTCAAATGTTGTTATTAATTTTGGATTAGATATTAAAGTACGAATTAAAGGAAAAAATGTAGAAAATAAATAAAATTTATTTTTTTTAAGATTTTATTTTGTTATAACAATTTTATGGGCAGTTGATATATTAATTTAGAAAAACATTTATCAAACTATAAGGTAATAGTTAGGTTGGAAATTATTTTTAACACCTATGTATTTTTTGAAATAAGCCCAAATTCTCACGTGAAAAACCGAGTCCCTAACACTTAAGCCCCCACACGACGTCGTTTGAAGCAAGAGAAAATCCAAGTTTTTTTTTCGCTCCTTTATTTATTTCGTTCTCTATGCCGGCGCCCCCATTCTTTTCTACAAAACTCTCTCACCAATCTTCCAGAGTTTTCCTTCCTATTCTATCTATTTTTCGTTTTCACTCCTGTGTCGTAGTCTCACCATTAGACTACAAATTGTTACTTCTTCTCTCAACTAGATCAACACCAAGAAGGTCTCTCCTCACTTCTTCCTACATATCCGAGTCCATGTATATTTTTTTTAGGTCGGTTTATTTTTGATTTTTTTTTCTCTATAGATCTGAACAGATCTTCATATATTTATAGCCATTGTGTTCAAATCTGCTTACGGCTGCGAGTGAGAAAAGTAGGAGAGATTGAGATAGAGCTGCTACTACTTGAAGGAGGGCTTCTATCCGGCCTGGTCCATGACTACTAACGGTAGCAAATCGCGCGAGGCGAAGAGAGAGGACTTGTGTTGTGTGCAGTATAAAAGGAAACAAAATGTAATTTTGGAATACAAGTAAGGGCAAAATTGGAAATGAAATTGTTAGACGAAAAACTTTTCACCCAACATTCGCATTTAGATATATAATAATAATAAATAGGTAGATACATTCACATCGTTAAAAGCTGTAAAATAAGATTTCCACTTACACAAACATGCTTATATTTTACACCTCCACACTTTCAGGCTTAATAATCACATATAAAAAAAATTACAATCACAAACATGTAATTTGCAAACATCTCTTACCACCTCTAGAAGACGAAGAAATAAACCAAGCGATCTGAGACAAAAATTGTAACTCTGCAGAACAGATGAAATAGAAAGGAATCAGAGTTTATATACTAACAGATACCAGTCAAACTTCTTGAAATGTTGAATAAAATGTTTAGATATGTCAGAGTTCATAAATATGTGCAAGAAAAAAAGAATCTGGACCAAAACTTTACAGACGTAATAGAAAAAAAAAATTAGACTTGAAAAATAAAGGAAAGAAGAACAAATATATAGTGCATGAAGTTTGAATAAAAAAATTGAAAGATTTATAGTCACCGTCTACAGTTCCTCAGATCGGTAAGAACAAAACACGAGGAGGGTAAAAAATTAAAATCTAGAGCATGGCAAGGAATATATGCAGTATTCATCATTTCTGTTGGACGACAAAGACTATAAATACAAAAAAAAACAATTTCGATCAAAGAGGAACACTAAAGAAAAAAACGTCAGATATTAAAAAACATGCACAGAATAAAACAATAGCGACAAGAAATGTTCTTCTTGTAGCAATGAGAGAAGAGAAAAAGTGCAGACAAAAAGGAAAGAGAGGAGAGAGAGAGAGAGAGAGAGAGAGAGAGAGAGAGAGGTGAGAGAGGGGGAGAGAGAGAGAGAGAGAGAGAGAGAGGGAAGAATAATTTGGAAGGAGGCGGAATGCGGAAGGCAAATTCATAAGGATGTATTTATAAGGTTGGTTGTAGAGTTGGGGCTTTTTCCTTATGAAAACGGCAGCGTTTTGGGTCCGGATTGGGCTTCACATATGTGTCATTTATGTTAATAATAGTGTAATGAAAATACTATTTACCCATATGATTTATGATCAGGACCAAATAACACATGAGCTAAACTCACAAATATTCATGGGTCTGAGATCAATGCTAGCCAACTTATTAGACACAATTTACTCGAAGGAATAACTCCAACTTATTAGGCATGATTTACATTGATTCACTGAAGAAAACCAACAAAGGGTATCTAATGTTATACAAATCGAGAAGGGCTGGACGCGACGATGAGCTTGGGTGGATATTGATGACGGTGAGACTGGGGTCGATGGCCACGAATCCAGAGAGAGAGAGAGAGAGAGAGGAGGTGGTGGGAGAAAGAGAGAGACGGAAATCAGAGTGGATGAGTTCGGGGTGGCTTACCGAGAGGTGTCATTATGGTGGCAACTAAGGAAGAAGAAGAATCAATGCGTGGCATTGGTTGGATTGGAGGAGATGGGCAGCGTCGGCAACAGGAAAGAGGAAAAAAGTCCAAAATTGAAGGAAGAAGAATAAGGTCTCGTTTGTTTTCAGAAAACATCTCATCTCATCATTACAATTTTCTCAACTTCCAATACAAAATAAAATAAACAATTCAACTTTTTCAAATCCCAAAATAATAATAATATTAAAAAATATATTTTAATAATACTTTATTCAACTTTTTAACTTTAATCTCATCTCATATCATCTCATTTTTGAAAACAAATGAGCCCTAAAATGTCGTGCGGCGCATTCAGAGAAAAAAAGAAAGGGAAGAAAACTTAGGGTTTCCATTACACGTACATATGCTGGGCTCAATTCACGTACACTCAGCCCAATAAAATACACTCAAACCCCCAACTCACCAGCTAGGCCCACAGAAATTAATACACTACAAACCACTACAAAGGCTCATAGAAAGAGTAGGATATTTAACACTTAGTTAAATTATTATATGATTAAATTGTTATGATACTAATAAATTGTTATATTATAAAATTATAACAATTATAATCATAAGATTAAATTATTTAACACTTATTATAAAGAATTATATGATTAAATTATTTAACACTTATTTAACAATTATTATTATATGATTGAAAAGTATAGAAAATATATATATATATATATATATATAAAGAAACAAAAGAAAAAAAAAAGGATATTACGCAACTTTTATTTGCAATCTCACAAATTGTATTCTTATTATATAGTTATTTTTGTTGGTGACAGTTAGATAGCCACTTATTATAATTAAATTTAAATAATAAAAAATGTAACAGATTATATTCTAATATGTTAGTGTAGCTTTATTTAACAAACAACAATGTATTATTGAAATGATTATGTGATCTTATATAATATATTTCTTTACAACAGACGTTTTGGTTTTGTCACTTTGTGCTTGTCTTCGTGTTCTTGTCTTCGTGTTCATTGTTTGACTCTATTTTTACTGATCTTTTATTTGCCCCTATCTCCAGGTATATTTTATTATTGTTTATACAAATAGATGTTGTTATTTATATTTTATAATATTTAGTGCATTTATTTCTACAAGGCATCTTGCAAATATATGGAATTGTGATTATTAATTAGAATTGCTCAATATTTGTTGTATCTGTATTAAGATTTTTAATTGTGAATAGTTCAATATTATATTAAATAATTTGGTTTTAATATTAAGCATATTTTATTGATTAGATGATATTTATTTATGCTTTAAATATAGATAATTGTACTATTATTTATTGTTTAGAATCTTGTTTATGTGTTTTGTATGTTTGCGTGTTTGTATTTACTTTTATATACCTATGATATATGTGGTATGTTATTTGTTTACTTGTTAAGATTTTTCAAATTTTCACTGTAATAGTTTTCTCTACTATTTTCCATTTGGAAAGGTAAAAGTTATAACAGGATAACAAAATTCCAATGAAAAAATACAAAATGACAGCAACTCCTCCAGAAAGAATAGTGCCTAAGATGGTTATAAGGTCATCTAAGACCTCCATCTTGAAACACCTCGAGACAATTGACCAAACTATCACATAGATACTCGACAATATAGATAATTTCAAACGTCATCACAACCGAGATAATGATTGGAATCTAGAGAAAAGAGTGAAACTCAAAACTTAAGATATTTTGTCGTATTTACTTTTTGAAGAATAATGTTTTGATAAATCTTGTGTTTGTGTTTTAGATTTTAGACTATGCATATGCTTAAATTTTATTACATCAATCATTTTATTACATATTATGTAAAAATTGAAACAAAACAATTGAATATTAAAAAAATGAGAATGTTTTATGTTATAGTGGCAAAAAAATAAATACTTCACAATCAACGTAAACATTTTTTCTTATATTTTGGAGTTAAAATTTTTACATTATAATTAGAATATATTAATTGTTAATATCAAGAAATAATAATTTATTTACTATTTTTAAATATTAAGTTTATTTAGAAAGGTATACTAATAGCACATCAATTTCAATAGTTGGTTTTAGATTTGGAATAGAAAATTGTGTACCTGTAATTGTAATCGTGAAAATTCTTATGTTATAGTTATAGATATTCTGCAGATAATATATGTGATATTTTTTTTTTATCATCAATGAGAAAATCTGTAATTGTAATTGTGAAAATTCTTATGTTATAGTCATAGATATTCTGCAGATAATATATGTGATATTTTTTTTTATCATCAATGAGAAAATCTTAAAACATAGACAAAACTATTATATTTCATAATCATATACATTAATCTATTTTTTATTATTACATATTGTTACAAAAAAATTCTTATTTTAAAAAATATGTTTTATATTTTTGTAACTGTGCACACGTGCAATGCACGTGTTTGCCCTTTACTAATATGTGTGTGTATATATATATATGAGTAATGCTGGACATCAGCCTACATCCGCAGCACACTCTTTAAAATTTTTTTTTTTTCTTCAACTCAATACGGTGTATTGAGGATGTTAAGCTGCAGCAAATATTTTTCCTATATATTCTGAGAAAAAAAAAAGGAAATTAAAAAACGCTTGGGGCGTCACACAAATTCATTGTTCTTTTACGGAGCAGAAAGTGAAACCGAGACCGTGAACTGAGGTTCTTGAACGACTCCGTAGCTAAAAAAACACTCGCGGAAATGGCGTCGGCTTCTACATCATCAGAAGAACAGCAGCGGCAGGAACAGCAAGTGAAGGACTGCGTTCACAGGACCAAGCTTATTCAATTCTTGGGACGCACCACCCCTATCGTTCTTCAAAACGACAATGGCCCCTGCCCTCTTCTTGCCATCTGTAATTCATCCATCTCTCTCTCTCTCTCTAGACATATACATGTATGATATGTATTCTTTTCTTTTCTTTCTTGACTTCTCTAGGGTTCCTTTTTTTTTCGTCTTTTCTCGTTTTATTTCTTCGGTTGGTTTGGTTCCCGTGAAACGGGAGGAGTTTCAGATTTGATTTTTGTTTCGGTTTCGAGTAAGCGGATAATTTCGTGACAATCAATGGGAAATGGCCTTGCTCCCGGTAGTTAGGCGGTTTCCGAAATGGAAGTTTTGAATATAGATTTTCTTTCTGTTTTCCTACGAGTTCAGAGCGATCAAACATGAAAGGCAATGATTAATTGGATATTCAAATGCAATTAATTTATGATACTTTGTGGTTTCTTGCGGAATATTCTGTATTGAGAATCAAGATTTGATCAATTTATTTATCACACCTTGATTTACTTTCTGATTAAAGATTGGGGTTGGGCAAATAGGTTTGCTTTTACTTTTAGGGGTTTTATTTCGAGTTCTATTAGATGTTCCTTTGCTTTCTGGGAAAGTGAGATGTTGGCCAAATAGTTGCACTAGGAATTGTTGGACATGAAGTTTTTGCACTGGGAATAGTATAGTTTGGTGTTTGTACTTCTTTTTCCCCCTACTTAGCTCTATCGAGTTACCTTACGGAGGGCCAGTACGGGTGCTACCCATACCCCCAGTCTGGGGGGTGCCCCTATCCCGGCCCCCGGCCCCTCATGGACGGGGGGTGCCTCTGTCTGATTGCCAGGGGGCGGATTGGCCCCTTATAAATACAAATCAGAAATTCCAAAATCCAAACAAACTTACAAATCCTTACTGATCTTACAAAAATTCCAATAAAATCGCACAAAACAATGGAAACATTATAGATCTTACAAATCCAAACAAAGACCAAAAACTAAACTTACAACCAAACAAAATTAGTCTTGCAGATCAGAAATAATCAACAAATCGAACAAAAAAACTAATCGATCAAATCAAACAACAGACCCACGGGCCATGACCGTAGTCATGGGTCATACAGATCTATGCACAGATCTTTAGAGATTTGTGGGCAGATCTATATGGCCCATGGTCGTGACTCCGGTCATCAAACTTGAAGACCCGCCATGGTGTCACGGACTCTTGTGTAACACACGGTCGCAGCCGCCCACCGTTACCCATGACAACGAAGTTATGATTCACGAGGGGAAGTTCTCTAAGGGCAGGTTTGGGGGCTAAAACAAAACACAAAATTCTCATCTCATCTCATCTCATCATTACACCTTTTTCAAATCCCTATACAAAATATAATAAACAATTCAACTTTTTCAAATCCCAATACACATTTTTCAAATCCCAAAACAATAATAATATTAAAACTTAATATTTTAAACTTCAAAACAAAACACAAAATTCTCATCTCACCCCCCAAACCTACCCTAAGTCTCTCATCTCTGCAGGCTTAGAGGAGGAGAAGAAAAGGGGAAGAGGGAGAAGAATAGAAATGAGAGAGAAGTCGAGGTCGAGTATGGTGGCCGTGGGCTGTGGCCAGTGGCACTGCCAGGAGAGGAGCAGAGAAGAGGAGGGAGGGCCTAAGAGGGGAGGGGGGGCGGGGGGAAGGGAGGTGGCTGGGACTAGGAGTCGAATGAGAGAAATGAGAAGAGAGAGAGAGAGAAAATATCATATTTATACACGTAGAGGTAGGGTTTTGTAACCCTGAAATGAAACGACGCCATTTTGGGGATACCCAAAACGATGTCGCTTCATTGTAAACATTTTTTTAATATATATATATATATATGCATTTGCTGCAGGGATGGGGTAAACCCCGGGCTGGCTTGGGCCCAGCCCGCCCGGGTGCCGCCCCCACATGGGTTCACCATGCAGGTGGATGCCCCGCAGCCCACATGGGACAAGCGGGGGCCCCAATTCTAAAATTTCTTTCTGATTTTGTGTGTCATGGAAATTTGGGAGTTATTAATTCTAAAATCTTCCATCAATTTTTTTTGGTTTGGTTAGAATTGGAAATGACATATATATTTTCGCTTTTCTTTCTACGTTTCATCTATAGTCTTTCTTTTTTCTATAATCTGAATGTTGGATGGGAAACATGGAAAAATAAAGGAAAATGAGTCTTCCAATGATTGTTTATTGTTATTTTGGAGTCAAAGTGAAAAATAGTTGCATGTTGTTTGGGGGCTTCTTTTTAGTGTAATAGTAAGTAGAAAAAAGTAACTACTTATTACAATTATTTTTGGCAACCAAATGATGGAATTATCATAATAAATAGTTTCATTTTAGGATTTGTTTGGGAATGTAATGCCCCATATTATAGTTAAGCTGCATCTTGGGTGGGACACTTATATTGTCAAGTCCCAAATTAGTAGAACTAGGCCTTATGATGATTCTAAGGAGTTTCAATTGTAAACTTAATTGGTTCTTTTGGAGTATGAGTGCATATGCGACTTATGTTTTCCTTGAGTTGTTATGAACAGTATCAGAGTTTATGTAGTAACACAATGTGGTGCTGGGGCACTGCATTGTGACTTTAGCATCTTTGCTTCTTTCATCACCTGTCTAGCTCACTTCTCTTGTCCCAAAGAGAAAGCTTTAGTCACAAGAGATTCCACAAAAGTAAACCCACAAATTGAAGTAATTTGATGTGGTATGTTAGATTGTAAAACTACTATGCATAACTCATTAAACTTGTATTTCCCTTTCTTTAATGGCCAGCGTCCCTTAACCTTTGTGCGCAGGGTTGTGCACCAGTTCTAGTGCCTGTGGCCATAGGGAAACCGCTTAAGTTATCATAAAATACTATGGTGGATCATGTTTAGGTTTGTGGCTTGCATTGGTTTCATGCATCTCTTATGGCCATTCTTACCACGATGCATGTAAAACGCATAATAACATGACATTGAAACTCAAATACATCATAAATTGATACATAAGAAGGGGCTTTCACTAAAAGGCCATACATTCATAATACTTTAAAAACATCATTTACCATACATGTGAGAGTATTATCATGCTACTTACCTCTTTGCTTCTATCGATAACAAACACATCAATAATCACCTTCTTGAAGTTTCTGAAAAAGGGTTGGACTTGATAAGGTGAGGCTAATTTTTAAATCTCCTGAAATTGCAGCAACTTTCCTAGGGTGTCTTTGCAGCAGTTATAAAAAAAACAAGGATGGACCTCAAGAAAACAAGGCTGATTGGTATTTGCAGCTTGTACTTCTAGCAGGGCTGTAACTGACTCCTACTGGTGCAAGAATTCTTCTAAAACAACCTAAGTGGAGATAGCCTTCATCTAGAGGGTTTCTTGGCACCTAATGCAGTTCTAACTTCTCCAAAAAGGGCTGGTTTCCAATTATCACGAGTTTAACAGCAAAAAATCAAATGGGCTTTGGCTAGAAAATACTTGGTCTTATTGTAACGCTCCAATGGAAGGCCCAAATCACATGACATGTACTCTAAAAGGACTAGTCAATGATACAATTAAAACCCAATTGAAAACTTATAAAGAGCAAGAACTTCTCCTTCCCAAGCAATATGGGATCACATACACCACCTACCCATTATCCATATCATATGGGGTATCACAATCTACTTTCCTTAAATTCCCGACATCCTCGTCGGGCCTGTCCATTGTAGGTGGTACGGCTCAAGTCCCACATTTCTGGTTAGGATAGTCTCTGATATCATTTGCAACCCTCCAATGGAAGGCCCAAATCACATGACCTATACTCCAAAAGGACTAGTCAATGATACAATTAGAGCCCCATTGAAACCTTATAAAGAGCAAGAACTTCTCATTTCCAATCAATGTGGGCAATAACTTCTCCTTTAGGGTGCATATTACGTCTAGTACCTGGTGCCATTATCTAACAACACCATTCATGCAATGAGCAAGTAATAATTCAATCATGTAATCAAGCAAAACATGACAATAAACATCAAACATAATAATGAATAACCTCTTTTGACTTTGAGCTAGCCATGAGTCATCCTAGGTGTTTCCTATCCTAGAATTCTTTCTTTTAAAAAGTCTATAGAATCTTTCAATCTGGCTCTGATACCAATTGTAACACCCCGTTCCCATAGAATAGAGATGCTATTAACATTTATAACATGATACCCGGTAAAGAGATTCATATCCTGAATTACCTCGTTTGTTGAAAAGCATAAAAAACTGAAATGAACATAATTGTTTTGAAACTGAACGTAAAGTGAAAGAACATAAACCAATCCTACGAATGACATAAAGGAATTATAGTTCGTGTGAATATCATTTATTTCTTCCTAAGTCTTTGTACTAGATCTATTCTTGGCCATCCAACTCTGCGTCATCATAATCACCATCTGTAAAAACTAGACATAGAAGAAAATAAGAAGACAAACAAAAATGAGTCGAATACTCAGTAAGTAACACATCATACTGTAAAATATAATCTGGCCTAGCATGGACTTAATTTCTGAAGACTCTTCATAACATACATACAGCATCACAGATTCACAATCATACACGTAACATAACTGAGTCCGTGTTTCACTTAACTGAATAACATGGAGTGAAACACGCTTGAGTCCGTGTTTCACTTTACTTGTGGGTAACCACGCTTGAGTCCGTGGTACTGTCTTAAAACTTCTTATCTTTCTTAATGCATGAGAATTCATTAGGCTTAATGAACTTTCTTAACATGGCATATTCTTGTTCATGACATAACATAACATGACATAGCATAACATGGCATTTTCTTGTACATGGCATAGTATAACATGATCTGATCATTTTATGACATTTGATGGCATACACGATCTAAGTACTACATGGACATGACATACATAATCTAGCATACATAATCTAAGTATTACATGAACATGGCTTGCATAATCTGGCTATTCTATTACATGGCATACTTGACTTGAATTACTACATGAACATCTCATGGCTTTCATATGATTTTAGTAACATTCAATCAATCAAACAAATTCATTCATTCAAGCATAATCTCATATTTCATCAAGATCATGAAAGGAATCTAACCTTGACTTGTCTCTTAGCGTAGCGTAGATAACCATCATAAGCACATCATATTTTCATACATAACAATAATATTCACAGTACGCATGCATTTATATGATCATACTATTTATCTCTTAGCATTGCTTCCTTACTTCCAAGTGGTAGCGCGTTACCTATACGAGGTACACGACGTTACTAATCTTCTAGGAAAAAGTGTCCTAACATCCTTCCCACTTGAGCACATATCATAAACTTTAAATCTAATAAAATATCTAGTGATATACAGAATTCATTGATTAATCTCACTATTTTATGGCTACTAAAACAATAATATCATATCTAGTCCTTTAAATATAAAATAGTAGGAAATATCTACATATTATGCTATTTTATAAAATAGCAATGTAATGATTTCGCAACCCAGGGTTAATAATATTGTAGGCCCACATTAGAAAACAGTCTATTTAAATAATATACCAGTTTCTGTAAAATTGGGTCCATCTTATAACATGGCCTGTGTAGATAATAGGCCCTCTTATAGTTTTATAAGGCTCCTGGCCAAAAGGCTTAAGGCCCATGGCCCACTCTAACATCAGTAATGTAAAAGCCCTAAGGGCTGAGAAAGAAAGGCTCCTGAGAGGAGCATTGTGCGATGGAAGGGCAACTCACCGAGAGGAGAAAGCTGTTGCGCGGTGGCTCAGGGTGGCTGGAAGTGACCAGCAGCGCAACTGAGGGAGTCCCTATGGTGGTGAGACACTGAGAGAGGGAGAGAGAGAGAGAGAGTTTAGAGAGAGATGAAAATGAAAACTTAAACCACCGAGAGGGAGGGGGGGGGGGGAGTGCGACGGCAGTGGCTTACTTGAGGGAGTGGGTGCGACGGGGCTAGGTTGGCCGGCAGTTTCTGGTGCCGTGGGTGGTGCTCCAATATCCTAGGGTGGTTGGCGGTGGCTAGGCAGAGACTAAGGCTTATGCGAAAAGTGAGTTCTTCCCTTAGGTATTTTTTGTGTGTGTTTAAAACAGAGGGTTTTTACATGGGATTTTATAGACAACGGGGAGGGGAGTGGCGTGAGTTCTCAGTAGGTATGCTAGGGTTTGAAGTTGGCTACACTTGGAAAATTATTCCTACAAGGATATGGATTCTGAGAGGATTTTGAAGAGTCGAGTTGTAGTTTCAAACTAGGAAACTAATCTAATATAGAAACTAATGGATGACCATACAAAGGTTTTGATAGGGAAAGAAATCACTAATTTAATCTATCAGTTAGCATATTTCCTAATATGATAATAAAAGTAAAATAAATACAAAAATAAAAAATAATATAATGCTAGTTTTAAGCCCTAAATTTGAACCTGTATGTTACACTTCCATCCATATATGGACCTAATGGGCCGAATCCATTTTGAATCTAGGTCCATAAATTCATATCCAATCATATCTCCTTGATACTAGATCCTCATATATACGAGCTAATGGGCCCAATAAAATAATCTTCCTTCTAGCCTTAATAAAATTGGGCCTGTGGCCCAAACTTATAAAATCTTTACCCAAACCTTATTCTGGTTGGCTTCTGTTATTGTCCTCAACAGGGCTAGTTTTCATGATTTTCTTGTATTCATACCTAGCTCATAACTTGTTACTAGGGGTGTTCTCTTTGTATCTTCCTGTGTACTTGGGCTTCGCCTATTTACTCGATTTAATAAAATTTTATTGTCTATAAAAAACTACCATTTTTTTCTCTTTAACTTGGGGGTAGGGGTTGGGTTGCCCTAGCTTTTATGCCAGTAAAGGTTCAACGGTTCGTGGGTCTTGTCAGTATTTACTGGGAAATGGATGGTTTACCCTTGGGGTTGCTGCAGGTAATGTTCTTCTGCTTAGGAATAACTTGAATTTGAGTCCGGATACAGTCGAAGTCTCACAGAAGAAATTGCTCGAACTGGTTGCTGAAAGACTAACTGATTCCAACAGTAATCTCAATGTAAGTTCTTTATTTGTTTGTCACTTATGAGCCTGCTATTTGCTGGGTAAATTCAATTAACTGTTTTTTCTTATTTTGTTGCAGGATAAGGATGCAGGCTATGTTGAAAATCAACAACAGAACATTTCTGATGCAATTGATCTGCTTCCTCGACTTGCAACTGGCATTGATGTAAATATAAAATTCAGAAGGTTTGAAATTTCTTATTCTTCTAGGGATCATTTATTGGTGTTTTCTTTACATTGTTCTGATAAAAAGTTTCGTGATACCTGCAGTTTGCATGATTTTGAGTTTACTCCAGAGTGTGCCATTTTTGATCTACTGGACATTTCATTATGTCATGGTTGGATAGTTGATCCACAGGTTTGCAGTTCTCTGGCATCAGACATACTATTTAGTATAATTTACTTGGAGACATTTCAAGTTTTTTTTCAAATGGAATAATATTTTCGGTTTCTTGTGTTCAATGAGATATGATCTGGGATTTCTACAATTTTGTTCATGCCATACATTTGCAGTTTGTCCTTATCCAGTATATTCAACTTTAAGGGTACGTTTGGGTGTTGAAAAGTGTTGAGAAGTGTTGAGAATGTTTGTGAATAGTTATGAGTAGAGATTGAAATGAGTTTGTGGGTCCCATTGAGAGTATTTTGAGTTGTTTGGATGTGTGAAGTATGTTGAGTTGTTGACTTTTGAGTAGGTAGTTGAAAAATGTGTGGGTCCCATAAATATTATAGTGATTTTATTTTTAGTAATAAATATTATAATGATTTTATTATAGTGATTTTTTAATATTAATAAATATTGTAGTGATTTTATTTTACTTTATATATAATAATAATAAATATTATAATGATTTTATTTTTAATTTATATATAATTGTGATAAATATTATAATGATTTTATTTATAAATATATAATAGTTATAAATATTATAGTAATGTTATTTTTTATTTATATATTATAGTGATTTTATTTTTTATTTATATTATTAGTTATAAATATTTTTTATTTATATATTATAGTGATTTTATTTTTTATTTATATATAATAATGATAAATATTTTTTATTTATATATTATAGTGATTTTATTTTTTATTTATATATTATAGTGATTTTATTTTTTATTTATATATAATAGTGATAAATATTTTTTATTTATATATTATAGTGATTTTATTTTTTATTTATATATAATAGTGATAAATATTTTTTATTTATATATTATAGTGATTTTTTATTATTTATATATTATAATGATTTTTTTATTAATATTTAATAGTGATAAATATTATAGTGATTTTATTTTTTATTTATATATAATAGTGATAAATATTTTTTATTTATATATTATAGTGATTTTATTTTTTATTTATATATTATAGTGATTTTATTTATTTATATTATAGAGATTTTATTTTTTATTTATATATAATAGTGATAAATATTTTTTATTTATATATTATAATGATTTTATTTATTATTTATATATTATAGTGATTTTATTTTTTATTTATATATTATAGTGATTTTATTTTTTATTTATATATTATAGAGATTTTATTTTTTATTTATATATAATAGTGATAAATATTTTTTATTTATATATTATAGTGATTTTTTATAATTTATATATTATAATAATTTTATTATTTATATTTAATAGTGATAAATATTATAGTGATTTTATTTTTTATTTATATATTATAGTGATTTTATTGTTTATTTATATATTATAGTGATTTTTTTTATTTATATATTATAATGATTTTTTTTATATATTTAATAGTGATAAATATTATAGTGATTTTATTTTTTATGTATATATAATAATGATAAGTATTATAAAATGTTTGTGAATAGTTATGAGTAGAGATTGAAGTGGGTTTGTGGGTCCCATTGAGAGTATTTTAAGTTGTTTGGCATGTGAAGTATTTTCAAAAGTACGAAAATACTTGGAAAGTGTTGAGGTACCTCCGTTACCCAAACACAGCCTAAGCCTCTCATGGGTTGTTTTTGAACTTCCAAGTTGCCAATGACTTGTTCATAGCATATTTCCTTCAGTAGATTCTCTCTCAAGCTCTTAAAATTTAGCAAGGAATTTACACACACACACACATATATATATATATATATATATAAATTAGCCAGGAATTCTTGGGGGTTAAATAGGTATTCTCTCGTGCTTCCCTCTTTTCTGTTTTATTGTTTTTGTTCTCTGGCTGTCATAAAAACTACAGTTTTGGGCCAATGGTCTTTGGGCTAAATGGCATCCCCACCCATGCAAACAAAGAGTGGAGGATATAGGGTTGCTGGATGTCTTAATTTACATTTAACTATTAAAAAAGTTATTACTGCTGTTGGGCACCTTGCAATTGGTTGACTTGGTATAATAATTTATTGCTGTTGGAAGTTGGAATATGCAGTTATTTAAAGGCTACATATTTGATGGTCGAAATTTGCTATCAGTTGGCTACAATAAGCAACTAATCTGCCCAGGTGTTGAATGGTCTGATAGTGTTGGTTCAAGCCTTTTGGTTTGATAATAGAACTTCTGTGTTTTCCAGGACACTGGTACTGCTAATGCCATTGGGTCAAAGTCATACAATGCTTTAACGGGAGAGCTTGTGGCCCTTGAAACACAATATATGGAGGGGCTATCACAAAAAGGTTAGTTGTGTATCAAAGAAGTTGATATGTGCTGTGTGTGACATGTTGGTTTCTATTAATTAACCAATTAATATGAGCTCAAATTTATATAAAAGAACGTCTTCTTTGCTTTCTGATTGGCTATAGGTGAGCTTATCCGGAATTTTTTGAAAAACAATGCTAGCCAGTTGACCATTAATGGGTATGTTATTTATTGTTCATCTCATAGCTCCTAATTCCTATTTTAATCCACATGTTTTGCGCTTTGAAGTTCACAATATGATTGCTTTCAATACTTTTGCAGCCTTTTCTGCTTACGAGATGGTCTTAAAGAGAGTGAACTTTGTGTATTTTTTCGTAATAATCACTTCAGCACCATGTTTAAGGTCAGTAAGAGCTGGTATGTTCTTTTATAAGGGTTAATTACTGATTTTTCTGCATATGAACTTCTGACTGCATTTTTTAATGGTGAACATTTGAGGAAAACATATACAATTTTGTAAGCTTCAAGTTCCACTGTCCCTGAAAACATCAATTCTCTGATAATACCCAAATCCTCTTATCATTGCAGTTTCATGGTGAACTTTATCTTCTAGCTACAGACCAAGGTTACATAAATCAGCCTGATTTGGTGTGGGAAAAATTAAATGAGGTAAACTGCTTACTCTGTGATCTTGTTTACTGGTTCACATTATCAATTATTATCAATTTTTCAACATTTAGTTGCTGCTTTAATCCTAGCAGAAATCTGATTGAAGTGTTGATTCTTGACACTTACTTTCTTTGTGAAGTCAAAGGTGTTAAATTCTTTAGTGAAAATGCCAAAACTAAGTTAGTTTGTCTGTTTTGTTTTCTACTTCCATTTATATTCTCCGGAATGGTTTTAATGCATAGGCTATGGTTCTTTGTGTCAAGTTTGGTCTGAATACCTCTTTCCATTGTTTTCCTTCATTTATATAGAAAAAGGTTACAACTGAGCACTGATTCTAGTGCTTAATTGCTGCTGGTCTTACTATACACGTTAGCTGCTATTTACACGTTAAGTCTATTTACTGTACACGAAGAGTCTATTTACTGTATACGTTATCTATTTATCTGCTATGCTATCTAGATATAGAAAGCATCTCTGTAAAAGTATTTTTGTAACATCCCCTTTCAAATTGATGCTGGTGGATCAAGAAACATCAATTTGTCAACCAAGAACTGATACCGGTGTCAAGAAAGAGCTTTAGTGAATATGTCTGCAGTTTGACGTTCAGTGAAAATGTAAGGGAGTGTAATCACATGTTTGTCAAAGGATTCACGTATAGAATGACAATTGATCTCAATATGTTTCGTACGCTCATGGAAGACAAAATTAGCAGCGATCTAAATAGCACTGGTATTATCAGCATGAATATGAGTGGGATGTAGATGAGGAAAACCAAGTTCACCCAATAAACCACGAAGCCATGTGATCTCAGAGCATGTGGAAGACATAGCACGATACTCAGGCTCAGTAGAGGACTTGGAAACTCTGTCTTGCTTCTTACTCTTCCAAGAAATGAGTGCATTGCCTAAGAACATGCACCAGCCAGTAACAGAGCGACGAATATCTGCACATCCGGCCCAATCAGCATCACTATACCCCACCGACTGTAAGGAAGATTCTTTAGGAAAGAACAACCTGCGTGTTGAGGTGCCCTTTAAATATCGGATAATGCGACGGACAACGGCTAAATGAAGATGTCAGGGAGCCTGCATAAATTGATTAACTTGCTGTACAACAAAAGAAGTGTTAGGACGAGTAATCGTCAAGTAGTTCAAATTCCCAACAAGTTGCCGATACAATGATGGATCTGATAGAAACTCCCATTCTTCCTGACGAAGTTTAAGATTTACCTCTAAGGGAGTAAAAACAGAGTTACCCGATTGGAGACCACCCAATGAAATAACGTCCTGTGTGTATTTGTGCTGGTGTAACAACAAACCAATTGGAGTAAGCTGTATCTCAAGGCCAATAAAATACTGTAGGGACCAAGATCTTTCATGTGAAAAGAGGCCTTGAGATGCTTTTGTAATTGCTTAATTAACTCAGTATCGGAGCTAGTGATCACAATGTCATTGACATATACGAGAAGCAATACGATTCCTGCAGAAGTCTTGCGAAGAAAAAGAGAGAAATCAAACTAACTCTGAGTAAAATGAAAAGCAAGCAGGTTAGAGTGAAATTTTTCAAACCATATACGTGGAGCCTGTTTCAGTCCATACAATGATCGGCGTAGCTGATAAACCTCTGAGGAAGGTGTAGCAAACATGCCGGGAGGTAGGGACATATAGATTTCTTCCTTCAAATTCCCATGTAGAAAAGCATTCTTCACATCCATTTACATGAGAGACCACCCTTGCGACGCGGCAAGTGCCAAGATAGGCCGCACAATAGTCATTTTGGCAACAGGTGCAAATGTTTCTTCATAATCAATACCATACTCCTGTCGGTTCCCAAGAACCACGAGACGGGCCTTATATCTGTCCAGTGAGCCATCAGCTAGAAACTTGATTGGGTATACCCATTTACAACCAATAGGTTTGACATCAGAGGAACAAATTATAAGGTCCCAAGTATGATTGTCTTGAAGAGCTTGGATTTCCTCTTGCATGGCCTGCTGCCAACATGCTTGGGTGGATGCCTGGGTATAAGAGTGAGTAACAGAAATAGTGTCGAGAGTGGCAGTAAGCAAGATGTTAGGAAAACCATACCTATCTGGTGGATGTGTAATCTGGGTGGACTGTCGAGGTATAGGAACCGCTGAATCAGATGACGGATCAGTGTCTGGAAGGGCATTGAAGAAGGGGGAAGATGTCGATGATACACCACACCTGGTTGAAATCGCTTAATAGAAGAAGACACATCATCAAAAGCGAGAAGAAGAGTAATAGGAGGATTAGAAATAACTTGAGACTAAAAGAAATATTGATTTTCGAAGAATATCACATTCCGTGAGATTCGGGATTTATTTGCATGAGCAGCAAATAACAAACAATCCTTTATGAGTAGGACTATATCCCATAAAGGCACACGTGATAGACTGTGTAGCAAGCTTGTGACGCTCAACAGGTGGCAGATGAACAAAACAAACACACCCAAATGTATGAAATGATTGATACTTAGGAGATATGCCAAATAATCGAAAATATGAAGAATCATAATCTAGAGTAATAGTAGGCAAACTATTTATCAAATAGACAACAGTAGATAAAGCTTCTACCCAGAACTTAGAAGGTACAGAAGAATCAATCAACAAAGTACGAACGACATATAAGAGATGACGATTTTTACGCTCAACAACTCCATTTTGTTGAGGAGTACAAAGACAAGAACGCTGGAAAATTATCCCCTTTTGCTAAAGAGAAGTTTGAAAAGAATGAGACATGTACTCTCACCCTGAGTTGGAGCGTAAAGTTTTAATACAAGTACTGAATTGTGTCTCAACAAGTGCAACAAATTTTTTAAAGATAGAAAATACGTTAGCTTTTGAACAGAGAAAATATATCTAGGTGAATTGACTATAATCATCAATAAACGTCACAAAATAACGATACTGACCATGAAAAATAACAGGACTCACACCCCAAACATCAGTACGCACGATCTCAAAACAGTTAGAAGCACGACTACCATGCGCAGGAAAATGTAAAGTTTTACTTTTACCAAGACAACAAGTAGCACAATCAAAAGATACAGGAGAATAAGAAAATGAATCTTTATTGCCCAAAAAACCATGTTTCAGAAGATGGGTCAAGACAACAGAATTAGGATGACCTAATTTCTTATGCCAGACTTCACTAGTATTGGCAGTAACCGTACAAGCAAGAGAAACAACATTAGGAATAGAAAACTGTAATGGAAATAAATGTCCTATTTTAGGCTCCTTCGCGATCACCGTCCCCGACACCTGATCCTGCACAAGACAACCACCACGAGAAAAGTGAATATCACAACTATTATCTACCAATTGTCCAACAGAAATCAAATTGGTAGACAATCCAGGAGAGACAAAAACATCGCGAAATGAAGAGCCCAAAATACCAACAGCAGTAATAGGAAGACTACTGCCATCAACAATTTGAATATTTTGCGTGCCTCTATATTTACGAACACCATGGAGACCCATCGTATTACCAGTCATATGATTAGAAGCGCCCGAATCAACAATCCAAGAAGTTGAGTTAGTACTCGTACCTTGCAGGCCTAATGCCGTAAAAGTAGACACAATCATCTGTTGGACCATTGCTGGTGTGAGAACAGATGAATCAAGGCTTATAGTAGGCAGTGCAGAAGATGAAGAAGACTGTATAGCAGCCTGAAAAGTTTGGGATTGTCGATTCTGAGGCCGCACGCGATAGTCTTTGATGAGATGTCCCTCTTTCTTGCAGTAGTTACAAACTTTCTTCGAACAGTTGCGAGCAATGTGACCGAACTCCTTGCAACTAAAACACTGCAACTTGTTTCTCCCTCTCCCTTGTGCTGCATAGGCGACATTCACAGCCTCAGAAAAGACCTTCTCAGAAGTCATACCCATCTGAGTAGATAATCCTTGTTCTTCACGCAATAAATCTCCCAAGCAAATATCTAATGAAGGAACTGGATTATGGTTCAATAAACTGGCTCGAACAAGCTCAAATTCAGGTCGAAGCTTCATCAAAAATTGATCGCTTTGACTCTCAGCATGAATCACTTAAAGAGTTGCGAGGGCCGCAGTGGGAACCTTAGCATGAACAATAGCATAATACTCGCTCCAAATATTAATAAAACTAGAATAAAATTGCTCAATGGTCAAATTACCTTTAGTGTAATTGCTAATTTCCAATTCCAATTGGAATTTTCGAGCGCTGTGGTCTTGGTGATAAATACGATGCAGATAGGCCCATATAGCTTAAGCCGTAGTGAAACACCGAAGAGTAGTGACAAGATGGGGCTTAATCGTTCCCAATAGCCAAGAGATCACCTTAGCATCCTTGACCTCCCATTGGGCAAATTCCTTTTCATCAGTAGGAACTCGAACAAAACTATCAATATGATTTGATAATTCTTTTCCTTTCAAGAACATTTTAAATTGAAATTCCCACGTAGGAAAATTCTTTCTAGTAAAACGAACAATAGTATTTTCAATAGACATGATGAAAAACACTTAGAGAAATATGCTCAAGTAATCAATCTAATAAGCGGCAAGCCTGTGATACCCCTCATATGATATGAATATGAGTAGGTGGTGTATGAGATCCCACATTGCTTGGGAATGAGAAGTTCTTGCTCTTTATAAGGTTCTAATGGGGCTCTAATTGTATCATTGACTAGTCCTTTTGGAGCATAGGCCATGTGGTTTGGGCATTCCATTGTGGTGTTACAAATGGTATCAGAGTCTATCACAACCAGAAATGTGGGACTTGAGCCGTGCCACCTACAATGGACAGGCTCGACAAGGACGTCGGGAATTTAAGGGGGGTAGATTGTGATATCCCCCCATATGATATAGATATGAGTAGGTGGTGTATGAGATCCCACATTGCTTGGGAAGGAGAAGTTCTTGCTCTTTATAAGGTTCTAATGGAGCTTTAATTGTATCATTGACTAGTCATTTTGGAGCATAGGCCATATGGTTTGGGCCTTCCATTGGGGCGTTACAAAGCCTAACTTAAATTAGGTCCAAATCCAAATTATAAGAGGCCCAAACACGTAAACCAGATCACCCGTACATAGAAAGTTTACGTAATAAGGAGAAGCCCCACCCGTAAAACAAAAACACAAAGGAATTGAAGCCCACGTGAAAAACCCACGAAACACAAAAAAAAAAACACAGACCTGCCCAGACTCCAGAGTACTTCTGAAAATAGAGATCACCGAGACCTAGCCAACCTCCACACGGAGAGTGCCGTTTGCCACAGAAATGGTCGACTGCCTTACAGCTGCCCAGAAACTTTCGGACTGCCCCAAAGACCTCCACAGAAATTGCCGATAATCACCAAAGGAGACACCCACACGTTTTCAGCCACCAGAAACTACCCAAAAACTGCCGACAATCACCAAATTGCACTGCCCAGAACAGAATCACGGCAAACAACCACACAGAACCTGCCGAAAGCCTTAAAGCCACCAAGGTGACGAGCCCACAAGTCGAAACTCACCAGACGTATGAGAAACACTCACCACAAATTTAGAAACGTACCAACGTGTGAAAACAGAAAAGGAAAGCAATTCCTACTGTTGCAACTTAGAAACTCTCAAGGATAAAGACCATAGAGAAACGATAATCAGAGTAAGCTCTGATACCATGTCAAGTTTGGTTTGACTACCTCTTTCCATTGTTTTCCTTCATTTATATAGAAAAGGGTTACAACCGAGCACTGATTCCAGTGCTGCTGCTGGTCTTACTATACACGTTAGTTGCTATTTACACGTTAAGTCTATTTACTGTACATGAAGAGTCTATTTACTGTACACGTTATCTATTTATCTGCTATGCTATCTAGATATAGAAAGCATCTCTGTAAAAGTATCTCTGTAACACTTTGTAGGGTTGAAAAAGTATTGGACATATGTATGTTTGTATGCAAATCTTTTTATGTATAAATGCATGACAATGGCTACCATTATGCACCTGTATTGGTAGAAATAGAAGCAATCAATGTAATATTTTTCATAGTGGTATCCTAGAATGAGCTTTAAATCCAAATGTGGGTTTGCTTTTCCTTTTTCCAATTTCTTCTTTGTTTTTAAATGTGATGTTTCCAACTGATAATCAACTGGTGTCTTTTAAGCCTGAAAAGTCTAATCATTCTAATATTAGTATCTAGTTAGGTGTTACATTGAAGTTTGGTATCCTAATTATAATTACTCCCATGCTTTTCATTTCAGGTCAATGGGGATACTCTGTTCATGACGGGTAACTTTAAGGAGTTCAGAGCAGAAAGTCGTGCAAATGACACATTGGATGGAAAGTAATTATCTCAACTTTGTTACTGGTGCATACTTTATTTCTTAATTTCTTGTTTGAGAACAGATACCATGCATGATCTCTAGATCCAGTCAATTCTGTATCGCAATCTGCTTCTATCTGTTTTGTGCAACAAGTGTCCTCCGTTTTTATTATTGCAGAATGGGATATTTAATTGTTGTTGTTAAATTACTTTTCGGAAAAAATGCCGATGCTAAAGTCAATATAATCAGAAAAGTGTGAACTTTGAAGGGCCAACGTTTAAAAATCAGCCTTGTTTTCCTTTTTATGCATTTGAATGATTGTTTTTAAGAATTTGTCCAAGTCTTTTTCATTCTTCCTTTTCCTAATTCTTGAGTATGCTTGTGGGTTTCCAATTTGTAATAAAGTGTTTGTAATTTGTTCTGGCAGTTCTCGTAATTCACAGCAGTCTGGCTGTTCTGATCTACAATTGGCAATTGCTCTACAACAAGAGGAGTCTGAACAACAGCCTCATCGTCGTAATTCACAGCAGTCTGGCAATTCTGATCTACAATTGGCAATTGCTCTACAACAAGAGGAGTCTGAACAACAGCCTCAACGTCGTAATTCACAGCGGTCTGGCAATTCTGATCTACAATTGGCAATTGCTCTGCAACAAGAGGAGTCTGAACAACAGCCTCAACGTCGTAATTCACAGCAATTTGGCTGTTCTGATCTACAATTGGCAATTGCTTTGCAACAACAAGAGTCTGAACAACAACCTCGGCGTCGTAATTCACAGCAGTCTGGCAATTCTGATCTACAATTGGCAATTGCTCTGCAACAACAGGAGTCTGAACAACAGCCTCACCGTCCTAGTTCATAGCATGTCATCCATTAGAGGAAATTCTCAACACACTCCTCAATACTTGTAAACTCTGAAGGAGCCTACTAGAAATATACTTGTAAACTCTGAGTAGAGTAACTTTTGTAACTCACGATGTGTGATTATAATCTCTTTTAAAATAAAAATTTTGTAGCTCTGTGAACATAAGCACGTTATTGAATTACATTAATTTTTGTATCATGTGATTATTTGCTTTTAATTTATTTGTCGTCCTGTTCCAACTCTTTATAGTTAATAGCAATTCTCAAATATAAAAAAAGAAACCTCATATTATAAATAAATAAATAAATAATTATTATTAAAAATAAAAAATAAAAAATTAGCTGAAGAGTAAAGAATTACGATTTCAAGCACAGTATCCTGCCCGAGAAAAGGAAAAAAGCTACGATAAAAAGCAACTCTGATATTATTTATGTACGAGTTCTAAAAATCCATGCGATTATCGGATCACATATATCCTAAACCATTAAAATATAAATTCAAGATGTCCTATGAAAACAGTAAAGGAGTGCCCGAAGCAAGGCAAAATTATAAGCAGCCGGCCCGTTTGGTTACGTGTTCGGACGAGAGGAGTTGAAATATTTTATTAAAAATTGTATAAAATATTAATAAAATATTTTTTTAATATTATTTTTATTTTAAAATTTAAAAAAATTAAATTATTTATTATATTTTATGTGTAAATTTAAAATTTTTTTAATGATTATATGAAATGAGATAATATAAGATGATTTTGTATAACCAAATCAGTCCAAATGTAGTGAAAAAAAAGTCACGAGAAATTAAGTTAAAAAAAAAAAAATTTATTTACTCTAATAAAGCGCACAAATTTTCAAAAAATATGATTAAATATATAATTCACATGAAAAATATTTTTTTTAATAATAGATTATATTTTTTTTAAAAATAATTACATAAAGCTTACAAACCTAGACTGTATCTAATATTAATAATAATAATAAAAAAAAAAGCTACAATGATACCATTATTGGTGCTTGCATCATGTGTATTTGGTTAGCGTGCAGTACCGATCGATTAGTTCGAGGTCTTTTTTCGACGATCAACACTCATCACTTCAAACCCAAAGGGGATTATTGAACGTCATTTGACAACACCCAAATTGCCCAATGTGGAAGATCAGGAGCATACTTGTTTGGATAAACACGACGTTTTATCCTTTCAAAGACCCTTTATTGGGAAATTGAAGATCTTATGAAGATTTTGCTCTCGTTTGATGGAGAAGGACCACCAGCAAGCAATATGGCCAACAGTTTCAGCACTGACTGTCAGTCCTTAACCAAATTTCAGTCACCCAAAATAGTGGTCCCTCATTCATTTTCCTTGCATAGATCTAACCCAAAATGCTTATAACTTTCCCTCCTTCCTCACCTGTGCTCTGGACTCGCCAAACCAAAAAGGCGAGTATATAAAAGTAACACTTGAGATGGGTTAGCTGAGCAAAGGATAGGTGACCAGATATTGTGAAAGTTGGGGCTTGATTAAAAGGCCTTTTAAGCTTTAAATGAATTGAACGCCTACTTTCCAGTTTCTACCCTAAGCACAGCCCCATGGAACAAAGTGCCACATTCAACATAGATGGTACTGTGTCATCTCAGGAAAAAATATATATTAGCACAATACTTCTATATGCAATAGCCGGTGCGAAACCGGCCACATCAACTGATATTTATTTAATTTTTTTTAAAAAAGGGGCAAATGAATGAAATGTGCAAAAAGGGAGGGAATCGGAACAAAAGAAGCCCGAAGCTCCTTGCTCGAGCTGAACCCCCAGTGACCCATCCCATCCTGGGAAGGATTTCGTCTGTCATCGTTGCCGCTGTGGACTGAAGAACCGGTTGTTGCGGTCGCCATTCGTCACATATTTCGTATCTGAGCCGGCATCGACATGGGTCTGCTCTTGATTTCGCCGTCTGCTTCTTCCACTGCATAACGACAGAGTATTTGTTTCGCTTGTTTTAGATTTGATTTTCTGTTGTTCTTCACACATTCTCAACGAAATATATAGAAGAATTGTTATTACAGCAGATCAACAGCCTTTGATTTTATGGATTTGATCTTACAAAGCTAACGTTAATATCTACTAATAAGCATTGCTATTTGTTCAACGAAATATATAGAAGAATTGAGGCGAGTTCAGAACCATTGTAGTTTTTCACTTCTTTTATTTGATCTGAGTTTTTGCTCTTATCTGTAAATAAAGGGTTTTTCAAAAAATACTGAGAAACAGGAGAAATCCAGCAAGATAATGAGAATCTCTTTATATTTTCATTCCATTTAATACTCCTTCTTAAGTTTCCTGAAGTCCTTCATTATTCTGGTCTTTTCAAAAGCCATACTTATTACCTCAAAATTAACCATGCAACTCATTCTACCATGTCATGGCATTGTTATCTTTTCATTTATGGGCAGAGACATTGTTCTACTAGATTGAAGTTCAGTCCTTGTGATTAAATAACATCATATTCCTTATTGAACCATTGCCCAACCGTAAGCTTCCTACAATATCCAATTATCCCTTGCACAACCAAACCTAACCCAAATTATGCAAATTCCTTTTTAAGAACTAAAGTCTTCAATTTCCTCTTGAGAAAGAGGCTACCCAATAATTTATCCAAAATTCTTTTATTTCTCATTCAAAATTCGATCATAATGGCGGAAACTCGCAAGAAATAAATAACTTAACATTTAACATATATGAAAATCACCTCTTAAATGCTTCATCTAACACACACACACACACACATCTATGTATGAATGCATGTATTCACATATGTGTGCATGGAAGCATGGAGAAGCTTAAATCAAATTCTCAATGACAATTCAAAGAATTTCAATGGTGCATACAATGATATCAATTTAAAAGAATGAAAAAGAAAACTGCAAGTCATACCATTTTAACTCATAAAGCATTTGCTCAGGACTCACGTTACAGTATATAATGATAAATTAGAAAACATCAATCCAAACAAATTATTCTATTTTCTATCATCTTCCTAAGATTACTTGTCTCTCGAGCACTATGAGATTAATATTTGCAACAGAGAGAATAAAATATAGAAATAAAACCACATGGAAGTCTTGAGCATAGAGTGAAAATTTAAGGAACGCAAAAACTGATAGAATTTAATTGAGGCAATCAACTAGGTCAACTTTTTTAAGGAAATGCATGTTTCAAAGTAAAAAAATATTGAGAAATATAGTGGAAGATTTCTTCAACTCACCAACTTTGCTAAAATTATCCTCCAAAGCCTTCGATCTGGACTGGTAGTCGTCAACTTGCTTCTTTGCACAACTTAAGAAGTCAAAGAAATCTGATTTAACCTACAATAACGAGAGCATAATCACCACAAGAGCAAATTCCATCCTAGAAGTCATGGAACCGATTCATATCCTTTACAATAATATCTCGATCCATTAAAATTTTCTAAATAAATAAATAAAATATCCATGCTGTAAGAAATTGATTTTTCTTTTATCGATGACCTCTACAATTCCAATACACATCCCTCATAATCCATTGCTTATCAAATAGAAATTCAGTCCACTACTTCTAATTTTTCTTATGATTCTTCATAGGGATTCAAAGTGAAGTTCTTAATCGGTGCTCAAAAATAGAAAAGAAAATATAACAATCAGAGAACTAACCTGATTTTGAAACTCGGCCCGATTGATGATTATGCCAAATTTTTCGAGGTTAGGGTTAGGGTTAGGGCTAGGGCTAGGGCTTCACATTTTAGGTTAGGGTTAGGGCTTCACATTTCAGATCTAGTGTTTGAAGAGGCCAGGGCTTCATGTCTTCGGTGATGTGGCTTCATGGTTCGGTGAAGACGACAGGGCTCCGTGGAAGACGACATGGCTCCATGGTTCGTGGTTCGGTGCAGAAGACCAAGTGGTTCTTTGTGGGTTTGAGGGCTCGTGGTCGGCTTTGTGGGAGAAGAATTGGGAATCAATGGGAGAAGATACTAGATTGAGCGGGAGAAATTTCATTTTTGTTGTGAAATGTGCATATGAGGGAAACAAGTACGAGTTTCGCTGCTAGATTTCAAAACGGACACGTCGTCGTTTTCTAACGTACCACGTAGGACGGTTTCGCACCGGTTCCCCAAACAGGTTGCAAGCAAAATTTTTGATATTAGCATGCTTCTTTCATGAGCCTGAATTAGTTCGGATTTTCCTACAAATTTTACATTTGAAGTTTGAAGTACTTGCATATCAATGGTGGGATGGTAGTAAACATCTGCAGTTTTGTAACAACCTGATCGTAAGATTATGCCGTAAGATAAGTTTTATGTATTTTTCATATAACTATAAATATTATATTATTATTATTATTTTTCATATATTATTATTATTATTATTATTATTATTATTGGATTTTACATTTATTAATTTTAACATGATTATTATTATATTATTATTGATATTTTATGCATGACCCGATTTTTTTGTGCAATAGCCACATCTAGTTGAATAAATTTCCTAATGGAAATCAACTCCCAACTCCAAAAGTCGTACTCCCAAAACCCGAGTCCCACACCCGTTTGCTTTAAACTGTGAAAACTAATTCAGTTGATGAGCAGTTTCTCCACTTCGCACGTCTCCACTCTCATGCTCATGCACGTCTCTTTTCCTCTAAGTTTCCTTTTGATTCATCACCTATATATATATATATATATATATTACGCTTATCACTTCTGGATGGAAAGAAAACTCCAAGTCGCAAACCTACCTTGAAGCCTTCCCCTCCATGTACACTCAACCCCTTTGCCCAGAGCACACCGACTCCACCGTCGACAACCTTAAGGACGACGAACCCACTCTTCGGACAACACAATAAGCCTCACCATGCACCACACAAACTCATCATGGTGAGCCTCTGTTTTCCACTTCCGAAACTGAGTAGTTGAGCCACTTGCTTCGTCAGAGTCCACCACAGAAGACGTCAGAGTGCCGCCACCACTTCAGATCACGCCGGTGCCAGCTCATGGACCATCACTGCCCAAGAACCCAGCTTAGCCACGCTGCGGCCTCTTGCAACTGTAGACGAGCACCTTGAAGCAGCCAGTCCAAGTTGTTTTCACTAGCCACCTCAAGGACGTCGGAGCACCCCTCAGACGACACAAAAATCACTGGCCGATTATACCCCATCGAGCTCACTCCTTTCCGATAAACTCACTGCAGTCCACCACCCTCCTCTCTCTCTCGGTTGCGTTTCGGCATGATAGAACCCTCTCTCCCTCTCTCGGCGTCGCACCACCAATAGGACCTTCCAGATGCGCCGCCGTGACCCTGCTAGCCGCCAGAGCCACCGTGTCGTGCAGCCCTCTCGATGAGCCACTGCCTCGTACGTCTCCCTCCCACTCCTCCAAGCCTCTATTGCTCTTTATGTTTTAAATTGTGTTTTATTCTAGATTTTAATTGGTGCAGGTGTTAAATGAGATTGCCCTTTTTAATCTAGTATTTTGAAGGAGTGTTTTAAGTATAATTACATTTATAGCCGTACGTTTAAGTATATGTTAATTATGAATATTATTACGTCATTTTATTTGAAGTTGAGTTTAATTTTATTAAATAAATATATTAGTCATAAGCTCTTTTTTATAATAAAGTGTTTAAAGAACTTGAAATATATTTTAAGGTATACCATTGGACCTAATATTTTAGTTAATATTTCCTTTGTCTATTTAGTCGGATTTTTAAATAAAATTATTATGTTATATTTTAAATAGAAAAATTAAGGAATATGTTAAGAATATGTAAATGATATTTACTAGATTTCTTATAAGATAAATAATTATGTTAATTATGGAAAAATAAATCTATTTTAAGAATTGGGATTTTTATGACTTATTTTAAAATAGCCCAGGTATTCTACTAAATTATAATATGTTATTATTATTTAGTAATTTAAAATATCAGGATTTATTGATTATGGTGTTAAACAAAAGACTTATTCGACTATCTTCTAGATTTTGAATTTAATTAAGTAGGATATTAGTACATGTTGTTCCTAGATAGATTTAGTGATAATTAATATTGTGTATAGGTGACGAGCTACAAAGTGAGATTCAAGAAGAAGCACAACGAGGTAAGTAATTTGATTACAAATTAGGATCATCACAATTCAGCTTATATATAAGTATTATTCAAACCAGTTCATTGACAACCATTATTTATGCACCACTCATGTCATATGCAAACATGTCATACAACATAGCATACGATCATATCATTCTGCATCATGTTCAAATTCAGGAATTATAATTATGTATGTATTATGTCATGCATCTCATGTGTATAAGACACATAAGCTATCTTAAGTTCAAGTGTAAGATAAGATAAGATAAGATCAGTTAATCAGATGATCATTTAGATGCATGGTACCAATGCAGTTCAGTTTCAGGATGGATGTGCAAGCCATGGACTCAAGTATGGTCCACCATAGTATGCCAGAATACTATCAGCGGCTCCCCTTGCTGCAGCGGGATGTGGGGTCGGTGCACAACCTCGCACACAGGGTTAAGTGTGTTGGCCAGTCAGTTAATTCAGATCAGTTAGTTAATTCAGATAAATCAGTCATGCATAACATAAGTATTAGTATGAACAGTCATGAATTTTAAGCTCTCAGAATGAAAACTTATATGAAAACCTTATGTTTATTTCGTTTATATTGTGATGGATTTTTTACCGAGTTTTCGACTCATTTTAGTTTGTTTTCATATTTTTAACCACCCAGGTGAGGATGATGAATACGAGCGAGCATGCCAGGATTAGAAGGAACAGTTGATTTAGTTTCAGACATTCTAAAATAAAATTACTTTTGTGATATAAATTTTATTCAGTTTATTCTTTTAATATTTTTGGAAGATATTTTATTAGACGATTTTTTTACAAAATAAATCATAATTTCAGTTATTAAATATGAGATATATTTCTGGGTTTATTTTATGAAATACACGTGACACTCCTAGCTTACGGGAATGAGGTGTTACAAGTTTCCAAATGGAGGGGATATTTAGATCCCCCTAGCTGGCCAGACCCACGACTAAGAAGTAGGCCCAAAACTTTAGCCTAAGGTTAAGATGACCACGTATGAAGAGCCCGTAACTATAGTCACGTGACAGATAACTCTCAAAGAGTTGGAGATCTAACTTACAGTTGTATGTAATTATTTTAGGGAAGATAACTCCTACAAAGTAGAAGATATCCTCCCCGGTTCACAAGGGATCATGAAGGATACGTCAAGTCCATGTCCGTCTATAAATAACTCAGGAGAGGTAACAAACATTTCACTTCATTTTTACATATATTTATTCTCATATTGTGTTACTAACTTAAGCATCGGAGTCTCTCTAAGGCAACTAGTGCCGCCTCTGTATTGTGGCATATCTAATGGTGGGATGGCAGTAAACATGTACACTTTCCAAATTTGCAGCTGGGATTCTTACAGGCAAGATGCTAATTATTAATAAAACATTTGAGCTCCATAGACTTAGAGCAAGCTCCATAGTTTGTATAATAATTTATAAAAGTGGGACCTTCCAAAACGTACAGCCAATGGGGTAATGCTCCCAAATCAAACACGAGATGGATACAAAAGGCCACTTCCTATGATTTTATTAAATACTAAAAAGTTAGAAGGAGAATATTACCAAATTGATCTTATGTGATAATCCAAAAAGCTTGAAGATTCATTCAACCCTTTGAGTTCTTTTTGGAGCCCACTTGGCATTATATAAACGACAGAAAGATTAAAAAAGGAGAAGATTTTGATGAAATAAATAAACCCAATGAAACTTAGTTGGAGTTATCGGTGGGTTTGGTAATGACTATAATATGTAACGCTGTGGATACTGATGGAGATGTGCCATTAAAGTTCTTAATTCTAGGGTTTTCTTTTCTTTTATTTTTTATTTTTTATTTTGGATGAACATGCAGTCATTGGAAATCTATCCATTGTATGTTTTAAATTATTCTTTATTTTCTTATAAAAAAAATTATTCTTTATTTTATCATTGAGTTATACATGAGAAATACTAGATCTACACATAAATTTTATATAAAATAGTTTATAAATTAACATGATTTAATGTGATTTATCAAATTGTAAAATTATTTTTTTATTATAAAATAGATTTAACGTATTACATTAAGTTATATCAATATCAGAGTGAAAACTTTTTGTGTAAAATTTATATATAGACTTAATATTTATTGTACTATATTTGATTGCATAAGCATAAAAGAACCATCTTACGGACGTTAAAGAACAAAGACATTACATTATTATAAATATTTTATACTATATTTGACATTGCTATATGCATATTCGATAACACATAGTTATATATTTATACTCTAATCCCTTATTAATTAATATATATATATACATATATTCTGAGAAAAAAAAAAGAAATTAAAAAACGCTTGGGTCGTCACACAAATTCATTGTTCGTCTACATAGCAGAAAGTGAAACCGAGAGCGTGAACTGGAGGTTCTTGAACGACTCCGTAGCTAAAAAAACACTCGCGGAAATGGCGTCGGCTTCTCCATCATCCGAAGAACAGCAGCGGCAGGAACAGCAAGTGAAGGACTGCGTTCACAGGACCAAGCTCATTCAATTCTTGGGACGCACCACCCCTATCGTTCTTCAAAACGACAATGGCCCCTGCCCTCTTCTTGCCATCTGTAATTCATCCATCTCTCTCTCTCTCTAGACATATACTAGATATATACATGTATAGTATGTATTCTTTTCTTTTCTTTCTTGACTTCTCTTCTTTTATTTTTCGTCTTTTCTCGTTTTATTTCTTCGGTTGGTTTGGTTCCCGTGAAACGGGAGGAGGAGTTTCAGATTTGATTTTTGTTTCGGTTTCGAGTAAGCGGAGAATTTCGTGACAATCAATGGGAAATGACCTTGCTCCCGGTAGTTAGGCGGTTTTCGAAATGGAAGTTTTGGATTTAGATTTTCCTTCTGTTTTCCTACGATTTCAGAGCGATCAAACGTGAAAGGCAATGATTAATTGGATATTCAAATGCAATTACTTTATGTTACTTTGTGGTTTCTTGCGGAATATTCTGTATTGAGAATCAAGATTTGATCAATTTAATTGTCATACCTTGATTTACTTTCTGATTAAAGATTGGGGTTGGGCAATTAGGTTTGCTTTTACTTTTAGGGGTTTTATTTTGAGTTCTATTAGATGTTCCTTTGCTTTCCGGGAAAGTGTGATGTTGGCCAAATAGTTGTACTAGGAATTGTTGGACGTGAAGTTTTTGCACTGGGAATAGTATAGTTTGGTGTTTGTACTTCTTTTTTCCCCCACTTAACTCTATCGAGTTACCTTATGGAGGGCCAGTAGGGGTGCTACCCATACCCACCGTCCGGGGGGTGCTCCTGTCCCGCCTCCCAGCCCCGCATGGAAAGGGGGTGCCCCCGTCTGGATGCCAGGGGGTGGATTGGCTCCTCAATCCGTCCGCCACCCCCTCTTACAAATACAAATCAGAAATTCCAAAATCCAAACAAACTCACAAATCCTTACCGATCTTATAGAAATTCCAATAAAATCGCACAAAACAATGAAAACATTATAGATCTTACAAATCCAAACAAAAACTAAAAACTAAACCTACAACCAAACAAAATTAATCTTTCAGATCAGAAATAATCAACAAATTGAACAAAAAAACTAATCGATCAAATCAAACAACAGACCCACGGGCCATGACCATAGTCATGGGTCATACAGATCTATGCACAGATCTTTAGAGATTTGTGGGCAGATCTATATGGCCCATGGTCGTGACTTCGGTCATCAAACTTGAAGACCCGCCACGGCGTCACGGACTCTTGTGTCACACACGGTTGTAGCCGCCTGCCACTACCCATGACAATGAATCTATGATTCACGAAGGGAAGTTCTTTGAGTCTCTCATCTCTGCAGGCTTAGAGGAGGAGAAGAAAAGGGGAAGGTGGAGAAGAATAGAAATGAGAGAGAAGTCGAGGTCGAGTATGGTGGCCGTGGGCTGTGGCCAGTGGCACTGCCAGGAGAGGAGCAGACAAGAGGAGGGAGGGCCTGAGAGGGGAGGGGGGAGGGGGGTGGCTGGGACTGGGAGTCGAATGAGCGGAATGAGGAGAGAGAAAATATCATATTTATACACGTAGAGGTAAGGTTTTGTAACCTTGAAATGAAATGACGCCATTTTGGGGATTGTTAGGGACCTCGGTCAAGTCCCTAAACACTATGATCTCCATGCCTAGGATCTCCTTGAGATGACTGAAAGCCTGTTCCTCTCTTGCTTGATTCTCGAACAATGGTGGCCAAGATGAACACTTTGGCATGGTGATGTTAGGGGTTTAGGCTTGAATTGGTGAATGGGATGATGGAAAGGTTTGATGAAGTGTATGGCTACAATGGTGGAAAGAGGCGCACGACAATGGAGGTCAATTAGGGTTGGCGCCACTTAGGGTTTAGGTTTAGGGTTTGGAAGATGGATGATGGACGGCTAGGGTTTGGGTTTAGTGTTTTGGAGTTGGGCGGCTAGGGTTGGTCGAGTATGGCTAGTGAGAGATTTTAGGAAAGTTTCCTAAAATCTTGGAAGTCAATGGGGAATGGATATGGTCGGCTATAGGGAATAAGATGGTCAATTAGGGTTCCTAGAATGTAGGAACAATAATATGGCAAGTGTGATGGACGGCTAGGTCAAATTCAGATAAGGCAAGTGTTGCCGAAATTTGAATTTGAATTCAATTGGGAAGAGTGTTTTGGCTAGGGCAAAAGATTATGCAAATGAGTTATGGAAAGTTGGCTAACACAAGTATTAGTCGACTTCTAGGGTTTAATGGATTCAGAAGAGCAAAAATATGATGAACACCAAGAACACAATGAAGAACACTCAAGAACAAAAACATAAAATACTTAAGAACTTGAATGAACAAATGAATAACAATAACAATTCAACTATTGATTCACGAATTGCATAATAGTTGAATAAACCTCATATATTGATAAACACAACTTGGATTCACGAATTGCACAAAGCTGCAAGAACAAATAAATGAATCACACTTATTCAAAGAATTGCAAAGTGTGATTCTCTCTTTGAGATTCACGAATTTCACCCAAAAAGCCCAAGTGCAAAGGCACCGTTTATGATCTCTCAAACAATAATCCTCCCTTTAGGGTATTTGCCAAAAGATTCCCAAGTAATGGAAAGATGTCATATTTATAAGCAAAACAAGTTGGAAACTCCCAATAGGTCCCTTGAAAATAATTAATTAATTAAATAAGTAAAAGGAATAAACATAGTGGCATGGACCAAGCTAGTCGTGGCATGCATGAGCCCATGGTGGGCTAGGTTGGTGCATGGTGGTCTTCGGGCTGGTCCATGGCTAAGTGGTGCGACATGGCTTGCTGATGATGAGCCATGTGTGCGCGTTGCATGGCCCAAGCTGGTGGCCTAGGTGTTGGTTGCATGGCCCAAGCTGGTAGCTCGGGTGTTGAGGCTGCAAGGCATGGGTTGGAGCTATGCGCTGGATGGCATGCCTGCTCTGCAAGACATGGGCTGGGGCCGTGCTCTGGATGGCATGCCGTAAGGCATGCCACTAACCTCGCTAGCGTGCGGTAGGGGCTGTGCTGTGGCCTTGCGGCACATGGATGCACGCAGGGCCACGCGGCCCATCAACGTGCGCATGAGCCTGCGCACTAGAACTTGCATGCGCGCGTGGCGCTCTGTTGCGTGCAATGCCGTGTGCATGGGCGCGCGACTCAGTGTTGTGCGCATGAGTGCGTAGCGCATTGCCGCACGCATGGACAGATGCTCACTAACCTTGCTGGCCGGCATGCTGGGTGCCCCGTGTGTGCCATCGCTCGGGCCAAGGCATGCATGCATGTTGGGCGCCTCGTGCTTGTCACCCCACGAGCCAATGCATGCTTGTGGGCTAGCCAAGACGCATGTCCCCACCAAGACTAGGGCATGTGCGGCATCTCTAAAGGCAACTCGACGTGGGGGTCTAACAGGGATACCCAAAACGACGTCGCTTCATTATAAACATTTTTTTAATATATATATATGTACTTATAAAATATATAGATATATATGTGTATGCGCGGGTGGGATGTGGTAAACCCCGGGCTGGCTTGGGCCCAGCCTGGGTGCCGCCCCCACATGGTTTCACCATGCAGGCGGATGCACCGCAGTCTGCATGGGACATGGGATGGGCAAGGGCCCCAATTCTAAATTTCTTTTTGATTTTGTGTTATGGAAATTTGGGAGTTATTAATTCTAAAATCTTCCATCATTTTTTTTTTGGTTTGGTTAGAATTGGAAATAACATTTATATTTTTGCTTTTCTCTCTACGTTTCATCTATAGTCTTTCTTTTTTCTATAATCTGAATGTTGGATGGGAAACATGGAAAAATAAAGGAAAATGAGTCTTCCAATGATAGTTTATTGTTATTTTGGTTTCAAAGTGAAAAATAGCTGCATATTGTTTAGGGGCTTCTTGTTAGTCTAATATTAAGTAGAAAAAAGTAACTACTTATTACAATTTTTCTTGGCAACCAAATGATGGAATTATCATAATAAATAGTTTCATTTTAGGATTTTTGGGAATGTAATGCCCCATATTATAGTTAAGCTGCATCTTGGGTGGGACACTTATATTGTCAAGTCCCAAATTAGTAGAACTAGGCCTTATGATGATTCTAAGGAGTTTCAATTGTAAACTTGATTGGTTCTTTTGGAGTATGAGTGCATATGTGACTTATGTTTTCCTTGAGTTGTTATGAACGGTATTAGAGTTGACGTAGTAACACAATGTGGTGCTAGGGCACTGCATTGTGACTTTAGCATCTTTGCTTCTCTCATCACCTGTCTAGCTCACTTCTCTTTTCCCGAAGAGAAAATGTTTTAGTCATTCCACAAAAATAAACCCACAAATTTAAGTGACTTGATGTGGCATGTCAGATTGTAAAACTACTATGCATAACTCATTAAACTTGTATTTCCCTTTCTTTAATTGCCATCATCCCTTAACCTCTGTGCGGAGGGTTGTGCACCGGTTCCAGTGGGTTCCAGTGCCTGTGGCCATAGGGAAACTGCTTAACTTATCATAAAATACTATGGTGGACCATGCTTAGGTCCGTGGTTTGCACATCCACCTATAATTGCATTGGTTTCATGCATCTCTTATGGCCATTCTTAAAGCTTCTTTCATAACTTGTCTTTTATCTTTCTTACCATGATGCATGTAAAACACATATTAACATGACATTGAAACTCAATTTCATCATAAGTTGGTACATAAGGGGCTTTCACTAAAGGGCCATACATTCATAATAATTTAAAAACATCATTTACCATACATGTGAGAGTATGATCATGCTACTTACCCCTTTGCTTCTATCGATAACAAACGCATCAATAATCCTTCTTGAAGTTGCTGAAAAAGGGTTGGACTTGATAAGGTGAGGCTAGTTTTTAAATCTCCTGGAATTGCAGCAACTTTCCTAGGGTGTCTTTACAGCAGTTATAAAAAAAACAAGGATGGACCTCAAGAAAACAAGGCTGATTGGTATTTGCAGTTTGTACTTCTAGCATGGCTGTAACTGACTCCTATTGGTGCAAGAATTCTTCTAAAACAACCTAAGTGGAGATACCTTCATCTAGAGGGTTTCTTGGCACCTAATGCAGTTCTAACTTCTCCAAAAAGGGCTGGTTTCCAATTATCAAGAATTTAGCAGCAAAAAATCAAATGGGCTTTGGCTAGAAAATACTTGGTCTTATCCATCCATATATGGACCTAATGGGTTGAATCCATTTTGAATTAGGTCCATAAATTCATATCCAATCATATCTCCTCGATACTAGATCCTCATATATACGAGCTAATGGGCCCAATAAAATAATCTTCCTTCTAGCCTTAATAAAATTGGGCCTGTGGCCCAAACTTATAAAATCTTTACCCAAACTTATAAAATTTGGGTCTGGGTAGTTACATGTTCAGAACTTTAAAGATTGGGAATGCCCTATGGATGATCTTAGATGTTTCTTCTTCCACACCTTATTCTGGTGGGCTTCTGTTATTGTCCTCAACAGGGCTAGTTTTATGATTTTCTTGTATTCATACCTAGCTCATAACTTGTTACTAGTGGTGTTCTCTTTCCTGTGTACTTGGGCTTCGCCTAATTACTTTTTTTTTTTTTATACAAGAAAGATTTTATTAATATGAAAATGGGCATAGCCCAAGTACACAAGTAGTACAGCTCAATGGGCTTTGCCTATTTACTTGATTTAATAAAATTTTATTGTCTATTAAAAAACTACCATTTTTTTCTCTTTAACTTGGGGGTAGGGGTTGGGTTGCCCTTGCTTTTATGCCGGTAATGGTTCAATGGTTCGTGGGTCTTGTCAGTATTTACTGGGAAATGGATGGTTTACCCTTGGGGTTGCTGCAGGTAATGTTCTTCTGCTTAGGAATAACTTGAATTTGAGTCCGGATACAGTCGAAGTCTCACAGGAGAAATTGCTTGCACTGGTTGCTGAAAGACTAATTGATTCCAACAGTAATCTCAATGTAAGTTCTTTATTTGTTTGTCACTTATGAGCCTCCTATTTGCTGGGTAAATTCAATTAACTGTTTTTTCTTGTCGTGTTGCAGAATAAGGATGCAGGCTATGTTGAAAATCAACAACAGAACATTTCTGATGCAATTGATCTGCTTCCTCGACTTGCAACTGGCATTGATGTAAATATAAAATTCAGGAGGTTCGAAATTTTTTATTCTTCTAGGGATCATTTATTGGTGTTTTCTTTACATTGTTCTGATAAAAAGTTTCGTGATACCTGCAGGATGGATGATTTTGAGTTTACTCCAGAGTGTGCCATTTTTGATCTACTGGACATTCCATTATATCATGGTTGGATAGTTGATCCACAGGTTTGCACTTCTCTGGCATCAGACATGCTATTTAGTATAATTTACTTGGAGACATTTCAAGTTTTTTCTTCAAATGGAATAATATTGTCGGTTTCTTGTGTTCAATGAGATATGATCTGGGATTTCTACAATTTTGTTCATGCCATACATTTGCAGTTTGTCCTTATCCAGTATATTCAACTTTAAGCCTCTCATGGGTTGTTTTTGAACTTCCATGTTGCCAATGACTTGTCCATAGCATATTTCCTTCAGTAGATTCTCTCTCGAGCTCTTAAAATTTAGCAAGGAATTTACACACACACACACACACACACACACACACACACACACACATATATATATATATATAAATTAGCCAAGAATTCTTGGGGGTTAAATAGGTATTCTCTCGTGCTTCCCTCTTTTCTGTTTTATTGTTTTTGTTCTCTGGCTGTCATAAAAACTACAGTTTTGGGCCAATGGTCTTTGGGCTAAATGGCATCCCCACCCATGCAAACAAAGAGTGGAGGATATAGGGTTGCTGGATGTCTTAATTTGCATTTAACTATTAAAAAAGTTATTACTGCTGTTGGGCACCTTGCAATTGGTAGACTTGGTATAATAATTTATTGGTTTTGGAAGTTGGAATATGCAGTTATTTAAAGGCTACATATTTGATGGTCGAAATTTGCTATCAGTTGGCTACAATAAGCAACTAATCTGCCCAGATGTTGAATGGTCTGATAGTGTTGGTTCAAGCCTTTTGGTTTGATAATAGAACTTCTGATTTTTCCAGGACACTGGTACTGCTAATGCCATTGGGTCAAAGTCATACAATGCTTTAACGGGAGAGCTTGTGGCCCTTGAAACACAAAATATGGAGGGGCTATCAGAAAGCAATCCTGAAGAAGATTGTGTTGATTTTGTTGCTGCAACGACTGCAACCCTAGGTGTTCCTTCTCCATGCCTTTCGAAAACTACATCATTTGATGATTCTCCACACTCACTCCCTGATCACCAGAAAGCAAGAAAAGGAGACCTTGAAGAAGAAGCAGAGCTTTTGAGAGCCCTGGAGCTGTCTCAGGCTGCAAAGCCAACTTCAGTGGGTGATACTCTTGTAGACAATATTAATGGGGGGACTGACTCTGTTATTTCATATGGAAGTGTGGACGTTTTGCCTGTAGATTCTGTAGATAGTTTAGAGAGGCACATTGGTGTTGAAGACAACAATTTGCCTAAACTGGAACAATCTATTTTAGATGATTGCAATGCAAAAAGCAATGGCAGTGATCTTATATCTGCAAAAAATAATACAGGGAAAGAAGCAGCTACTTCTTTCTTGAAGACTGATGTGGGTAATTACCTTGATCAGTCAACTTATGTGGAGTCTGAAGAACGTAGCCTTCACATTGATGTGGCTGAGATTAGTGGTGTTGACACATTACTCCAGAGTGGAAGTGCCCCTTCCCTTTCTCCTGGAAGAGAAACTGCATCTTTGGAAAATAGCGATATTGGTATTTCTAGAGGGGGCGAAGAAGTTAAGCAATCCTCTTTCACAACCCATGTTCTTGAACCTGCAGATAAGCTAGGTGATTGTAGCACAAAAGAATTATCATACTTATCTTCACCAAATGCCAATTCAGATTTATCTAGGGGCAGGATTCAGCACATAGATGCTGCCCAACCTTTGACTTCCAGTGTTGATGGCAGTGAGCCCATATATGAAGGAGAGGAATGTATATTGGATTCAAGAAACACAGTTCTTGAGGAACGGGAGCCTGTGTATGAGGGTGAGGTGGTTCTTGCTAAACAAGCTGACAAAAGCACTGTAGATGCCCATAGTTCAAGGTCTAAAGATGAAATCACTCCACAAGAAGGTTAGTGGTGTATCAAAGAAGTTGATATGTGCTGTGTGTGACATGTTTGTTTCTATTAATTAACCAATTAATATGAGCTCAAATTTATTTAAAAGAACGTCTTCTTTGCTTTCTGATTGGCTATAGGTGAGCTTATCCGGAATTTTTTGAAAAACAATGCTAGCCAGTTGACCATTAATGGGTATGTTATTTATTGTTCATCTCTATTTATCAAAAAAAAAAAAAAAATTATTTATTGTTCATCTCATAGCTCCTAATTCCTATTTTAATCCACATGTTTTGCCATGGTGGATGCTGTGAAGTTCACAATATGATTGCTTTCAATACTTTTGCAGCCTTTTCTGCTTACGAGATGGTCTTAAAGAACGTGAACTTTGTGTATTTTTCCGTAATAATCACTTCAGCACCATGTTTAAGGTCAGTAAGAGCTGGTATGTTCTTTTATAAGGGTTAATTACTGATTTTTCTGCTTATGAACTTCTGGCTGCATTTTTTAATGGTGAACATTTGAGGAAAACATATACAATTTTGTAAGCTTCAAGTTCCACTGTCCCTGAAAACATCAATTCTCAGATAATACCCAAATCTTCTATCATTGCAGTTTGATGGTGAACTTTATCTTCTAGCTACAGACCAAGGTTACATAAATCAGCCTGATTTGGTGTGGGAAAAATTAAATGAGGTAAACTGCTTACTTTGTGATCTTGTTTACTGGGTCACATTATCAATTATTATCAATTTTTCAACGTTTAGTTGCTGCTTTAATCCTAGTAGAAATCTGATTGAAGTGTTGATTCTTGACGCTTACTTTCTTTGTGAAGTCAAAGGTGTTAAGTCCTTTAGCGAAAATGACAAAACTAAGTTTGTTTGTCTGTTTTGTTTTCTTCCGCTAATTTTCTCCGAAAAGGTTTTAATGCCATAGGCTATGGTTCTTTTTAGGGTTGAAAAAGTATTGGACATATGTATGTTTGTATGCAAATCCTTTTAGTTTTTGTGTATAAATGCATGACAATGGCTACCATTATCATGGATATTGCGCCTGTATTGGTAGAAATAGAAGCAATCAATGTGATATTTTTCATAGTGGTATCTAGAATGAGCTTTAAATCCAAATGTGGGTTTGTTTTTCCTTTTTCCAATTTCTTCTTTGTTTGTAAATGTGATGTTTCCAACTGATAATCAACTGGTGTCTTTAAGTCTGTGAACTCTAATCATTCTAATATTAATATCTAGTTAGGTGTTACATTGAAGTTTGGTATCCTAATTATAATTCCTCCCATGCTTTTCATTTCAGGTCAATGGGGATACTCTGTTCATGATGGGTAACTTTAAGGAATTCAGAGCAGAAAGTCGTGCAAATGACACATGGGATGAACATAATGCTATGGCCAGCACTGCTGTGTGTATTTTTGTGTTGTTTAGACCTAAGCTCATCAGCAGTTGCTTCCATGATACTAATTTGAATTTATGTACCTTAGGACTATCTTGCCAGCATCAATAGCTCAGCACAAGTGGGTTTGGATGGAAAGTAATTATCTCAACTTTGTTACTGGTGCATACTTGATTTCTTAATTTCTTGTTTGAGAACAGATACCATGCATGTCTCTAGATCCAGTCAATTCTGTATCACAGTCTGCTTCTATCTGTTTTGTGCAATAAATGTCCTCCGTTTTTATTATTTCAGAATGGGATATTTAATTGTTGTTGTTAAATTACTTTTCAGAAAAAATGCCGATGCTTAAGTCAATATAATCAGGAAAGTGTGAACTTTGAAGGCCAACATTTAAAAATCAGCCTTGTTTTCCTTTTTATGCTTTCGAATGATTGTTTTTAAGAATTTGTCCAAGTCTTTTTCATTTTTCCTTTTCCTAATTCTTGAGTATGGCATGCTCGTGGGCTTCCAATTTGTAATAAAATGTTTGTAATTTGTTGTGGCAGTTCTGATCTACAATTGGCAATTGCTCTGCAACAACAGGAGTTTGAACAGCAGCCACAGCGTCCTAATTCACAGCAGTCATCCATCAGTGGAAGTTCGAGTCTGATCATTGGTCCCCAGGTAGAATTTCTTGTTTCATTGTGTAAATTACACTGGATTTATTTAAATTAGTTTTATCAGTAAATAAAAATTTTATTAAAATAAGCGAAGCCAAGTACATGGGACATATACAAGAACAACACCTATGCATGGCTTAAATTAGTTTTTTTTTTTTTATAAGTAACAATTTATTAATACCAATAGGCATAGCCAAGTACACTGGACGTATACAAGAGAAACATTCTTAATTTGGTATATTCTTATATATACCTCCGGTGTACTTGGGCTATGCCTATCTTTATCAATACAACTACTTATTACTTATAAAAAAAAATGTATATAAGAGAAACACCTAGTTGGGATGCAGAAAAAGATACGAAGAAAAAAAGAACATAAAGCCCATCTAGAAAAAAGATCCTAACAAAGCCCAAACCCAAGCCCAAAGATGCGCCTACCCCAAGCTCTCACCAAACCACCACCAGTGCAGCAATGCCTATCCCACCAAACCAGGTTTTGCCCATACACCAAGTGGCTGTAAAATCCCCAACACACTCCTCAATATTTGTAAACTCCGAAGGAGCCTACTAGAAATATACAATTGGTTCTATCTTCCCTCTGATCCTCCCTCGACTTGGACTACCTCCCTTAGCGTCATAGTTGATTGCCCAAGTAAGACTCTTTAACTCTCTACTCTTCTTAGATCTTGATTTTGTTTCAAGAATGTGACCCACTTCTTTTGCATTGAGTAGTGCTGTGAATTGATCCTCAAATCCTCCGCGTGTAATCCCCACACATTGTTGTATCTCATTTACCTTTTCCAAAACCCAATCCGATGATTAGTCGGGTATACTGTTAATCAGTGGAAGAGAGACCAGGGGGACAACATCTTCCATAAACTCAGCTCCCAATTGTAGGTCAGGCCCTAAATATTCCTCCTCGCAAGGCACCAATGACAGCCCCATCCTTTCCTCCACACCAGTTCCTAAATCTTGAACCATCTCCTCCACAACGCCATTGATGTTGTCACCTCCTTGGCTAGAGCTATGTGTTGATCCACAAGGTGCCTGAAGAGGTACCAAGGAATGGGTTCCCTCCGTCATGGGTGGTGGAGCCATGGGCGCCATTTGAAGTTTTGGGTTAGCGGAAAGCCTAGAATCTCCCCCAAGACTCGGCAATACCTCAGGTTCCGTTGTGGGTGCCGTCTTTTTGACGAAGAGAACTTTGAGAGGGGGTTCTCCACTCATTAGCGAACTCACCCTTGGTGGGGGCAGCCCGTTTCGGCCGTCTCTACGCCAATACCTGACGTAGAACCCACTTTGAATATAGATGACCCGCTTCTCCTTTTGACCCGCCACACTCTCTTGGGTCTGGATATTGAAATTGGGCCAAACCCAACTTTCTTTTTTCCTTTATGTAATTTTATAGGATTCGGCCCATCTCTTAACACGTCAAGCCCGCTCTTTTGTGTAAATGACTTGTGATTCAACTCCCCCTGATTGGACCTTACCACCTCTTAACACGCCTAACCCATCCTGTTTTGTTGATAACATAGCAATCACTGCCTCCAACTCGGCAAGCGGGTTTTGCATCTCTTTCATGTACAGTGCATGCCCTTGGGAAGACCATAACCATCCCTTGTTTCGTAAGAAACGGTTCTTGAGCTTTTAAATTAGTTTTTAATCTGGGGAAACTTGATAACTAACTATCATCAGTTCTTTGCTAGTGGTCTGGGTTGTATCAGTTTGTCAGGCCTTAACAAGTGTAGTGATAGGCTAGTTCAAGTTGTTTTAAAGTTAAATTAGGGTTTTGAGTAAAAAAGATAAGAAGAAGAATACTGCTTCTGCTAAAGAGTAAGCCTGACTTATAAAAAAAAGTAATCTTTGATGACCCAGTTATGATGCCCATAATTTTTTTTGTACGATGGAAAAGTAAATTTTTAGTGGAAAGTTGCAATCCTTAAGTTTGATATGGGTTTCTTCTTAAATATGATTTCCAATTGATTTTTTCATGTGTCTGATGCCATTGGAGATGTAGGGCTGTTTCTCCTCATTTTATGCTAATTCTGGTCTAATAGAAAATCACAATATTCTTTCTATATGAATTGACTTCTTGTGATTTGGGGTTTTAGTGGTCAGAGTGTTCTGTTAAGATCAAATACTAGAGCAAGGTATAGTTGCTAGTGTTGGACTATGTCAGCACGTGTGTTTGTGCTCGTTGACTCATTTTGCATCTTCCTTCTCAAACACGATTTTATTGTTTAGAAGGACTGGTATTATTTGACTTGTCCAGTTGAATGGTTTTGTGAGCATGATGGGTTAAACTGAGTTTGGACTTTGTTTCAATTATTGTGAGCGCAAATGGAAGGAATTCTATTGTTTTTGGCCAAGACGTATTTTTTTAAAATTTCTTTATATATTTTGTAGTATTTGTGGACAATGGCACGAGTGTCATGTGTCATGGATATGGGGTGTTAGACAAGGCTCCCCCAAAATCTAAACATTGGTTATCAACTTATCACTTTGTTTTGGGGGGTATGTAGCACACCCTAAGAGTAATTACATGTAAACTATGTATAGTTTCCTGACAAGATATCCAAAGTATCCTTCGTTTTATGCACAGTTAAAGGGAATGGAGGTGAATCCTTCTTTAAATTTTCAGACGAGCATCATATCCTGGTGGACATGTTGTGTCATTTCTTATGCATTTGTCATGCAAATCTTTCATCAGGATAAATAAATCATAGGCTATATTGCATCTCTATGTTGATTAAAGATTACACATATACCATAAATATTGCAGTTTGTTGTTAGTTTGCTGATTAATTATGAAATCAAATTATGCATCTAGGCTTTTTTTTTTTCTTTTTTTTTTTCCCCTACAATTAAGAATATTAAACTTAGTGTTGCTAGGCGTTATCTGCAGCTTCAGTAGTCATGTTGTGTTAGCAACACAAAATATCTTGTTGGATCCTAAATCACTTTCTGATAAGCAATTCATTGCTAGATATATTTTCCTCTCTTTTATTTTTTGTGAGGGTGGGGTAAGGGGGAATATAGTTTCTACACTTTAACTGGTAACATTTTATACTTAGCACCCAAACTACCAAACTAACACATTGCACTCTCAAAATCAGATAAGATCCAGATTATGGGAAGTTCATGCACTCATTATTTTGTGGCACAAATCTGTGATAGAACACTAATCCTGAGATGGTGAAGAAGAAACGAAACATTTGAAATTTAGAGAATTTTTTTTGCCATCACGTATTTGCATCTTGTTTCACGGATATCATTCCCTGCAATCAACCAGAGCATGATTGCTATGCTCAACATAGATTTACCCTCATGACTGCAAGCTACATAGATGGATTGCCTTGACTAATGGCTTTTGGCAGGTGCCAAGAACGACTGGCAGGGACTCGGACTCGTCCTCGTCCTCCAGACCTGAAGCAAAGTCAAAAGAGAAGTGTACTGTGATGTGATGTGAAATTTGAATGCAGGTAGTTTGGAAGTTTCTTGTAAATGGTGGGTGGGGTGTGTGTGTTTTGCCCCTTTGTATTCCATGGTATTACTCAACTGTATTCATCCTACACGTGATTTGAGATAAAGTTTTGTACTGTAAATAATGCAAGCATATAGTAGTAGCACATGGCTAGGCCCTCCAATCTTAAAACCTTTTGCCCTTTTCTTTTTGTGCCTGCTCAAGCATTTTCATTTTTCTTTTCGAAATAATAAGCAGAGATTAAGACAGCTCTCCCCTCGACTAACTCGAAAAGATTCAAGATAATGCTTTGTCCTTTGATAGCTCTGGCTTGTTCGAGATTTGTGTTGGGTAGGATATGTGGAGGACCACTTTAGGCCACATGTCCCACCCCAAAAAGCTTGTCTATGTGCAAAACTCTGTATACTGTCATGTCATATTTGTATCAGTAATCCTAATAATGATCATAGGAAACATCTATGTGATGCCCACGTGTGAAAGCTTACCATACTGTGTATCATCAAATTAGATAGACGTTTACGTGGCATGATGTGTAGACAAAAGCAGTTGGGCTTTATTTATATAATCTTGACAGGCTATTAGCCGTTTGATTTATCGGCCTTTCCATCAATCCTTTCGAAAGTTCTGTATCAATCATGTCTTGCAATCTTCATGTCAACGAGGACGGGCTAGGCCCGACCTTAAACTACTTTTGTGTGTGGGTGTGTTAAATCGAGAAAATCTGATTGGGTGGTTCACTTTAAAGTATGCAAGATCACGCATCCACGACCTTTCATAGCTTGGGGCGTCCCTCTCGGATTGAACCTCGTGAAGAACAGTCGTTTTACCTCGTGAGGAACACTCGATTTTTGAATAAGCCGAATCACTGCGATGAAATGAGGCCACCTTATTCCTTTTTACTAGTGATGAAACGTCGCAGTTGGGTAAAGTCAGCCGGCTCTTACGTGTCAGAATCTGGTTTGTCCATGGGGACAACAGTCCCCGCCACGACAATTGTCCTTCATGTTGTGTCGAAATTCTATGTTGGCACTTGGCATGTTGTGTTGTGTTATGTTGTGGCCGCCCTCCTAATAAAGTATTTGCAGGCCCTGATTACTGAAATACCAAATCAACCTAACCTTTGTTTCTTGTAGGACCTACAACCAAGAAAACCCCCCCCCCCCAAAGAACGGTACAGATCCCTCACACGTCACATCGTACTCACCACCGACAACCAGCCCACCATTATTGTTCCATTCTTATATATATCAGCATTATTATCCATCACAAATATTATAATAAAATTAAGACAATTGGGGTTCTAAATATTCATTTTCTATATTTAATGGTAATTAGCAAGTTGTTTGAGTTTGTAGTGTCTGTTGTTAAGAGAAATCCTTTACTTATAAAAGAATTATATAAAAGTAAATTTAAATATAAATTAATGTGATATGTTAGATTGTAAAATTATTTTTATCGTAAAGTATATATAATAGATCACATAAAATTATTTCAATTTATAAATTTACTTTTATATAATCTTTTTACGTTTATATTTAAATTGCTAGATGTGTATGTATGCATGTCAAACTTTTAGATTGCGCGCGTTTAAAGGATTTATTGTATTGTGAGAACGATGACAAAAAAATAAAAGAAAATAAGAACAATCAATCACATGATATAAAAATTAACATGGTTTGACAACGTGCCTACGTCTACAGAGCTGCAGAGGATTTTATTATGTCGATGAATGACAAAATATACTTTGAGACAAAATTTTACTATTCACAATGATTATACTGTTCATTAAGTACACATGTATAGGATCATATGAAGAAGCTCTAATTTTATAATTTTTGAGTTATTCGTTTGAGCAGAGTATCGAGCATACCTCGAGCGAATTCTCTATCTAAGATTCACTTGATTGACCTGTCACGCGAATTCTCTTCCTATCGACCTAATCCAGTGCTCTATGACCCAAGCCTCATTGAAATTTCACCAAAAAAATCGTGACAAAATCTTGGCAGGTCGAGTCATAAAATCGAATAGCGACAACAACAATTTATACTCCACAAAACCAACATATTGGAATTTTTATTTTTTCTAAAAGAAAAAACATAATCCGTTTCACAAAAAAGAAAAGAAAAAAAAAAAAAAAAGAGGAAAAGATAAAAACATAATCATCAAAGAAGAGAAGAAAAAGGAAAACGAAAGGTCAGGATTGTGGGCCTCATGAGAGGGACAAGGCGGGGATGATCTCTAAGTTTCTCGTAGTGGGGAGTGTGGGACCACTACTGCTATCTTGTTTTTATTTATATTTTATTGATATTTGTGTTTTGTTTTAGTTTAATCTGCGGGGACCATCCTACAATACGAAGGTCGTAATCAGAGGGTCGAGAATATGACAAGGCTACAGCTGTGACGGTGACCCCACTGCGACTTCCCCGCCATCAACGACGTTGGAACGTCACTTTTCTCTGCAGATTCACGCCGTTGGCTTTTTCAGCACGCCATCGTCCGGCTCGCCTCCCCCCCACACTAAATTCACGACCTAATAAAACAGTACTAATTACATTCTTGGAAACTACTACGCTTGTTTTTCTTTTCTGGATAACTAGCTAGGGACCTACAACCGCAAAAATACATCAATGTTAATGTTAATATATCTTGGAATCTTAAACTTTTTATATTAGCTTCAACTTTTTAGTAAAATTCTATAATCCGAAATACTTATTTTTTATATATATAATCTCATCTCATCTATAAAAATAAATGAAGTCTCAATCGTTTGTATTGAAATCGATCTTCAAAGTTGGAAAGTATATCTTTTAAGATGATCACAATCCTTTCGATTATATATATATAGGTATGATGATCTACGTACGTACACATCTAAGAAATTGAAAAATTTCTCGTCCCAAGACCCATGCTATATATATATATATGAAAACAGATTAATGAAAATAATATAACGTGCATGCCTGGTTTCTAATAATTCAAAGAAAACCCAATGTTAAATATGATATATTATAGTACCGATCCCTGTAAAGTTTTGTCAATTCCATTGTGCGGGGCTCTACGTGAAACTTGCCTCCTCGAGGCTTTTTCTTTTATATATAATTAAACGACGGTTCTTCAATTTTTAATGACATATAATAGGGTGTGAAATACCGATCGCTCAAAATGTGGATGCATGCACTACATGTTGAGCTCTCATGTATAGCTGAGACAAAACGATCTTATAACATGCATTAAGAGAAGCTTTGACATTACTACTACTACGTACCGGCCGGGTATGGATCTTGTCCCTCTCCTTTGGCTTTACTTACAAGATCATGTCGTTTTATAACTTTATAAAGAGATGTCGATCCAAGAATGTTTTCTTTTTACTTTACAAAACAAAAGACAAAGGAGCTCAGAAGTACTGTAGTACTATATGGAATTCATGTACTATATATGAAACCTAGCAGATGAATGCATATGATTACTCATGGGAAAGCTCAAACTTGAAAATGAATTGGTCTGATTCATTGTCCATGATCATGTAGGGAATCATAAAAAGAAAAGCGGTCCCTAATTACTTTGTGACTTCTATTTCCTTTTACTTTAGCTAGATCATGTTATTCTCTGGCCATCATATATATACCCATTTTGGTGTTATTTTCAGTCCTTATTGTGAGTGAACACTAGTTTTCTCAGGAAGAATATATATATAAAATGATATCATAATTTTCACTACTAGTAGTACTAGCTAGGCAGTTAAGCACGAGTTCATATAATTACGACCTAATGGCATATTTATTAATAATTACTGCATGTTAGCCTATTAATGAAGAAAGAAAAAGGAAATTAAAGAGAAGAGATTGAAGCTGATATATATATATATATATATATATATATATATATATATATATATATATATAATAAGTAATGCTAGAGAGAAGTCACTATAGCAGTGTATACTTTATACTCATTACGTGGCTGCTTCTAGTTGATTGTTCTCAACACTCACTTGGGGAGATGTGTGGTCTACATAATATCACATCATGTATGTAAAATAGATGCTCCTAATAATAACTTCTATTTATATTTATTCTAAATATAATTACCAAAAATTTACGGCCAAAAACAGGACATTGCTTCGATCGATGCTCGTCCAAGGACGTACATTAAAGTTTAAACTATAAATAGATATAATGTTTCCTTGCTCCCAACGCATCAATTAATCCACGTACGTACTTGACTCCAAAAACAAATTATAACTCATACAAAAAAAAAAAAAAAATAAATAAATAAATTAAAGGTAAGATCACTAGCTTAATTATGTACATATATATATAAATAATTTCCAATATTTCATGTTTTTGCTCAGCTGCTTCGAGTATTATTAGGGCATGCAAGCCCATGCAAAAATCCTCCCCTTCGATCTCATGTAGTACTACTTTCTTATAAACGTACGTATGATGTTCCATAATTAGTACTTAATCAACTATTTCTTTGTAAAATCGAATACTCAAAAAAAAAAATTATATTGGATGAACATGATGACATTAATAATAAACAATATGAAGGATAAAGTCGATCGAGACGATATATATAAATTCTAATGGAATCGATCGGATTAAATATTTATACATACATACACGTACATACATACAGACGTACGTACATGATCATGATGTACATGATGATCAGTACATGCATGTATGTAATCTTAAAGAAACATAGTAGAACAATTCCTGATCCGACGGCTAGGGGTATCCCCAGCTCAGAAGGGGATGGTTCATGAATATGATCTGGCCTGGTAGTTGGCTAGCTAGAGATGAGCCCACAAGCAATGCCTGCATACCACGTAATTAATTAAACTCATCTCTATATGATAGTTGTTGGGTTGTCATTTGTATTTTAACGAACTACTACATGCGTAATATACACACAAATATTTATATATATTTAAATTTATTTATATATTTCTGTGTTTTCACTAAAACCCAAGTGATCAGCTTGAATAATGAAAGGCATAATACACCAGTCGAGGAGGTTGAACAGTGACACCTCAACTTCAGCCGACTTTCTTTATCGATTAATTTTTTTTTTTTAAAAAAAAAAAAATTAGGGTTTGCTCATTTTCTTTGATTAGTGGAGCAGCCCATTTGGTTGGAAATATAAACTAAACCCTTTATCTTGATTAAGTTGAATATAATTTCTTGGTGCCAAGTTGATTTTTTGTTTGAAATTCTTATGTTCTGCCAGCACTCTTGCTAAGAAAGATGACCTCTTGGCCGGGGAAGAAAAAAGAGTCATATCATGCCTTATCTTCAGTCATTCATTTATGAGTTATAGAGTGATTATTTGGTTCCCTTTTACCCTAAAACAAAACTTGGGCTCTGATCAGCCATATGGAGAATAGGTATATGGCCCGATTGACATGACATAGAACTTCTAAAATAGAAGTCTTGAATCCGACCCTCTCCCATATGAATAAAAAAAAAAAGTAAAAACATCTATAAAACTATGTTATATATTTTGTATTGAGATGAAAAAGAGAGTGGCTCAATCTTTGTAGATATGTAATTATAATCTTAAATATGGTTATTAATTGGTGTATATAGCAAATTAATAGCCAATGGTTTGCTAAAAAAGCTGTCAGCAAACTTCAAACAGTGACTGCAAGTGAAGGCTATCTATGTCTTTAGCCTATAGATAAGCTCTAATCATTGAAAGAGGTGCTCCAGTACATATGATACTGAGGAGTGCACACATCACATCCTGAGAACTTATTTATTTATTTATTATGATGGAGCTAAGAGAAAAAAAGAACATATTATTCTGATATTCGGCTTGTTTCTGATCTACCCAATCCAGTTGTTTGCTTGTAATACAAACCTAACAACCACTTGCCCAAGCTTATGTTAAATTAAAGCCAAAGAAAAATCCGACAAATTCAGAGGAGGAGAAAAAAAAAAAAAAAAAAGGGACAAAAAGCAATGAAATTGTCAGACCACAGGAAGAGCTTTATCTTGTTTATTTTTCTGACCTCGCTTCCAACCCGGCCTTCCATAGTAATGATTCTGTAGGCATCACCTCCTCTTTCTCTCCCTTTCAAAACCCTTTTCTCAAGGTCTTTAAAACGAAAACCCTCTCTCTCTCTCTCTTTCCCTGTGTATGTAAAATCTTTGTTTCTCTCAGACGCGGTACAGAAAGTTTTGTGGTCTCGGATCCCGATATACGGCTTCTCTCTCAATCTCTCTTACACCATTAACGATAAAACTGTCTGCTTCTTGTTCTCTCTCCGAAACACAAACAATTACTAACACCGCAACAGTATCTTTCAAACACAAGGGTCTCTGTTGTGGTCCTCGACCCTCGAACACGTACCCCCCCACCTTTCCTCTATATAACCCTCTTCTCTCCCGGCCCCTTTAATTTGTTTCTATCAAACATTTCAAACTTCTTTTGCTCCATTTTCATCCATTATTAACCCTCCCTTAGTACCTTCGACTATCATACACGCACCTCGTTTAGTCTTATGGATATAGAACTCCAAGAAACGAGCCTGGGAATGATAGGTGGCGGCGGTGCCGGTGGTAGTAGCGGTGGTTTAAATGGTGAAGTTGGGGTTTCCGGCGAGCACCAACGCCAACTTAAGGCGGAGATAGCCACTCACCCACTTTACGAGCAGCTTCTGGCGGCCCATGTGTCGTGCCTTCGGGTTGCCACGCCAATTGATCAGTTGCCGTTGATCGACGCGCAGCTAGCGCAGTCTCACCATCTTTTGCGGTCTTATGCCTCGCAACGAAGCCATTCGCTCTCTCCCCATGAGCGTCAAGAGCTCGACAACTTCTTGGTAATATATATGGTTTCTCACTTATCCGTTTCTTTCTTTTCTCCCTTCTTTTTTTCTTGAATATCTGTATTATTTTGTTGATTCTCTTGAGGTTGAAGTCGAGGCTTTTTCTCCTGGGTTTTGTTACAGGCACAATATTTGCTAGTTTTGTGCAGCTTCAAAGAACAACTTCAACAACATGTCCGAGTCCACGCCGTTGAGGCTGTCGTGGCCTGCCGTGAAATCGAAAATACCTTACAGGCGCTCACCGGTATGCCCTCCTCCTATATATATCTATACCAGCACAATAATTTCTTATTTCTATTATTAATTATTTTTTCAGATTTTGTATCATACATAAAAAAATTTCATGAGTTTTAGTGGACACAATCCTCTATCAAAGAAAATCACTTCTATTAATTTGTCTAGCTTTGGGTAAAGATGACATCTTTGCTTAGAAAAATAGGAGACGGTATTTGGGGTTCTTGAAAATTTGGATGTCCGAGCAGGAGGTGGTGGGTGCTGTAGGACCTACCGAGAAAATATCTATGAACATACAGTTGGAAAAGGGTCAGTTAGTTCGGTGAGGGAAGGTACTACTTCCAGTCCCACCACCACCAACCGATAAGGTTCATTAGATAATATTTTGGGTTTCTAGAAACATTAATCCTTTAAGCTTTCTAAAGATGATGCACGAGTTTTGTTGTTTTGATTCAAGAGTTATACTTCGACGAGACGAGAGTGTTCATGGATAGTATGTAATCCATGAGTTATAAGTATACAATACTCGAGAGGATAATGATATTACCTTACCGTGACTGCATAAGACCTATCGACCTAAGATTTCGAGCATCATTCGTACGGTTTCAGAGGTCGGACAGGCATAGGGACGCGCAAAACTTAATATTGCCTTGAAATATGGGCTACGGAAAGAGATCAGTTAATTTGATCGTATAAATTTTTATGACTATCAATGCACAGATATAGATATATATATATATATATATATATATATACACACACATCTATCCTTGATGATATCATGAAATTTAATATACAAAAAAGTTAGAAAATTATATGCATTTATAAGTTAAATATTATCATTATTTTTCAGTACATGACCTACTTATAAATATAATTTTCGATTAAACTCTTGACACATTGATTTTATTCACAAGTCCTCTGAAGTGTATATCATTAACAAAGTCAACATTTCAAAATTTTGTTTGCTTTAGCCAAGTTGTGGTATATATGCTGTTTTGTTGACGACTTTGCATGCATCTAGAATGGTGACTGCCAGCAAAAGTCTAGATCTTGATCTTGGGACGACTTTTACTTGCTCTGCTTCCATATGTTAATGCACCTCAAGTACTTAAAATCACATTATTAATTGGTCTTGGGTCACAATTCAAATTGGCTCATGTGGCAAATAAGCAAGCTGCTAGCCTGTTAATCAACCTTTTAAATTGATGAAAACAATGTTACCAGCTCTCAGAACTGAAAGCATATTGTTTGCAGTGAATAAACTGGTTAAGAAAACTCTTATAAAGGCCACCAAATAAAAGTACTTGGTGTTTGGTGATCCAAGAAAATTTCCCATCGTGATTCGGGTCTATTATTATTTATTTATTTTATTTAGGTCTATTATGGTGTGGTTATATTATGCAAATTGAAAATATGTCTTCCCTTGTAGACATCAATCATTAAATCAAAAAGGAGCCCAATAAACAAGTTTTACAAGTATTTTAGGAGGACACAAATTAGAAAAATTAAGTTCATTAATTACTATTGGTAAAAGAAACTGCTATGATTTAATTAAGACCATCAAAAGTAGGTGATCTTAATGAGTACTTGATTAATATACTATCTTCTGTAAACCAAAAAAATTTAGAACTTTTTTTATGTGAGAGATCATGGTTGTCTAGTTTACCGAAACCTAAACCCCCTATAAACATTTTATGTACAGCTGCAAGGGAACTTAAAAAAAAAAAAATTGTTTTGATGATATAGGTATAGGAGTTTCATGTATGATAAGAGAAGTTTATTGATGTTGTCAAACAAAACTTTGACCATTCATGGTCAAACGTAGATGAAAACGGAAATCATGCATGTCTCTCATAAATTTTAACAGGTAAAGTCTAGGTTCTCTTTCTTGTTTAGTTTCTTTTCAAAATTTAGCATGCACTTGAGCTGCTTGGAAAACTTATTAAAGATGATCGATCAATATTCTCGAGGGAAACATATAGAACCAGTTCTTCTAGTTGTTAACATAGCATGTATTGAAACTTTTTGTGTATATCAACCAAATAAAACTTGGGATAAAAAAAGATATTAATTGCATGATTCCAGTTTATCACATTGACGGCTTAATTAGCGGTGTGTAACATAATTCCCAGGAATGAACCTGGGTGAAGGTACGGGTGCAACAATGTCAGATGATGAGGATGATCTGCAGATGGATTTTTCTTTAGATCATTCTGGTGGTGATGGGCATGACATGATGGGATTTGGTCCACTGCTTCCAACAGAATCTGAAAGGTCACTGATGGAGAGAGTTCGGCAGGAATTGAAGGTTGAACTGAAGCAGGTGATATATATTCGATCTTGCAACTTTGCTGGAAATTAAGGTCTTTTGACTGATATTGTTTTTTCGTTTAAAGATACAACATGGCAAAGATATATAACCACTTAATTTGATCGCCTCTGGTAGTCTTAATTCCCACGTGAAGGTACTAAATATTTAACACCTGTATATGTTACTGTTGTCTTGCAGGGTTTTAAGTCAAGAATTGAAGATGTAAGAGAGGAGATATTAAGAAAAAGAAGGGCTGGGAAATTACCAGGTGACACAACTAGTGTGTTGAAAAACTGGTGGCAGCAACACTCAAAATGGCCTTACCCAACTGTAAGCAACCAATTATCTCAATATCATTCCTTAATGATTTCTCACAATGATCTTAATGCTCATTTTCTTTCTGTTTGGTTTCTAGTGATCAAGCGTTTCATTATGTTTGTTAAATGCTAATGTCTCGGATTTGTTCAATAACTAGCGAATATATCTGAGAATGGGCAAGATCGATCATAGATATCTGGTGATCAATTAAGTGCAAAGTGTAGAGGACCTAAATCATGTTAATGTTCCATGCATACATTTTTTACTACTTCTCATAAGAGTGCTATTTCATGCATGATAGACGAATAGAAATTGTTATTACCATCAGCCGCCTTCACTGTATCAGATACGAGATAATCAAATAGTACCTACCGTCTCTGCCATTCACCATGATTCCTTAACTCTCTCTCTCTCAAAATCTTGCAACTTCCAAAACGAACAGGTCTTCTAAAACTGAAGATGTTCTCTTTCCAGCTTCTGGGCAGTTACTATAATCTCTCATCGATCACCATGGAAGTTCAGGACTGAAACTACATGGCAAAAATTAGGCTTATATAATTAATTTAAATTTGGCCATTGTGGACTGCAGATTCAGAATCACTTTCAGTTCTAGCTAGGATTGATCCTCAAAACTCAACACCATCCGGCCTGGGGCTGGAACTGGGAAATTCCACCGAGATTCTATTGCATTCGGTTACATATTAGCTCTAGAATTCTATGAAACTACTACAAAAGAATAGAACTCGGATAGGAGTTTAACACAGATCGACCTTTTTCCAAGTTCATCTGCTTTCGAACAGTTCTTCATAATATTTTCTATTACCATAAGGACTTTGTCGTTGATGAATGCCATTTATTATATATGCTACCAAATGGCGACCTCTGAATCTTAGAGAATCATACAAAATAGATATCAACATTATAATAATTTGATTTCTATCATGATCATCAATAACCTGCATGTTGCTATATATCTAATATCTTTCAGGAAGATGACAAGGCCAAACTTGTAGAGGAGACAGGCTTGCAGCTGAAGCAAATCAACAACTGGTTCATCAACCAAAGAAAGCGTAACTGGCACAGCAACTCTCAGTCGGTGACTTCTTTGAAGTCCAAGCGCAAAAGGTAGAGAAATATCATGATCATCAATCTGACGCACTGATCCAAATCAGGAATCAATCAATCAAGAAGGACCACCGATCGACCAACTTACTTTATGTCAATACATAGCTGTTTCTTGACTAGGCCCTGGTAAATAGTCAAGCTGACTGATGATCTATCTGTACGTACGTGGAATTAATCGATGAAGCTGGAAACTTGGGAAGTTAGTCTAAGTACTACTTCAAAATCAGGCACATGAGAGAAATGAATACAATAGATGGTACTCATGTTTTACTCATGTTTAAATAGCTTGCTAGCTAATATATCATGAGGTTGTAACTAATTCATGGGTTTTGACAGGTTAAAGATCCCTTTTGCTTGTATCTTCCACAAGTACCGTGCGTGCTGCTTCTTTTTCCCTACACGTACTACTAATTAAATGGCAATTATATTTCTTGGGAGTTTTTGGATTAACCTTTTTTCTATTTAATTCTTTTGGTCGATTAGCAAGTGAATATGGTACGTATAGTGCTACGTGCATGAGTCCCATCCACGACTTACATTATACCCAATTCTCATGATATTAATGCAGGTAGTAGTACTACTGCTACTGCATGCATGCAGCTATATATATATAAATATATATATATATATATATATATATAAGTTAAAATTGCTAATGATCCGTTGAAGTTGTTAAAATATGAAATTATTTAAAATTGCATTACATGATCAATAAATATGATTGATCAGAATATTAAAATTTAAGATCATATATATATAAAAGTTAAAATTGCTAATGACGAGATTTCCATGAGTTTTGGTTAATTAATTTGTGACGTTAAAGGCCCCAATCTAAGTTTACAATGCAAGCGTGAGAGATTTCATATATATTGACATCATTCGGAGATTTTCATCTGGATTCTATATTATTCATTTTTTTTCAAAAAATTTCATAACGATACGCATTTCATAACTATATCTAATATTACTCGTGTCTAGGAGAGCCTCCTTTTGAAAATTTGGTTGGAAGAAGCTGAAGGTCCTACTTGGAAAGAGGCCAAAACTAATTAGACCCTCAATTATCAACATTAAAAAATCAAGTCTACTTTTGCAAACAGTAAAAAAAATCAAGGGGGTTTTGGACAAGTTCTGTACTAGAATTTCATAAATTAGATTAATCGTGCGGATTGTTCGATCGTAACAATTAATTTAGAACTATGATCAGATACATATTGGTCATGATGTATTTTAAAATTTCGGGATTTACTTTATAAAAATCAAAGTTAAGCTCTTGTTTAATTAATACGTACGTAGTGGTCCAAACTTCCCAACCATTTATCTCATTAATTTGTGGAATTAACATGTTGTACGTTTTGGGTTGCCCACTAATGGGCGGTGATCCACTACACCCAAGGAGTAGTACTAAACTGATCCCAAAAATAATCCCTTCTTGCATTGGGCTCGGAATTAGGGGGAAAAAATAAAAACCCTTAATTAATGGTAAAATAACGTAAATATTTAAAAAATAATGTGGTAATTATAATAAAGCTAGGAATTTTTGGTTGCTGCTTAAAATATTGTCTCAATGATCCATTCTTCTTAATCTAATAGTTTGTATTCAAAGATGAGATGAGATGGTTTTAGATCATGAATGATGAAAGTTAAAAAAAATATTATTAGAATATTATTTTTTAATATTATTATTATTTTTTATTTGAAAAAGTTTGAATTAGATTTGAAAATGTTGAATTTTTTTTATATTTTGTGTGAAAATTTAAAAAAATTATAATAATAAGATGAGATGAAATAAAATATTTTTCTAATCCAAACGTAGCCTAAGTAGGAATAATATTCCAATCTCTTAATATTATGGATCATGATATGAACGGCTGGCCTGTTTCCTTAATTGTATACAAAATTAAAAATGCATGGAATTAATTAATTAGCTGCTGTTAATTGTGTTACTTGATCCCTACCTAAAGGCAAATAATTATTAATCCATAAAGTGAGAATTAATGATCAATTAATTATATTAACTTTAGTACGGCATTTTAAAAAATTATATATTATCTTATCATGATCATAGAGAACAGATCATCCTGCAAAAAGAGATCAAGAATATATATATATATATATATATATTTATATATAGTTGCTAAATAATGCTAGCTCCACCAGCTGTACCGGTGCGTACGTACAACGTGCGATGTGCATTTGGTTGCGTTAGGCTGCTCGCTTATGAGAAACCCACAAAGTGGAACCCAAAATAAATATATTCGGCAGCCAGGGATCGAGGTGGAAGCTGGGTATACACTACTAGAAGGCAATGGGTTAATGGACCGTTCATGAGATAGTGGGATCATAAAAAGATACATAACAGGAGAAAACCTTACCACCAGTTCAACTGTTAATACTCAAATAACAGCCCTACAATAACCAGCTCTTCCATCTTAAAACTTATGCACCTGACTACATTAGAATTTTTCTTTTGTTATGTATCCGTTGGCATCCCCTTGCCCTCTCCTTCCACCAAAGCTCCCATCCCAACCTAGAACCAACCCAAACCAATGACCTCATGGTGTGAAAGAGCTTGACCTCGAGCCACGATGGAGCTCGTCCCAGTCCACCTCGTAGTACACTGACTCAGACTACACTTCAACACACTTAAACATCTAACTCAACACCCACGTGCACTAGGGTTTCTTCTTGTTATCGGTTCCTTCACAAGCCTTCTCTCCCATGCCGTTTCTTCCACTTGTTCTTAGGGCTTCCAATGGCTGTGTAACATTTTATTACAGTGCGGTTTCTAAGTACTATTTCTCTCTACCTGGGTTTCCTTGCAACGTTTTTCATCTACTTGTTGTTTGATCTCTTTCTCTGGGTTTCATTTCAAAAAGTTTTAGTGAAAACGTGTTTCGTCATATTTTTACTCAATTTTCAATTATTATTGTTAACGTCGTGTTTCGCATACCTTTGAGCCAAACTCCAATAACTCAAGTTTTCGAAAATGGGTCTTGTACAACGTAGAAAATACTGCGGCTTTGAGAGGGCAACCTTGGAGCCTGGGAACCTCTGATGCCAAAGTTAGTAAATAAGTAAGAGAGTTTAGGAATTAGAGAGAGAGTATTCTCATACTTGAGATTTGCTATTTATACTACCAGTATGAGGGCAGATTGTGCCTGCTTTCCTGAAATCCCTGTTCTCCATTACTATTTTTTTGTTAGAATCTTTAAATGCGGCGTGATTTTGTGATGAAGTCATTAATATGACGTGTTGTCCGGGTGGTGGAGCCATTAATGTGGCATGATTCTCCAACCTTCTCCTCCCAATTTGCCCTCCCTCTGGTTCGTTCATGCCTTCTCTGTCAGTAAATCAACGGTTCCCCGTATATTATGCCTGTTGTGCGGACAGACACTCGAGGACTAGGCACTCCCCGAGGGGTCATCAAACCAACAAGTCTCATCCTCTGCAACACCATCCCTCCTACATGTCATGTACAGAGGAGCCTCCTAGTAGGCTGGGTTAATGGCTTTCTACTCCGAACTAGGCTTAATCGGCCTCTTGGGCCTTGAGGGAAAAATCCTCTTACAATTACTATGGGATTTTTTGGGTGCCAAATGTTGCTAGCAGGGTAATTTTTGCGCGCCAAATGTCTTTTGATCTCAACGAAAAAAAAAATTATCAATTTTTGGTTTTGTTCCGAGAAATCAGGAAAGGTATCAGGTTCGGAAGATCTTTTTTTGTGATGAGGTTCGGAAGATATTGTTTTGGGATTATAAGTGAATTTTCAGTTTTCTTTTTGTGGATAGCTCCATTCTTATTGCATTCTAAAAAAGTTAAAAAATTGTTTCAGTGTAATGAGTCTATCATAATTTCGGTGAAACTACTGATATGACAAAATGTTATTGGAGGGTTATTAATACCTTAACATCGGATGAACTGCTGCAAAGTGGTTTTCATATAACAACTTAAAAAACTAAAGCACAATACTATCTTATGGCTTATTAACGTACCTCAAAATGACATATGACATAGAATTTAGTCAGTTGCTTTTGTGAATTCACAAATTGACTTAATTTGATTTGGTACGTTAGATTGTAAAATTACTTTTATTGTAAGGTAAATATAATGTATCATGGGAAGTCATGTCAATTTGTATAAAATTTTACTGTTATAAATAAGATTTCTTTGTCACTGTATCACTCTCTTATTTATAAGATAGGGGCTTGCCCATTTCTTTCAACCTCCACAGGAGCACCACTGATCATGACCTTTAAACTTCGACACGTTTTAGACGTCAATTTTTATTTATTATTATAATTATTTAAATAACTCCGATTTATTATTAAGAAACAAGTGATATTTTGGACTGCCTTGTTAATGGATGGTCCATTACAAAATTGAGGACAGGATACGTACGAATAATATTACTCTTATATAAAGGTAATTAATCTGCTTATAATGAACACTTTTGGATGCATAATTTGTAATGTGATGGATTATTATAAGTTCATATATATATATATATATATATAGTTATTTAATTTGCTAATATATCCCACTTTGGTTTTAATTAATTGGTAGGCAACCAAATTATCTTCGAGCCTCCCTTCCCACTGATCCTCTCTATATATCCCTCGAACCCTTCTCCTCATGACCAACAACTTGTACGTACACATGATGATCTTTTTTATTTTTCTTTTGTTTTACGTTGTTACGTACGACTTTTTTCGTTTTCCTAAGAAAAAAGACAACGAATTGTAGCCAATTGACATGGTGTGCTTGCACAATTAGCACATGTTCATATTTTATTTTAGTTTGAGCTAAGAGTAGTTCCCGAAGATAATTTTGTGTACGTAGGAAACTCTTTCTAAAACATGAACCTATAAACTCAGATCTTTTCTAAGCGGCCACTCCCCCTCCCTCCATGATCTATTTCCCTCCACTCCCTCCATTATATATGTTTGCATCTCTTTATTTTTTACTTTTATATTTTAGTGGATTTCTTGCCGCAAATTGATCCGATATTGATGCAGAGAGTAAGATGATACTGAGTTGTCAGACTGCATGTTGATTGCGTTGAAATACATTGAGGTGGCAGATCAGTACTAAGAGGGCATGAAATCATGATCTTTCCTTAATTGAGGCAGTTTTGAGCACGTTTCGGTATTTTGACCATAACTTTGACTATGGGTATCAAAATCGCGCATATGATCCCAATTCAAAAAGATCTTTTCGATGCGCATGTTGTGAGCACGGAGCAATGCTCGATGTGCATCATTTTTTAGGTCAAATTCTACTGTTTTCTCCTCTGATTTTTTATTTTTAGTTATTTTTTGCCTTTTATGGTAATATTTCATTTACTGTTTTGGAAGTAATTCTGAACTCGATTTGAGCCAGATTTTTGTCAGATTACTTTTTTTGTTATGTATTTAATTTTGGCATGATTATTGAAATTTTGCTATTTTTGGTAAAATTCTGATACAATCAATTTTTAGCTATTACAGCCCGACTTGTGGGTTGATTTTGTCATTCTTGGATATTGATAATTTTAATTGAACATCATATTCGTTTTCTCTATGTTTTTGGGAGATTCTCTTGTCTTCTTTCTTGTGAATTATCTGTTGAAACTAGCCATCAGAATAATCGTTATTCTGTCCGGCGTCAGATATTATGGCCGGATCCCTTGGCTTCTTATTAGGGGTGGCAATTCGTCTTTGCTAGTCATGTTTGTGACATGTTAAGTCATGAGATCATACCTTAAAATCCAAACTTGACCTGTTCAATTAACAGGTGACACAACATGATCCGCTTATCTTGTTTAGTAAATCACTTTTATTGGATTAACCTAGAGTACACGACCCATTTTATAACCTGTCTCATTTAGCTTACCCGTATTTTTATTTTGTAACCTGAATAATGATTTCATATACAATATAAGGATAACTATATAAATAAATCACAATTATAACTTGATTCATTACAAAATATTTTATCATCAATATTCAAACCAATAATGTCTAAGATCAAAACTAATATCTTCATAAAATAAAATTACATCTTACCAAAAAAAGTTTAATAGTTTAAGATATAACGTAATCAAAGACTAATATTAATATCACATATTCTCAACACCAAAAAAAGGCATATAAAACTAAACATTTATAAAATTAAAAAATAGAATTTATTCATGTTATGTGGGTTGATTGTGGGTTGACTCGTTAATAATTTGTGTCTTATCATATCAACATGTTTTGACGTAAATCCATCTATATCAAACTCAAGTTCACTTATTTCTTGTCCCCTTGCTTGTGTCGTACGTATTCATAGATCATGTCATATATTACCACGCGTACCCCGCCCACCCCATGCATGAGATCTATATATTGTCATGAGTTCTACTAGGGAGCAGCCAATATGTTAATACACTAGCCACACTAGCCAGAGTGTACGGTGATGTGGTTTTAAACAAATAAAACTTTTTTTTTTTATATATATCTTCTTTCATAACTCGAACAACATAAACAATTATTTTTTTGTTCTTGATTCCAGACCGAGCAAAAAGGGGGAAAATTCCCACTCCTTGGGATTCAAACAACGTAAACAAGTTTCTACGTTGCTTACACCGTGCATCTCTAGAAAGAACGAAAGCCATCAACAAATGAAGGACAAAAATCTTGGAATCAAATGAAGCTAAAAATTCGAGTACATTTGTTGGGCTAAAAGGAAAATAACATGTATGCATGCCAAAGAAGAGATTGAAAATGAGAGAGAGCATGCGAAGTGTGAGTTTTGTTTGAAGGAAGTTTTTTGGAAAGTTTTGGACTTTGTGTGCGAGTGTGGCTGTTGATTCCAGATCGAGAGAATATGGATGGCAAAGGAAGAAGAAGCAGTAGATCTAGAATATAGATACAAATGTTCAAAGCTTTGGAAAAAGTTTTCTTTGCTATTCTTGTCTCATAGAGAATTACAAAAGCGAATGGGAAAATAACTTGCTAGAATTGGAAAATAAACCTTACAAATGTTCGAATTAGAAGACCAAATGTTAAGGAGAACTTGGGTTGAAGAAGGCTAGCTAGATCACGGGAAGGTAGCTCGAGGAGAATTGGATTTGAGGATCACTAGGTGACGGACTTACGACAACAGGAATAGAAAGGCAAGATGTTGGGTTTGGTCTTTTTGGTCATTTCCTCTCCTGCCAACACAGAGGTGTGGCCAATGTGTTAAAAAAATAGGCTAGAGAAAAGAATTTCTTTATTGTCGCACTTCTTCCTTCAACATGCACAACATCTTGAGGAGGTTCAACAACCCTAGATCATCACTACTCATATCCGATCCACTCCATCCCTCTCACTCTAGTGTGTGGATTAATCCGGCAAGGCTGCAAATAGGCATTATAATTAGCCACTGGCAACTTTAACCATCTGTTTCAATGTTAATATGTGATACTCCCATATCATAAGAATAAAGGTATATGGTGTATGAGATCCCATATTGCTTAGAAAGAAAAAGTTCTTGCTCTTTATAAGGTTTGAATGAGGGCTCCAATTATATCATTGATTAGTTTTTTTAGAATATAGACCATATAATTTAGGTCTTCCATTGAAATGACGTGACATAATACTTCATTTTAAGTAGGAGTCAGAGAATGATCTAGGAAGTAGATCTCTCTTTCAAATATTAGTTCATAACAATAATGTGCAGTACAGCTAATTTAACCTAATTAAATCGTCAAAGTTCTTTGCCGTACTGGCCTTACAATCTGCAAGCCGGACTATATCAAAACCACCAAATTAGCCATGACAGCAGCTTCCCCTTTGATTAATCCAAGAATAGTAGATGATCAGAAGGAATAAGTTTTTTAATTCATTTTATTTGTATTGTACCAATTGAAATAAGAGCTCTATAATTATTAGAATCTTCGATTCTTTGACTCCGTATCAATATCAACTATTTAGTACTTTACAATTTAACACGTAAGATATCAAATCGTTTTTATAAATACATTTTGATGTAGTTTTTTCAGTACTAAAGTATTTGTGATCCATTGATGATACTATGCTTGCTGGTAAAAAAAGGTTTGCGAGAAAGATCTCACTCGATCGGTCGAAGGATACACCTCCAATTAATATTGAAGAGTCAACCATGCGCGCACGCATGCATTCTAATTAATTTCTAACTTCACCTTTTATTATATATACGTTTTGAGGTTAAAATTAAGTACACCTTTTTCTTATATATGCTAGTTTGCTAATGCCGGGAGATCAAGCTAGCCCAGCTAGGCGCTCAGTACTACTTCGCTTCGGAAATTCAGCTCGGTGGGTCGACTCGGTGGCAGCTGAGGGACCGGTTTCTGTGTATTCAACAACTGCACCACCTCTTCCATACACGGCCTCCCGTCGTTCTTGCTCAAGCTACAACTCAGACCGATTTCCAGAACGCGAACCGCCTGTTCTGAGTTAGCACAATGTCCCAGTACCCTCTCGTCCACCACCTTTGCCTTCTCTCCGCTCTCATGCATGCTCCATGCAAATCCTAAAATACTCATCTCTCCTACGCCTTCGCCCACCGTCTTTTTTCCTGCTATGGTTTCCAACACGAGCATCCCGTACCGGAACACGTCCTCGTTCATGCTAGCCACCGATTCAGCTGGCCCAGCCTTCTCTCCCGGACAGAAGATGAAATCATAATCACCCAATACAGCTTGATAATTAAGGTCGAGAAAGACACTGCTGGTCTTGAAGTTTCCATGAGCCAGTCCTTTAGAGTGGAGGAAACACAATGCCTCTGCAATCTCTTTGATGAGTTTGAATCGCAGACTCCAAGGGAGAACACCCAGTCCATACAACCAACGATCTAGGCTTCCATTTGGAAAGTAGTTAAACACAATGATCGTCTCGTATTTCTCGCAACACCATCCACGAATAGGAGTCAAACCCGGATGATTAATCTGGGAGAATTCATCAATTCTCTGTAAAACTCGCCTAGTAGCCAAGCGCGATGGTTTCAGGTATTGACTCGAGAACCGCTTCATCGCCACATGACGCCCATTAGGGAGTGTTCCTCTGTACAGAACACCTCTAAAATCACTTCCCAAGACTTCTGATTTGCCAAAACGCCGCGTGGCTTTGAAAACTTCAATAACCGTGTACTGGCGAGGCTTTTTCGGTGACGTGGGCTTCTGCTTCTTGTCAACCAGAAGAATCAATGAATCGGTGCGCTCCCTGCGCATACTGTTGCAATAGAAAGAGATCAAAGCCAAAGTACAAAGTCCAAGAACAGCAACAAAGATCATGAAGCTGCTCGGCGGGGCTCTGTAACCACTATCGGTATATTTGGAGACTTGGCGAGCCACATTTCTATGGCAAATTCTTGCGGAAGGCTTCCGCAGCAAAGCTTGAGTCGTAGATGAGAAGTTCCAAGACAAAACGTTATGAATTTTTGTTGACTTTTCTGCAGAGGCCGAGAACCCGACGAACATGTATTCTTGAAGGAAAGGTGAGAGATCTACCGGAAAAGATAAAATTGGTTCCGATGGCTTAGAGTGTCCATCCGATCCGAGATGGACGTCGATCCTTCTACGCTGACCGTTGTAGGTTATCCAAGCTCGATGAACTATGTTACTGTGTAAAGAAACGTTGGCTTTTGATGGAATATTTGCGGTCTTGAAAGAAACGACGCTGCCGAGATTGACACCTACGTGGTCATCATTGGGATCCCCAAATTCTGGGTCGAGACTCGCATCGAACTCTACGTAGAAGACTTTGTAGTGGTTGCATACATCGTTAAGGATACCGAGCCAGGGGCCCGGTCTTCCGACAGTAAACTCGTCTGGTACGATAATAAAAGCAAGGCCTCCTTCGCCACCATGACCCTCGCCGGAAACTGACCCGTCATTGGCGGCGGCTGTCAATTTGAAAGAGAAGGTAGTTTGGAAGGAACCTGGGGTACGGGTTAATGGGTTAAAAAGGCGGACAGGGGAGGCATAGATGGCTCGGCCTGCCCGGTACGCGGTAGGATGATCAACTGTAAATGCTGATGCATCAGGGATTTGAATGAAACCTTGTGAAATTTTGGAGCTTCCTAAAAGCGTAATCATGTCTTGAATCTTGTAAGGATTTAGGTTTGGGTTAAAGTTTGGGAAGTAAAAGTTCTTGGATACGTTTATTAGAGTAGTTCCTGCAGGGCGGTGCACTGCTATGGCAAACTGCTGGTTTTGCATCAGAGAAAGTAAGAATGTCGCCGAAAAGAGCAGCAGCCACCACAAAGATGGACGAGAATCCATAAACTCTATATGTGAGTAGGGAATTATGTGATATTCCCACTAATTTATTGTGGGATGCAGGTTAGTGCCTTAGTGGTAGTTGCACAGTAAAATGAGAACATATGGTTTTAGTTGTAAATTGAAAATTTGATAAAATATTATTAGAATATTATTATTATTTTGAGATTTGAAAAAGTTGAATTATTTATTATAGTTGTAAATTGAAAGTTTGATAAAATATTATTAGAATATTATTATTATTTTGAGATTTGAAAAAGTTAAATTATTTATTATATTTTGTGTGAGAATTTAAAAATTTTATATTAATAAAATATTTTTATTATCCAAACATGACTTTAATCAACTAAGAGGGAAGATAACTGGTCACTGGCTTGATAATGCTGATCAACGTACGTGATGAGAATTAGACTGCGTTTAGATATTGAACTGAGTTGAGTTGAAATGATAAAATATTGTTAAAATATTACTTTTTAATATTATTATTATTTTAAAATTTAAAAAAATTAAATTACTTATTATATTTTTTATTGAGATTTGAAAAAATTGTAATAATAAGTTTGAGATAGATTTAAGAACCAAACAAACCCTAGACCACAAAAACATCGGACGTAACTCCATGACGTTTACTAATATTTTCATAAATTTTATAAATAACATTAATAAATACACTACAAGAAAACTGTTTATTTGTGACTATTTAATTCCAGATAAATGATTATTTACAGTCAAAATGAGTCTGTTTTGATCACAAATAATCTTTTCACCGTAATTAAATGGCCACAAAAATCTATTTTTCTTGTAATGTACTTAATAAATAGAACCCAAATGAAGAGTCCGAAATTGCCAAGTCAACAATCCACTGTCAAGCTATTCAAAGGGTACTACGTAGTAACGTAGGTGATCAATTAACACATTAATAAAAATAAAAAATTATTAATATTAACAACATTTAATTTAAAAACAAAATAAATTAGATGTATCTCTTTATTTGAGAATGGAGGGAATTTTTAAGAGCAATGTTAGGTACAATTTTTAAATGGGGATTGTAATGTAAGATTAGGCTATTTTAACTTTAAAATTTTTTAAAATTATAAAATTATCCCTCCTAAAATGATGTTTTCTCTCATTTAATAATATGCCTGTACATGCAGTCTTCACTCGAGGATTGCAAATAGAATTTCTCTTGTAATATTAATAGAGAATTCTTACAAGCCGGTCCGTCAAGGATCCTCATATAACAACCTGTTAATAGTGGATGGACACCTAGACATTCCACCATAATTATTGAAAACCAGCACTACACAAAATACTCGGTTGCTGCAAAAGAGACAACCCCTATGCAGGTCCTTCCCTTTCGCAAGAGACAGGCCCCTCCCCTTCGCCCACCTTGGAATCGACACCAACCCCTTCGCAGCCCTTTCGAATCGCGATGGAATCCCTTCGAAGACCCACCCATTCCCAGCTTGCAGCCCCTTCTCCCTACCCTTCGCCGTATGGATTTTTGATGATCTAGATGTACTTAATAATATTCATTTTGGCTATTTATTTTAAGACATATAAATTTCTTGTTATATTCTTGGATTTGGATTTGGGGTTGTTAATGTAATTTGGAGGCCGAGGATTTTGGGATAGGAATCTTTGAGTGGAGGTTGGGTGGGTTCTGGAAATGGTGGTGGGTTCAAAATTGCAGAGAGTGAAGAGGAGGAAGGTGATGAAGATGAACAAGCGCATATGGAAATGATGTGTTGGGCTTTAGAGAGGATAAAGTTGGAGCTGCTGCTTCTAATTCTGGATTTCGACAAAGAAGAAGAGCTTGTTTTTGCCATTAATGGAATGGTTATCCTCGGGGAAGAAGAATAGAAAAAGACCATACTTATTTTGTTAACAACTTTAGGCAATTTCTAAAATTAATGTTTTCCTTGGAGCTGATGTTTGTACATTCCAGAGATAGACTGGTGGAGGTGGATGCTGGCGGTGGAGGTATGCTCGGCTTTGGTTCTGGACGCACAGGTTTGGGGTCGAGGTCGGGCTAAGCTGAAGTCTAGTGAAGTTCTCTCAGTTGAAGTGTGGATCAATTTCTATCTCATGTGCACGTATCTAGAGTGATTATGGTGTGATTTCTGAAATGATATATTCAAAATCAGACTATCCACTTAGAAGCGGCTCTGATATTAATAAGTGCACTGTGCAGCGCTAGTGCTCTGCTCTAATATTAAAGGTTAAAAGAGAAAGTACTAAAAAAGACGAATATATATCATGACAAACGCCTGTGATCTCTTTCATTTGAGATCATAATTCATGTATTAAAGAGAGCTTTAAAAGTCTTAATTAAACAGTACTGCTTGAACAAAACCTATTAATAAAATGGAGAACTGAACATTCAAACATTTTAATATAATTAAAAAAAATAATGTTCAAAACAAGATAATACCCATTTTTAGAAATTCAGAAACATGAAATGATATTAGAGTTTTTGTTTTTAATAAAATGATATGTAAAACAAGAAAGTTCCGGTTTAATTAAAAACTACATTAAAAATTTAGAATAATCAATATAATTTCCATGCTGCATCTACGTACGTATTTATAATTAAGAGAAATGATAGTTATAATTATGAACATATAAATGCCGTGTAATAACTTAAAAAAAAATAAATAAATACGAGATTCACATAAAAAAAATTAAATTTTTAATAATAAATCTCATTATTTTTTAAAATAATTATACAATATTTATATATTTTACGATCACATATAACATTATTCTATAATTAATTAAACTCCGTGGTGCGAGTCCAAAACATGACCATGAAAGCTAGCTAGGCCCATATAGCTACTAGCTACTTCAGCCACTCTCCTGCAGATCATAACACAACCCGACACACTTTTACTCGGGCCTATAACCCAAGCCCAAGGTATGAATGAGCGGCCTTCTTTTGAGCCTAAAATAAAGAAAAATTGTAATCATGCGGCAAATAAAATCTCAAAAAAATAAAGAAAATGAAAATATTAAAAAAGATAACAAAAAATACAAAAATTAAAGCAAAATTCTTACCCAAGAACCCATTGACAATATATTATTAAAGAGGTATAATATTTTTGTCTAATCTGTGTGTCACTTCCTCCACGAACAAATTGTCCAGATTTTCTGGCGTACCTGGCCGGTCTGGCAAGCATTGATCTAGTCCACATGGACCCCAAGGATTTATTTACTCCTAAGAATATCAGAGCTTTGGATATTTAGTCTTCATTTACTTACTAAACATCTCTCAATTCATCTTAATTTATCATTACAATTTTTTTAAATTCTAATATAAAATATAATAAACAATTCTATTTTTTCAAATCTCAAAATAATATTAATATTAAAAAATAATATTCTAACAATATTTTGTCATCTCAATTTAATTCAACTCAACTCAATTCAGTTCAACATCCAAACACAACCTTAGTACTCTTCGTCTAGTTCGCGGGTATGCCGGATCGAAATTCGAATTTTAAAATGGGGCCGAAATTTCGGACCGAGTTAGTCTGGTCAAATCCGGATCGAAATCCAAATTGAAACCAACTTTTAAAAATTCAAAATCCAGATTTCGGGTTGCATTTTTTTTAATCAAAATTTACATGCTATGAATAATGTTAATGCAATATTCAAATTTTATTTATTTAATTTTTTAAATTAAAGCTTACATATTTCTTGACTACTAATAAAAGGTCATGTAGAGAAAAGAGTAAAAATAAATTAAAATAAATGATTCATTGGACATAATATATATATATATATATATTTTTGAATTTCTATCCATTTAGTTGTTAGAAATGAAAAAAAAATAAAATTCAAAACATACTAATAAAAAAAAAAAACCAAACGGATTCCGGGTTGTAAACTCGATACTTGGAACTTGTAATCAAAACCCAGTTAACTAGATTCCGGACTTTTTTTCAACCCAGATGAATAGGCCTAGATATCATCAATAAGTGAGATCAGTCATCAACTTGTCATTGCAAAATCACACCATGAGCATTATTCTTATAAAAAAATTATAAACACTAGTTACTTTTTACAATATTTTACATAATTATATTTTAAAATAAAGAGTAATTTTCTACATTACCATATAAAAGTAACAACATTTATAAGAATACCCTCATTTTAATACAAAATATATTCTGAAATGTATTATATATATATGGGTCCACTTAAATTATAATTTTCGGTACCACTTAAAAAATATAATAATTAATGCAAGTTGCGAAAGAAAACAATTGTTAATATTATTGTCAAGAAGCTTCCCTGAAAAATAAAAAAGAGAAATGCTACATAATCTTCCTAACTTCTACATACTATTTTTTTTTTAAAATTTTTAAATTTTTTAATATTTTTTTTAATTTTTTTTTGAGTTTATTCTTTTTAAAATAATTTTATTTTTTTATTCATTATTTATATATTAAAAATTTGATAAAAAAAATAATAAAAATTAAAAAATATATAATATGTGGAGGATAGGAAGTTGCGTAGATTTTTTCAATAAAAAATACTTATTCTAAATTATAGGGCGGCTGGGCTGAGGTTGACAAATGTGGAAGAATATGATTTTCCGTTGACTGAGAATACGAGGGAAAACGTGAGAAAATAATATATAAGCCCGCAGAATTCATGGACACGTGTACTTTCCAATTCTAGATTTCCAATTTTGTCCATTGTTCCAACTTTCTTCTCTACGAGTCCGTCTCGAACGCCTTCGATTCAAGCTATCATCAAAGACTTTCAACTGTCTTTCTCTCTGAATCTCTCTCTCTCTACACTTTTCCATTTCATAATTCGGTGTTGAATACCGATTCAGAGTTACTAGTTCCCACTTGTTCATATTCTATTATATAATCAATAATGGACGAAGTTGATTATTGTTATTGTTCTTACTTTTCTTTGGACTTGTTGACAATCCTTTTCATTAATCCGTTTATTTTTCCACAACATTGTTCACATCGTGATCCATTGTCATATATTTTCAATCTACTTATTTGCCTTTCACTTTCGTTTACCGATTCAAAGTTTGCCATTAAAATACAAACCTCCAAACCACATATAATCATATCTGAGTCTTATCCTTCCGTTACCTACAATCTATACATTTTTTTGCATTACCATTATCAATTCTCAAGTTAATTATCCCCTTCCCAAAAGCTATCCCAGATTCCTCTTTAGTACTGGTTCTTTCTTTGGAGTTGACCAACACATTCTTTCTTTTGTGTGGAACAAACAAGAAAATTCAGTACTGCCTATATGAATTGGGTGTTTTCGAAATTGTGATCCTGAATTCTGATTTCAGGTTTAGACTACTTTCCAGCCGGGCTACTCATATTTTTATCTCTATTCAATAGTCCCAATTTGAAGTTTTTGATTGCGTATTTTCAGATACAAGAGCGTTACATACAGTTCAAGCTTGTCAACTGGTGTGGGGTTTGGATTTTACATGGCTCATCCTGCTTATGCCGAAACATTTTCATTTGGAGGCTCAAACCATGCTCAGGGACAACAGGCGGTGCCATTTCAGACCAACAAGGCTTCCCTTAAGTTTTTGCTTTTACATGGGAACTTAGATATTTGGGTCAGGGAGGCCAAAAACCTTCCTAATATGGATATGTTTCATACAAAATTAGAGGGCATGTTTTCAAAACTTTCTGGGAAGGTTAGCAACAAAATCGAGGGGCAAATGTCTACTGCAATAACCAGTGATCCATATGTCACAGTATCTGTATCAGGTGCTGTAATTGGGAGAACTTATGTGATTAGTAACACTGAGAACCCTATTTGGATGCAGCATTTTAATGTTCCTGTAGCACATTATGCCGCGGAAGTGCATTTTGTTGTCAAAGATAGTGATGTTGTTGGCTCGCAGATTATGGGTGCTGTGGGGATTCCAGTGGAGCAATTATGCTCTGGCATGAAAGTTGAGGGAACCTTCCCCATCCTTAATGCCAGTGGGAAACCTTGTAAGGCTGGAGCTGTATTGAGTTTATCAATTCAATACACCGCAGTGGGTAAAGTGAGCCTATATCATGGAGTAGGTTCAGGTTCTGATTACCAAGGAGTCCCTGGGACCTACTTTCCACTTAGGAGAGGTGGGAAAGTCACACTATATCAAGATGCTCATGTTAATGATGGTTGTCTTCCAAAGTTGAAGCTTGAAGGTGATGTTCAGTATGTGCACGGGAATTGTTGGCGCGACATCTTTGAAGCTATAAGTCAGGCCCGCCGTTTGATATACATTGTAGGGTGGTCTGTGTACCACAAGGTTAGACTAATTCGAGATGGTACTAATGAAACGGATTGCATGTTAGGGGATCTTCTCAAAATCAAGTCACAGGAAGGTGTAAGGGTGCTGCTCCTTGTATGGGACGATCCTACTTCTAGGAGCATTTTCGGATGCAAAACGGTAAGGAACTAAATAATTTGTAATACTGTGTCACCACTATTCCATATAATAGCATGATTTGGGATCACATGGCATTCTAATAACTTTCTTCTTTTAATTTTTCTATAAACTACTACAATGGTTGGAGAATTCCCTTATCATCCTAGTTTTTTCGGTTCATGGATCTACAGCCCTTATAATTTTGTTTTATTTCTCAAAATAACCTTTCTGAGTTTTGTGTCAATTTCAAGTATCATGTTAAGTATAAATTAGTTAATATTTGTTGGCAGGAAGGTGAAATGATTCAACTAACTAACCCCAAGAAGCTTATTATTGTTTAATTTTCTGTAATCTCTGATTTAGATGTGAGGAGACTATTGTATTATTCTTATCTTTCTTATTCATCATTGCCTTTCTTTCATCAAGTACTAATTTGCGTATCCTTTAGCACCGTGTGTATTCATTGATTTCTATGTTTGCAGGCTGGGATCATGGGCACCAATGATGAGGAAACTCGTCGTTTTTTCAAGCATTCGTCAGTTAAAGTGCTACTCTGCCCTCGATCTGCTGGAAAAGGTCATAGCTGGGTCAAGAAGCAGGTTGGATATTAATGCGTCACCAGATATTTGTCCAGTGTCTTGGTACATGCTATTTGTTTGACAGCAGAGGCTATAGATTTGTATCTCAAATTTTACTTGATGCTGTTTTGTTGGTTAAGCTATCAAGTTCCTTGAAATGATTCTATTTATTGGTCCTATGCACCTTTTTGTCTGGTTGACTGGCTAATATCTTCTGGCATGTTCTTTTTATAAGACTTAGAACAATCTCATTAGCCCTGCAGAAAGTTGAATGAGTTATAGATGTAGTCAACCCATATCTGCATAATTTATCTGATTATGGGAAGTTCAAGTATTCACTCCTGCTAACATGCTGAAGATGACTTTTAAAACCTTCTATATATGTATGTAGGTGCATACAAACCTACACACATATATCTGTACGTGTTTGTATATATCTATGTACGTGGGTATGTATTAATAATGTGGTTTTCTATTTTAGTACTTGCTTTGAACCTCTTTTGTTTTCATCTTTGATTGTCAGGAAGCTGAAACAATCTATACCCATCATCAGAAAACAGTAATTGTAGATGCTGATGCAGGTCAGTATAAAAGAAAGATCATGGCATTTGTTGGAGGTCTTGATTTATGCATGGGCCGATATGATACTCCAATACATCCTCTTTTTAGTACTTTACAAACAGTGCACAAAGATGACTACCATAATCCTAACTTCACGGTAAATGATTCAATTAATTTTCTCAATTTTCATTAAGGTAGTTGATTCTGGTTTGGGAATTATTAATGTTCTCTTTTATCTATCCCATGAAATCTCTGGAAAATATCCTGAAAATATATTTGTAAACCTCAGGCATTCATATATGATTCTGATGGTGTAACTGAAATCAACAAAAACTTTTGGTGAAATTACACTTTTCACCGACAAACTACCACCTATTTCTCATTTTGCACCTTAAACAACACAACGTTTCAATTTCCAACCTAACTGCATCCTCCATTCAAATATGACTGTTAAGATTGTGCTATGTGGTCAATTTTCTGTTCATTTTAACGGCCAGATTTTTACCAAGGGTGGAAGCTGAGAGATATAGGCATTTAAGATGCAAATTGAGACTTTTGCCAGTTTAGGGTACAAAGTTAAAAATAGGTGACAGTTTGTGGGTGAGAAGTGTAATTATCCTGAAAGTTTTTGTTGTTGCCCAAACGCGGATACCCCAGCAGTTGCTTCATGCACATGCAAATAATAGGGTGTCATACATCTATCACTCAGTCCACAATTATAACACACTGTTCATGGTTTATTAGCAATTGATTATATTCATGCGGTGGGGGATTTCTTGAAAACTAGGGGAGGGTGAGAGAGTCAGCAACCTTCATTATTAGGCTTGGTTCTAGCTCAATGTTACACCTTCTCCAAGTTACCATGTTAAAGTTTTCCTCATTCTCCCATTTGACAGAGGATCAATTTTGGAATGTATGATGATTGCCATGTGGGATTTTACCCCCCGCGTATAACCTATCTAATTTGTTAACTCAAACAGGAGCCTGCTGCTGGCTGTGCCAGAGAACCATGGCATGATTTGCATTGTCATATCGATGGACCAGCTGCATATGATATTCTCACCAACTTTGAGGAGCGCTGGTTAAAGGCATCAAAAGTCCATGGGATTCGAAAGCTAAAAGCCTCATATGATGATGCACTACTCAAGATTGAAAGAATTCCTGACATCGTTGGGATAGCAGATTTTCCTCACCAAAGTCAGAATGGTCCAGGGGATTGGCATGTACAGGTATATTAGAGGTCAATCATTTGGTTGGATTTAGTTTTTCCAATTCTTATTTTTTCTCAATATGGTTTATGTCTTATTTCCTTTTGGGAATTTGCCATAAGTGAAGGTTTTCCGTTCAATTGATTCCAATTCTGTGAAGGGATTTCCAGAGGACCCAAAAGATGCTACAAGCAGGGTGAGGAAAACTTCTAGTTTTCTTGCTTGTTTGTGTAAAAAAGGCTTTTTTCACAATGAAGGTTAATGGACCAAAATGTTTACATTGTTGTCGCAGAATCTTCTATGCGGGAAGAATGTACTAATAGACATGAGCATACATATAGCATATGTGAAGGCCATCCGTACTGCCCAGAAATTCATTTATATTGAGAACCAGTACTTCCTTGGGTCGTCATACAACTGGGATTCTCACAAAGACTTAGGTGAGGAACTTTTAACATATGATATAAAGATTAAAGGAAGAATGCATATATTTCTGTGTAATTTTTTGACAAGTACATATATCTGTAATGTTTATGCATGTTACGACGAGAATCCACTTTGCTATTTTTTCCTTTCTTTTTCTTTACAGTATGAAAATGGTTTTCGAAAGTGATTCCATTTCTGTGCTGAATGTTTCGCTCCTCATTTATCCATTACTTTTATGTTAATGTTGGGCTCAATCAGTTATCAGAAAACCGAACAGAAAAATGTAATATTCAAGTTGTATTTTAGTGTAACTCTGGCAATTGATGCTCTTTACAATCTATTTTTCTGCCTTGATCTTGACTCTACTCACGTAGCAAGGACACTGACAGGGATTTCATTGTTTCTATGAATTATGTGATCCCCAACCGAGTGATCCATGAAGGAAAAATGTGACATTAGTGGGCATGGTCACACATTGCATACATGGAAAGTTTGAATGCAAAGAGCTAAAAATAAGCATGTTGTGTTATGTAGTGTTGATCTAATCCATTCAATTCTTGTACATGGACTCAAGAAAATTAGCCTTAGAAGACAGCAACCATGCATGTTTATTTAACAGTAATGACATACTATTTATGTTATTAAATGTCATACAAATATACAACAGGCTTACTCAATATTCTATCTTATACTCCATTTCTGGGTAGCAGTTTTAAGTGTTGGTAATAAAGGTATCCACTTTTTTATTGTTGAGAGGATATTGTAAATTCATAGTCATAACTCATAAGCATACTCTTCTCTGCAGGTGCTAACAATTTAATACCGATGGAAATTGCCCTCAAAATTGCCAACAAAATAAAAGCAAACGAGAGGTTCTCTGCATATATTATCATCCCAATGTGGCCAGAAGGTGTTCCCACAAGCACTGCCGTTCAGCGGATTCTCTATTGGCAGGTACCTTGCGAGTTTGTTTTCCATTGTCATGTGTACCAATTGGAAGGATTGTTGGTGGTTTTTGTCACATCTTTTCCACCTGGTTTTGCTCCTGAATGTTGCAGCATAAAACGATGCAAATGATGTATGAAATTATTTACAAGGCTTTAAAGGAGGTTGGACTTGAGAACAAGTATGAGCCACAAGACTATCTGAATTTCTTTTGCCTTGGAAATCGTGAGGCAGCAAACAGGGAAGACAGTCTAGACACAAGAAATTCTGCTGCAGAAAAGACTCCTCAAGTATTTCCCTTGTCTGCCCGAGTACAGTTTCAGATTTCTCTTTCCCAAACGTCATGTTTCCTTTGACAGTTGATCATTATTTCACACCTTTTTCTGTCTTGCTTAAATGTGCTGTATGTTGTTAACCTAGGCACTGACTCGGAAAAGTAGGCGTTTTATGATATATGTGCACTCAAAAGGAATGATAGTGGATGATGAGTATGTGATACTGGGGTCCGCAAATATCAATCAGCGGTCCATGGAAGGCACCAGAGACACTGAAATAGCAATGGGTGCATATCAGCCTCATCATACCTGGGCAAGCAAAGTTTCTGGTCCACGTGGACAGGTAAGCATAATAACAAAATAGAACTCTTTGCTTTTACCTTGCTGCTACACGTCTGTCCAGGTGAATATCATGTACAAGATGCTAGGTAAGCTCATATTTATATCATTATAGGTAAGAGGAATGTATCGATGCTCATGAAAGCTAAAGAAGATCTAGTCGGTTTGATCGAGTAGTAATTTCATTGCAAGATTATTTTGCACAACTTATGATTGTCGGCATCATTGAGAATTTCCCAAGCCTGTTAAGCAAATTACATGGGGAACGTTACTAGTCTCTGTTATCTGAATTGCTTTTCCTTGTCACAGTCTGGATATCAAAGCCACAAGTACTTAACTAAAAATCAGTGTCGGGGTATGGTTTGGCTGCAAGTTTGCTTTATCCATTTGAAATTCTTATATCTCTTAGGTTTATGCCTTTCAAATAACAACATTTTGGGGGCTTGGGAAAGACTTTTGGTCACCCAACTCCGTTTAAGGTTAATGTCTTAATGTCCATTTTTTCAGTTCATGCTTTTGAGACATAATGCATAATGCTCAGTTGGATATCATTGCTCAGATATCAACTTGCGATTGTATATGATTAAAATTTAACACTGCTGGGCATTCTACTATTGTTATCATAACCTGCAACTATCTCTACTTTTCTATGGGTGTAGATCTATGGATATAGAATGTCATTATGGGCGGAGCATGTCGGGGCAATCGAAGAATGTTTCAAGCAACCAGAGAGCCTTGAATGTGTGAGACAAGTACGGTCCATGAGCGAGCGCAACTGGAGACAATATGCAGCTGATGAGGTAACAGAAATGAAGGGCCACCTGTTAAAGTATCCACTTGAAGTTGATCGAACGGGCAAGGTGAAGCCTCTTCCTGGCTCTGAGACATTCCCCGACGTGGGCGGGACTATTACAGGGACATTTACAGCTATTCAAGAAAATCTGACCATCTGATCAACTTAATGATACTCATCATGCAAGATGGCCGACAATTTTCTCCAATTAAAGTCCTCCAGTGAAGAATATGTTTAAGTCTTTGACATTAACTTGAATTCCATATGCTATTTGCTCAATGTTTGGAAGGAAAAAAGAAACGGGTTTTTTCTTTTTCTTAGAGCTTTAATAAAAATAACCAAGAAAACAAGAAAGAACAGAACTAGAGAACCTTGTTTTTTTGTCGACTCTGAATATTTTATTGAAATGGTTATTGGACCTTATTTTTTAATATTATTATTATTTTAAAATTTGAAAAAGTTAAATTATTTATTATATTTTGTGTGAGAATTTAAAAAAATTATAATGATGAGATAAGATGAAACATTTTCACTATCTAAACGGGCCCTCCTTGCCCTTCTTATAAAAAAATGTTTGTATGTCAAGTGTAAAGTCTCACAAATTTATAATTAATAATCATAACTTAATTATTACAAGGTCTTAAATATTCTCCAAAATGTAATTATAATTTTTACGAATTCCTTAGTAATAAAACTAGAAAGGCGCGCATGTATGAGTTGAGAAAACCACAAACACATTACCAAAACTACGTACAAGATTTTATAATTGAAATGAAGAAAATATATTATTACGTGGAAGAACAGAAATTAATAAAGCTCTCTAAATGCTAATGCATGCTTTCGATTAAAGTATAGGAATTAGAGTTACAAGAACATTTGGCCATATTATGTTGGAAAGAACACATCCTAAACATTTTGATGGCGAACATATTGCTGTCTCATGTCTCTTTTGGATAGGGTTCCAGATTTCTTCACAATCGAAAGGGTATTTTCTGAAAAAGAAAGAAGAACTGAATGACACTTTAATTAACTCAACCGCACCAACCCAATATATTGCAGAATTGCATCCAAATTAAGCACGATGATCCTTCGCACACCATAACAACTCACAATATTATATTATACAAAATATTATATTATACAGAATAAAATAAATTAAAAATAAATAAATATATATATATATATAATCCATTTAATGCAGTTTAATATTTGCTGATCACGTGTTGATCAGTTTATTTTGTGAATCTAATTCCGATCATGATGAGTAAGGAACTTCCAAGTTCCACGACTTAATTTCTATTTTATATTTATCACCATACGGAATAAAGGTGATAATATGCAATTAATAATGATTAAAAATCCAGGGGTCCAATATGAATGAGATCTGATCTGATTCCAGCTCATGAATGGTCCATGTATATACTACTTAATTAAAAATGTTATTATTCTCCTTCTTTACCTAAGAAATTCAATTTACCATATGACTATTAACCTTCCCTCTCCTTGTTGTCATTATTTTTCCACCCATTAGAATTGAGATACAAAGTAGCTCTCATAATTCGATTTAAGAATGGAGTTCACACCTTTAGATCATGTCAACTTTAGAGAGGGTCTTAGCAATAATATATTATTTCTTAAATGGTTATTTTCTTAAGATTAAATTAACTATGCATTCTCATATCTTACGTTGAGTTGAGAAGTTATATATAGGTCTATGTATAAATATTACGTAATAAATTTTACGCATTGATATTATTTAATGTTATATGTTAGATCTACTTTATAATAAAATGAATTTTATAATCTGATAAATCATATTAAACTACATCAATATGTAAACTTTCTTATATAAGATTTATGTAGAGAACAAATATTTTTCCTTACGTTTTGCATTATAAATTATACAAAATGATTAGTTATATTACAAACTATAAAAGTTTATACTTTTTACACTATCAAAACTCAACACTTAAATTGTATCATATCGCATATTTTTTTTATTCATCTTGCATTAGAACATGTATACGAATCTGGATACAAATGATAATCTCACCGTTCCTATTAGCAATAAAAATAATATTCAAGTTAGGGGTTCGTATCCATATAATTTTTGTTAACAAAGATGAAAAGAATGAGCCTTATTTATTTTTTATTTTATTAAGAATGATAGGTATTATAGGATAGCAGTCTTCTCGTATGGAACATGCGTGCCTTCTTCAATCTTCGTACTGTTCCCTCCACTGTCCAAACCAAAAGGGAGAGACCTTGGTACCATCTTTGGACCGAATCAGCCATGTGCTCGCTTCCCTGCTATATATACTTTTTCACATCCCAACCCACTAAAGTATCGATCTTCACTATTTTATATACCACTTCTTCCAAAATCCAAATCCCCCTCCCTTTCTCTCTCCCTCTCTAAGATGGGTTTTCCAGCTAATGGAGCCTCGGTAACCGACAAGCCGTTCAAGTTCCTGATCTACGGCCGCACCGGTTGGATAGGAGGTTTACTGGGGAAGCTCTGCAAGGAGCAGGGAATCGACTTCGCCTACAGCTCAGGGCGCCTCGAGAACCGCTTGTCGCTCGAGGCCGACGTGGCAGCCGTCAAGCCCAGCCATGTCTTCAACGCCGCTGGCGTCACGGGCCGCCCCAACGTCGACTGGTGCGAGTCTCACAAGGTCGAGACCATCAGGACCAACGTCGTCGGGACCCTCACTTTGGCTGACGTTTGCAGGGAGAAGGGCCTCGTCTTGATCAACTACGCCACCGGGTGTATTTTCGAGTACGATTCTGGTCACCCCATCGGCTCCGGCATCGGGTTCAAGGAGGAGGACACCCCCAACTTCGTCGGATCTTTCTACTCCAAGACCAAGGCAATGGTGGGTTTTCCTTCTTTCTTTTCACCATTATATTTAATTTTCCTCAGTACGTACCTCTAATGGTTGCTAGGGTATACGCATTGTGGATCCACTAGGGCCCTGTAATGTGTGAAGACTAGGATCTTGCTTTGTAGCAATGATTCAGAGAGATTGTATGAAATATAAAGCTTTGCATGCTACTACCTACTCGCATGTGATTGTGTGTTTAAGCACTTCTAGATCTGATAGACTATGTAGTTAAAAAAGCATGATCTTTGTGAACAGTGAATCTGTGTCTTTTACTTGCAAATTGAGCTGACTGTATGATTAATTATGGTGTGTTTATAAAAGCTTGGGTTCTCCTTTTAATTGAAGTAAAGAAAAAATATGCGAGTCCTATAAAGTGTGAATCGTTATGCTTTGTAAACTAGGTGATTTATTTTTCGAAACTATCGTGCTGGGGACATCTTTCTCTCAGATATGCACGCGATTTAATGATTTATTGCGTAGTAACAAAGAGCAAGAGGTATGGTAGATGGCTATGCTCATAGACGCATTGTTTGTTACTGATTGTGGCTTGAACTCGATCTTTTTAAGGTGGAAGAACTTCTCAAGAACTATGAGAATGTCTGCACCTTGCGTGTCAGAATGCCCATCTCGTCCGATTTATCCAACCCTCGTAACTTCATCACAAAAATCACTCGGTACGAGAAGGTAGTGAACATACCAAACTCGATGACGATCTTGGACGAACTACTCCCGATCTCCATTGAGATGGCAAAGAGAAATCTCACTGGGATATGGAACTTCACAAACCCCGGCGTGGTCAGCCACAATGACATCTTAGAGATGTATAGGGAATACATTAACCCCAACTTCACATGGAAGAACTTTACTCTTGAGGAGCAGGCAAAGGTAATCATTGCCCCAAGAAGCAACAATGAGCTTGAAGCCACGAAGTTGAAGCAGGAATTTCCTGAACTCTTATCCATTAAGGAGTCGCTGATTAAGTATGTTTTCAAACCAAATCAGAAGACTGCTGGAGCATAAAAGTTATAGGTTCAAGCTTATCAGTTTCCCTATTGCTATTTGTTCTGTTCTATTTACTTATATATTAAAAAAAAATGTTCTGTTCTGTTCATGCGGGATGATGGGATGTATCCACCATATGGGTTCCTCTCTTCCCATTTTTCATGCTTGATTTCCCTGTCAGTATTGAATTAATGTTGTATTTGTATTTCGATGACAAATAAATTAGTTGGAAGTGATTTTTTGTGAGTTCAGTTCTTTTTTACTTTTAAGATGGCAATAACTTGATATGGACAGTGGTGATTCACTTCCTGCAGAGAACACATACCAAGCATTTCTCTGGTTCACGCCTGCTTTTTTCCCGATTCTTTTTTCTGGAGAGAGAGGGAGAGAGAGGGAGGGAAGTGCATGATCATACGGAAGTAGTAGTTGAGTTTTATTTAATTGTTGAAAATGGCAGTAAAAAGCTGACCGATGATTTGAAATGCAAACGAGCCGTAGTACAAAAGAAAGCGCAGATGGGGAATTAGCGGCCAGAGCGGTGCTACTCTGCCGCTGGCCATCTGGTTTTTTCTGAGACGGGGAGCAGGGAGAACCGAGTAAACCACACGTGGGCTTTTAGTTCTCAACGCATGAACCCCATCATTCCACGTGATTGCTCCCAATATGATTGGCTGCTGCGCAATATTTCATTATGTTGGCCATAGACCTTCATTGTGAACGACTTCTTTTCTCCAATAGCAGAGAGACAGGACAGGCGGCTCCATTGTAACTTTAATAGAGGTGGGCATGTACATACTGAATGTAGGTTGAGTTTGGAGAACCAACTTTGGTGACTATTCTATTGAACACACCTCGAATCTGCTGACCATGATCTTCCCCGGCTAGGGAGAATGAGCGATAGTTCAAATCCCAAGCTCTTTCGGGTTTTATTGCAAAAGCTGATGTTGTGTCAGAACCCCAAGAAAAGTGACCCATGATCGAGCAGTCCATGTCTTTATTTCAGGGACATGCTTGGACAGCCCCACAATCAGCCTACATGCGTGCCATGGCCCCTTGACACGCATGAGGGGGCCCAACGAGGCTACTGGCCGCGGCCGCGCGCTGTTCAGCATGCGCATGCATAATGAGGTTAGTGACCGCGCGCAGCTTAGGGCGCGACCCAGCATGCGCATGCCCATGCGCGCACTCCTGTGCCGCACGCCCATGCTCTCACCCCAGCACCGCAGCCCAGCGAGGTTAGTGGCATGCCTTAGCAAGCATGCCATCCAACGCATGGCTCTAGCCTGTGCCTTGCAAGTGAGGCTAGTGGCATGCCATCCAGCGCATGACACCAGTCCGTGCCTTGCAACATCAACGCCCAGGCCACCTGCCTGGGCCATGCAGAGTCAGCGCATGGCACCATGTCGTGCCCACCAATAGGCCCACACATGGCACCATTCCATGCCTATCAGCAGACCATGCACGTCACCATGCTATGCCCATTTGCAGGCCATGCCCATCAGCAGGCCATGCACGGCACCATGACGTGCCCACCAGTAGGCCCACTCATGGCACCATGCTATGCCCATCAGTAGACCATGCACGACACCATGTCGTGCCCCAACAACCATGAGCCAGATTAGCCCAGCCGTGGGCCATGAACCACACTGGCCCATCCATGGGCCATTGCATGCCAAGGGCCACCATGGTCCTTGCAAGACTATTTTATTACTTTTATTTATTTTTGTTTAAGTATTTTCCAATAGATTTTTTGGGAGTTTCCATTTTGTAATCTCTATAAATAGGACCCTTAGTCATTTAATTTACATTTTTTGACAATTTCCCTAGAGGATGGCTATATTGTTCTTGAGATCATATTTTTGGTGCTTATGTACTTAGGTTTTTTTGGGTGCAATTCGTGAATCCCTAAAGAGAGGATCATACTTTACAATTCGTGAATAGGTGTGATTCATTTTATCTAATATATGAGGTTTATTTTCAACTTTGTTTAATTCGTGAATCAAAGTTGATTTGTTTATCTTGGTGTTCATTCAAAATTCTTGAGTGTTCATATATTTTCCATTGTGTTCATACACTTTCTTGCATAATTCCCACTTTCCAAACACTTCCATATGCCTACTATATTGCCAACCTTGCCAACCCTACTTTCCATATTCGATTACACCCTCAATTGCTCTTCTTCCATCCTCCAATTACCCTAGTTGAAAACTCCACTTACCTTATAAGGATTCCTAAGCTTTAGGAATCCTAACTCTCTTCCATATCCGAATATTCCCATCCTTGGCCAACCGGTCATACTTACCGTGTTGAGATCCTTAATTCTAGGAACTCTCCTATAATCTCTCATTCATCCAATCAATCCATTCCAACTTGCCATAGTCGAAATCCATCATCTTCTAAATTACCTCCAATAATTTAGGAACCATTCTTCCATCCAAACTCTAGCCTCACTCATCATCCAAACCCTAATTACACCTCAAGTGGCGCCAACTCCAAGAGCACTCTTCATAGCCGTGCCTCACTATCTCAAGCCTTTGAGATTATCACTTAGTCATCATTTTCATCATCATCATACATCATATCATCACTAAATATCAAATCTGCATTGACCTAAAGACTCATCATTGTCATTATTGATCAAAGACCAAGTAAGATGGCTAAGACAATCGATCATCACAAGAAGAACCAAGAAGAGGACAATATAGTATTTAGGAACTAGGCCGAGGTCTCTAACATGTTGTCTCTGATGACAAGTTGTTATGTGGCTATATCGTAACCTTGCTTGCAGAGGAATTTATATAGTCGGTTACAGATCTTTCACAAACAAGCCCAGGGTCTACAGCTTTCAATGGGTTGATGTGACCGGATCTGTAAGCAAATTCAAGTTCTTCGTGCTTCTTTTGGTCCACGATGAAAGCTATTCTTATTAAGAATTGGTTAGTAAGAAATTAAACTTTGTATTATCTGATTAATTAGAATTTCAGCTTTGCTAATTTCTTTGGTCAGAGTTATATATATAGAAAGGGACTAAGCATGGTCTGTTGAAATTGTCTCCTTTTTCCTTAGGTGTCCTCATGTATTGTCCAATAACATAACAACTCCTACTGTCCATGTGTGTTTCTCATCCCCCTTGCTAAACTCAGCACAATATTGGTTTCATAAAATTCATCTTTAAAATTTGATAAAAAGTATATATTTTTCATAAATTTAAAACTTCTTTAACCATAACTCTAAGTTGGATTAGTCAAAATAATAATATAATATTATTTTTTTAATAATAATATTTTTTAATTTTTTTATATTTTGCAATTAAAATAATTATATATTAATTAATAATTTATTTTGATACTTAAACTGTTGTTTCTCAACTTAAATAAACTGTAGTTTAAAATTAAGAAATAAAAATTTAAATAAATAAAATAATAATTATAGAGTGTGAACAAAAGAATATTCAAATATAAAGATAAATTTAAATATACTATTAACTTAAATCGGAGCTATATGTATATATCGAATATGTCGAATCTAATGAAATGATTTAAAACACAAACCTTTCACAAATTTTGATGAAAAGCAGTGCTCTAACACATGCTTTTTGGCTTGTGGCAGTATGCCAGTGCATTTGCCTTTCTTTTTAATATTAAAAAAAAAGAGGCAAATGCACTATCGGTCAAGTGCTTCGGTCCAATGCTTTGGATATAGTAACAGGACTCTATATATATAAAAATTACCCATTCTGGCCTACCATTGGACCCCTAATACTCTAGTAGCGTCCATATCAACATATAATATTCGTCGGGTCTTTCCATATATATACTAATAGCGAGGCCATTGTGGCTTTCATTTGTTTTTGAAAATAAATAAATCTGATGTGATTTGTTAAAGACTCTTCAAAGGATCTGCACAAAATAGTATTCTATATACAATCATAAAGTTTGTAAATATTACTTAATAATTTTAAAAAAATATAAAATTTATTATTAAAAAATTAAGTAATTTTTTACATGTAAATCTTAAATTTTATTTATTTTTTTCAAAACGATTATACGACGGTTGCACAATTTACGATTTTAAATATATTTTCTCTATTAGATACGTTAGGAATAGATCTTTTGTATGCGAAGATGGAAAACATTGTGGGTTCACTACGACCTTATAAGGTATTAATGTCAGATCTGGCCTTTCCATAATGGTTTAGGAATTTCTCATCAAACACATGCATGACAGCTATACATGTGTAGCATGTGAATCTGTGTTTAAGCAAATTATCTAGATCTTGAAGGTTTTGTCTGTAATTAATTAGCATGCAAGATATTTTTGTTTGTGTCATGTGTACGTGCAAATTGAGCAGATGAGATGCTTGAATTATGGATGGTTTCTATATACACCTGCATGAATTGTTCTCTTTATCGCTTGAAATGATGCGAGAGTGTCATCTATGCGCGTTTTGTTATTGCAATTAAAGCGAAGCAAAGTCAGCAATTCTTATGGCGGAAACTTGAATGAGGGGGAGAGAGAGAGAGTTGCCAAGAACATTCAGCGGTTTTATTCGACCATCATCTCAATCTTGTGAAGGCAATACAAAGCTGAAAAGCCATCTTAAATGCTAACCAATGCTAAATTAAAGATTATATAGGTTCAATTATTTGTGGCCAAGTATCCATTCTTATACATGGAGGAACCTTTGAAATATGGCTTTGTTTTAGATGTGGAGGAGAATACAGAACCCGGGAGCAATTTACTTGTGGCCGCCAAGTATCCCATTATTGTGAAACATGGAGGAACCTTTGAAATTTGGTTTATTCTGAGACGTGGAGAAGGAGAATGAAGAACCAGGGAGAATTGTGTAAACCACAAGTGGGCTTCTCACCTCAAAAACCCCATAAGTCCACGTAATTGTCCCTGATGTGATCGGCTGCTGTTCAATATTTGGGCCATAGACCGCCACAGTAAACGACTTTTTCTCTCCAGTGGCAGAGAATGACAGGACAGATGGTTCCACTCTAACGGTAAGAGAGGAAGGCATGGACCAACTGAGAGTGTAGGTCGAGTTTGGCGGGCCAACGTTGGTGACTGTTCTACTAAACACAGCTCTAATTGGCAAACCATCTTCCACGGCTATGGAGAATGAGGGATAATTGAGGCTCCAAGCTCTTCCAGGTACTGTGGTGGTGCAGAAACTGCTGTTGTCTCCTGTGATGAGTTTTAGCGTGGTGGTATTGTAGCCCTGCTTACAGAGGAAGTCAATGTAGTCTGCCTCAGATGCATCATAGATGAGCCCCGGGTCTATGGCTTTCAATGGGTTGATATGACCTGATCCATAGGCGAATTCAAGGTCTTCATGCTTCTTTGGGTCCACGACGAAAGCTGTTCATGAGAAAAATATGTTTAGGGAAATCTAACAAGCTCGGTCTCCTCAAATGAAGACCACACCAATGTAACTAATTTTGCTATTTGCCAATAACTCTTAAGTTCCAACCAATCAGTAGAAAGAAGGTCTGTTGAATCTGTCTGTTGTAGAAATTAGGTGTTTTTTCCTATATTAATTGTGAGGGATAGGAGCCTAGGAAATGATACGAATTAGCCATGTTTCCAGAATGAACTCAAGTTATTTGATACTTCACCTGTGGTCATGAGGGCAGATTTAATGGCGGCAGGGGACCAGTTTGGATGGACAGCCTTAACATAAGCAGCTGCACCACTAGCGTGGGGGCAAGACATGGATGTGCCAGAAATTACGTTGAATTTGACACTCCTGGTGTCCTCAGAGTCGATGGAAGGTGGTGCCACGGGAGACCAAGCAGCAAGAATGTCCACTCCAGGGGCGGTCAGATCCGGCTACAAGTCATTCAGACAAGATTGTTGGCATATCAAAGCGAGTTCTCAAACTAAACGAAAGGTGCAAAAAAACTTGGTACATTAGGTATTAAATCCATCAATCACCTTGAGAATGTCTGGGGTGATGGGGTTTGGTCCTCTGGAAGAAAACGATACAACATAAGGTGCCATGACGTCCTTCCATGTCTCGCCGACTAAAATAGTTGCGATTGGGTTTCTATCAAGGGTTTGCATAAATTCATTAGTACGGTGTAGAGAATCTAGAAGTTATGATTCTATTTAAGGAGAGATTTAATTAGTATAGAAATTTATATACTCTGTTGATTTGATGTAGTCCAAAACTTTGAGGCCATCTTCTGTGCTGATTACTGTTGCTGGGAATGAGTAACTAAAGGCAAAATCATTGATGGATGAGTCTGCAGCCATAATGGTTCCCACACCATTGGCAATTGAAACGCCGGTGCTGGCTATGAAAATGCCGCGGATACCGTCGATAGTTTCACATAAGACGATTTTTCCTTGAACTTTGTGTGAATTTAGTGCACCAGGAAAGCAAAATTTCGAAATTGTTGTATCAGCTCCTGCAGAGTAATTTACAGCACCTCCGCCCCAAATCAAGGGAAATGATTTTCCATTGAGATCAAAACTATTAACGGAGACGCCCTTCAATATTATATCGTTCAAAGTATTATTAGTATGCATGGTATTAGTGAGGATTGCTCTTTTGAATTAAACAACTTCAATACCATAAATAGGAAAACTCACCGTGTAGACTTGTCCGTTGCCAAGCGCAACTTGGGCAACAAATTTTCGGTCAATGGTGCTGGCAGCAACAGTTTGTATCCAAGGTGCGAAATTGCTGACAGTTGACGGAAAAGGCCCTGAGTTTCCAGCAGAAGCTGAGGTCAAAATGCCTTTTCTCATGGCGTGGAAAGATCCAATAGCAATTGGGTCTTCAAAATATTGCCCGGGAAAGTCAGAACCAAGGGACACTGAAATAACGTCAACTCCATCTGCTATTGCATCATCAAATGCTGCCAGGATATCTGCCGAAGAACATCCGAATGACCAGCAAACTTTATACACGGCAATCCTTGCGCCAGGAACTCCACCTGTTGCAGTTCCTTCGGCTAGCCCAAAGTAGCTCGCTCCAACTACCTCCCTTCCTGCAGCGGTTGAGGAAGTATGGGTTCCATGACCCTCAGAGTCCCTTGGAGATTTAAAGTCAGTGTCGTCGTCGGAGTTGTCACTGTTGTAGTAACGTGCTCCAATGATCTTGCTGTGAGTTTAAGAAATCTTAGTGAGCTTCTAACTAAGATGAATGACATTTTAACAAACTAAGATGATCTTGCGGTGCATGCATCGACTATATATATTGCATTTGTCAGTATTAGTATCAGTATGGTTCCCTTCTTCGTTGTTGGTTGTCTGCTATAAGTACCACACAATCTTGATAGTGGTATCATGTGAATGCAGTCCTAAAAAAGAGTTTGAAAATGTTAATTTCCACGATCTCTTTTGTTCATTTTCACTAATGCTGTTTAGGCCCAATTAAAGCTCGATTAAGTACTCGTGAGGAGAAAGAGAGCTTACTTGTTGCAGGTGAAGTTGGCACCTTGGCACTCACCCTTCCATTTACTGGGTGGAGGGCTGAGTCCTTCATCACTGAAGCTCTCAGATTCTGGCCAGATTCCTGCACCACAAAAGATGTGGAAAAAACACTTCACATTATTGAAACATAGCGTACGTTGGCTATTGACGCAAATCATATTGGTGGCAACTGTTTCGATCTCAATAGAAAACTGGCCTGTGTCTAGGAGCCCAATAATGACATCTCCTTCTTGAGGGCTTCCGCGTCTGGGCTCTGTGACACCCATGAAGTCCCATGACCTTGTAGTGTGAAGCTTTAGTTTACGGTCTGGAAAAACTGAAATTACACCTTCCATTTCTGCAAACATTGATCAATTGCTTTTAGCCCATAGCATACTGTTAACATGATATTATTCCTTGTGACTTGTTTGCATTCTCACCTGACAACTTTGCAACTTCATCATCAGTTAATTTAGCGGCAAACCCGTTAAAACTCTTCCCATAACTGTAGATTAGTGACTCTTTGGCAGATGAAGTACTGCCATTGGAAAAAAGGTATATGCTTGTTATAATTCAAAGAGTAGAAGTTATTTCCGGTAGGCACTCCTGACCTTAGCAACCTACATATAATAAGCTTCGACAGTCGACTACTCATTGTTTTTTAACCTACATGGTTCTGAACTACCATTAGAATTAAGCTCATAAAACTATCTGTATAGGCATACAGTGTTAATTTATAACTACAAAAGTTATGCAAAAATAAAGCATTTAAGAAGTAACCTTCCGAGTACTTCTTCTAGCATGGAATGGTGCGCTGATGCACCAGAAAAATCTCCCCGAGGCAGTTCTCCCATGTAGACAATGTGGACCTAAAAGTAACACGTACAAATGATTTGAATAGGATGATCTCATATTGACTTGGTTTCTACAAGATTCAAAATCTAATAAATAAGCTAATAAAACCAATCTACCTGTCTTTCCTGGCCATGGCAGCTCTGCAGAAGAGCTACAAGCAATAATGGGCACAGAAGAACATGAATTAAACCTGCCTTGGCCATTGGTGTTATATGTAACTTAGGTCGATGAACCTAAGTGTTAAAGCTAATGGCCTTAATTTCAAACTAAATGTGTGAAGTATTTATAGAAGAAGATGCATTGAAACTTGTACTTATGTCTCTCCCTTGTGCACATTGTGTAGCTTCGGTAGCTAAACTCCATATTTAACTATTTTAAAGTTTTTGTTATTGTCGCCAAATTAATCATGTTATTAAAAAGAGATTTGGGAAGAAGAACAGATATATAACTTCCATGCTATTGAGTTCTTTTGGAGTTAAACAATGTTTGAGGAGAAAAAGAAAATATAGACAGCCAGCTAGAGCCAGCTTGAAATGGAAAACGCCAAAAAAAAGAAAAGGAAATCATTGTTGTTTTGCCGTCTCTTAAGCACTTGGATCTATTAATAAGCTTTATGACGTTGTAATATTCTTGTTAAGTCTTACGTAAATTTTTAATTATCTGGCGGTTGCTTCAAGATATATAACTTTTCGTTTCTTGGTGCATGGTTCCAGCTTTAAACGTTTTGTTGTTATTCACAATTTAAGCATTATATTTTCTTTCACTTCTGCGAAAAAAATAAAAAAATAAATAATAATAATAATAATTAAAATAAAATCAAAATCAAAATTCTTTCTAGTAAATGGCTGGCCCCTCCTCTTGCTTGCACTCTGGAAGTTCCGTAATACTTCGTGCATGCAAGGGAGAGGTGGTAATATGTGAAACGATCCGTTAATGCAATATGAACACGACGCGATAATAATGAGTTTGAGTTTAGTCTTACCGGGTTGGGCTCAAAATAGGTTGACTCATTAATACACGATTGTTTAACGGGTTGATAACAGGTCAACCCATTTTGACCTTTTAAGAAAGCTAAAGTTACAATTATACACTTATACCTAAAATTAAAATTGTTGGGATTTTAATTTCGATATTGTATTGTTTGGATTGTAGTTTTGGACTTGTAGTTAGTTTTATATATATATATATATTTTTTTTTTATAGATATTGTGATTTTAACCTTTATATAAAATTATGTTAAACTTAATCAGGTTAAATGAGTTAATTTCGGGTCTGTTCAACTCATTTACATAAACGAGTTGAAACAGATCGGGTCGTGTTGTGTTAACCTATTTTGTAGTATTCACTAATGGGTTAAAACGGGTTGACACGATACGATACGTTATGTTAATGGGTCGTGTTAGGGTTTGAGATTTTGATACTATAAGCTTAACGGGTCGTGTTCGAGTTTATTCTTATAGTATAATATACATGCATTGACACGACACAAACACGACCTGTTAACACAATTTAACACCCCTAAATTGCAGGGTTATATAGCTTTATCTTGCTTTCCTCAAAACAAAATAGTCTCCAGTAAGAATGTCCATATATTCGTCGGGTCTTTCTATACTAATAGCAAGGTCATTGTGGTTTTCATTTGACTTGGAATAAAATAAATATGATGTGATTTGTTAAGACTCTTCAAAGGATATGTGCAAAACGGTATTGTAAATGCAAGATTTTGGTTGGGATTAAGTGACTAGATTGATAGATTTTACTTGATGTTTTGTAAGTTGGATGAATGTAAAATATTTTGACTTTATCTATAACCATTTTCAGTTTATCTAGAAGTTATTAGATAGTGTTTTAGATAAGTCAAGAGTATGAAAAATCGAGTTTTAAGGACTCTAATTATCTAGAGAAGAGTTTGAATGAAAAACTGCATCTGCTAGGAAGAATTAGCACCAGGTGTCATCATCTCGTCAGCAGAGTCCTACTGCGATCAAACTATTTCGTCAGCAAAGTCCTAATACAATTTAACTCCTTTTTGGTTATTTATGGTTTGGATTCGATTGGATAAGTGACTTGAGGATTTTCAGCTTGGAGATATCGGAGAGTATATTCCGAGTACTTGAGTGTGAAATTCTCTTGAGAATTTTTTAGTTATTTTTTTCTCTCTTTGAGAGTATTTGTGCTCCATGTTGGAGATTGACTGATCGTGATTCAGCTACTGGAGCTCACAGGAGAAAAGTCAATATTTGAAGATTATTAGAGGTTCTGGTTGCTACTGCAGTAGAGACAAACATGTCATTTGTCGTGTCAAGTAAGAGAGTCAATTGATAAAAGTTTTGTAATTGAGACTTGCTTGTAATTGATTTTCACTAATAAAATTGATTTTTCTGAGTTTGACTATCCTGTAGAGTTTTACCTTTAAAGAGTTCTTTAAAAGGGTTCTCTTCGATACCAAGATTGGCCTTAAGCAATTTATTTACTTTATGTTATTTCTTTATTATTATTAAACAATCACGTGATTGACAACTAACTAATTTTTTGAGTGAATTGGTAGAACATTGTATTACCATACATGGATACTTGGGTAATTTTAATTGGCATCAGAGCGTGGTTCACTCATTCAAGTGTGATCCATGCCCCTATAGATCATGTCGTCATCATTGACAGCCCCACCACACTTTGATAGGGAAAACTATGCATATTGAAAAGTTCATATGAGGGCTTTCCTCAAATCGTTGGATGAACGTTTGTGGTATGCGGTTGAATGATGATAGACTAAATCCGAGACAACTCTTGATGTTTGGACGAGAGATGAGATTAACAACTGTAATTGGAATAACAAATGACTTAATGCTATCTTCATTGATTGTATCTCTTAAAGAATTTAAAAGAATTTTCATGTATGAGATTGCTAAAGAAGCGTGAGATATTTTGTAGGTTACATATGAGGGGACAAGAATTGTAAAAAATTCAAAATTACAGTTGTTAACCTCAAAATTTAAAGAGATTAAGATACTGGAAGATGAGAGTTTTAATGATTTCTATGCTAAACTTAACGATATTGTAAATTCTAGGTTTAATCTCGGAGAAAAAGTGGAAGACTCAAGAGTTGAAAGGAAGGTTTTAAGGTCCTTGCTCGAAAGATTTCGCCCAAAGGTGACTGTTATTGAGAAAAGTAAGGATTTGAATGCTATCAAGGTTGAAGAACTGATTGGTTCTTTGCAAACATATGATTCTTCATTTCCTCAAACAAGAAAACGTAAGTCTATTGTTTTAAAAACTGTGAAAGAAGATCGAGAAGATTTTTTTTATGAAGAGAATTTGAACGATGAGGATATAATTCTCATTGCAAGGAAATTCAGAAAATTCTTGTTTAACAAGACAGCTAGTGGAAAGCAAAAACAAGGTAAGAAATTTCCTTCAAAGAAGAATGATTCTGAAAAATGGAATAGAGAGAAATTTGAGAAAAGAAACAAAATAAAGTGCCATGAATGTTCAGGATATGGCAACATAAGAGTTGACTGCTTAAATTTTAAGAAAAACAAGGGAAAAACACTAAATGTCACACTTAGTGATAGTTCAGAATCTGAAATTTCTAATTCATCGTTTGATGATGAAAATTATTTTATGGATTTTTCCATTGTTGTTGGTGATTTTCATGAAATTGTGCTAACAAAATCTGAGAGTGAATATGATGACAGTGACTCGGACATAGCTTTTGTTGATGCTGATCATGAGCTGAGTATACAAGAAGCTTATAATGACTTATGTGAAGAAGTGTTCAAGCTGAAAAAAACTAACAAGAAGTTGTACAACAAACTCACAGTCGTGAAGAATGAAAATAACAATCTTTTGGAAGTACTGAAAATTTATGAAGTTGAATATCGAGGTTGAAGGCTCAAAATGAGGCACTAGAAAAAGAACTTAGAAATTCTTAAGAATGCCACAAAAATCTGCAACTCAAAAATTGGATGAGATGTTAATCTTTCAAAAATCCAGCTGTGATCATACTGGATTGGGGTACAAACCTTCCCAGGGCAAATAATCTCTAGCCTCATCTTCCGCTACCACTACCTCTAAGGTTATTGTCTTTGTTAAAGGAAACCAAGTTGTGGATACTCCAAATGAAGTTGTGTCAAAGTCAAATCACTCTGAGAAGTTTCATGAAAAGAACAATCTTTCGGAAGCACTGAAAATTTCTAAAGTTGAAATATCGATGTTGAAGGCTCAAAAGGAGGCAGTAGAAAAGAACTAAAAAATTCTCAAGAGTGTCAACAAAAATCTACAACTCAGAAATTGGATAAGATGTTAAGCTTTCAAAAGTCCAGTTGTGATCGTACTGGATTGAGGTACAAACCTTCCCAAGGCAAAGAATCTCTAGCCTCATTATCCGCTGCCACTACCTCTAAGTGTATTATCTTCGTTAAAGGAATTAAGCCAAGTTGTGGGTGCTCCGAATGAAGTCGTGTCAAATTCAAATCACTCTGAAAAGTCTCATCGAATATCAACCTCAAAGAAGTTCAATCGATGTAAGTTTGAAAGTAAGTTTGTTTCTATTTGTCATCATTGTGGAATTTATGGCCATATAAGGTCATATCACTTTAATTTGAGCAAAATGCAGAAAAATGGAGGTGAAAGAAAAAAAAAAGACTAGAAAATCAAGTTGAAGAGTTAAGTCATTAAATAACCTCTATAAGTTTCAAGCTTGGTGAACTATTAGAATTTTACCTTCACAACAAAGAAAAGATCATAAAAGTGGTGTTGATGAAAAGAATAGGTCAAAACTCAAAGCAAAATGGGTGGTTAAAGAGGATGCCATATGTTTAGTTGCTCACGCAGCCTTTAAATCAATGGACAAGCCTTTTGAACCTGGGCAACGCATGCTCAAGACATATGTTTGGAGACAAGGCCTTATTCAAGAATATTGAGTACATTAGTGGAGGCATCGTGACCTTTGGAGATGGTAGCAAGTCCATTGTTGAAGGAAGATTGAGTACTGAAATACCTGAACTACATATTCTTCATAATGTTTTATTTGTTAGCAGCCTTAAAGCTAACTTGCTTAGCATCAGTTAATTTTGTGATGATGATTTCTCTGTGCGGTTTTCAAAGGATGAGTGTAATGTCTACAACCAAGCTAGAGAATGGATTCTAAAGGGCATTAGAACATTAGACAATTACTATGGAGTCTCCACAACATCAAATTTGAGTTGTCATAGAGTTTTATTAGATGAAGCCGATCTGTGACATCAACGACTTGGCCATATCAACTTTAGAGACTTATCAAAAATTTTCAAAAGATAAGTTGTTGTTGGGTTGCCTAAGTCTCTTAAAGTCAAGAAGATGGTTTGTGGATCATGCAAGAAGGAAAAACAAACAAGAGCTCAACACAAGAAATTTTTTGCTATTCCCACCTTTCGACCACTCTATCTGTTTCACATGGATTTGATGGGTCCAACACAAACCGAAAGTCTAGGTGGAAAGAAGTACATTATGGTTGTTGTGGATAATTTTCCAGATTTATGTGGACTATCATTTTAAGAGAAAATTTTGAAGCATTTGACTTTGCCAAGAAGCTGTTCAAGAGACTACAAATAGAGAATGATCTTTCTATTTCTAGAATTCGTAGTGATCATGGTAAAGAATTTGAGAGTACTAATTTTTCCTCTTTTTGTGATGAACAAGGCATTCATCAAGAATTTTCTGCTCTTATTACTCCGCAACAAAATGGAGAGGTGAAAAGGAAAAATATGACTATTCAAGAAATGGCACGAACCGTGTTGAGTAGCAAAAAGATGGCCTTATATTTCTAGGGAGAAGTTGTGAATACATCGAGTCATATTTTGAATAGAGTTGTTTTAAGGCCTGGCACCAAACATATTTTTTATTGTTTGTGGAAGAATAAAAAGCTCATTGTTAAGTATTTTAGAGTCTTCAACATCAAATGCTACATCTTGCATGATCGTGAGTTTGAGTGATGAAAGAGTGCTCTTTGGATATTCGTTGAATATCAGGGCTTAGAGAGTCTACAATCTACAGACAAAAATAGTAATTGTCAATGTGGTTGTAGATGGTGTTTCAGCTGAGACTACCAAACGGGAACTTGAAAAGTTGAAAGAGTTAGTACAAACTACTGAAGAGGATTCACAAGAATAAAGTGATGAAGACCACTTGGAGCAAACATCTCAAAACTCTCCTCCTCCGTAGGTCAAAGAACCTTCTTCAAGGGTTACTCACAATCATCCAAAAGAGAATATTCTTGGTGAGCTAGATGAAGCTATGAGACTTAGAAAAAAATCTATAAATCAAGCTTCTTTTGTGTGTTATTTGTTGCAGGTTGAACTCAAGAAAGTTGAGGAAGTTTTGAATAATGAAAGTTGGATTAATGCCACGCAAAAAGAACTCCATCAATTCACAAGGAACGATGTGTGGGAGTTGGTTCCTAGACCTGAAAATTACGATATCATTGGAACCAAGTGGATCTTCAAGAACAAGTTCAATGAGCATGGAACCATTGTGAGAAACAAAGTAAGGCTAGTTGCACAAGGCTACACACAAATGGAGGGGATTGATTTTGATGAAACTTTTGCCGTAGTTGCTCGTCTAGAATTTGTCTTACTTCTTGCCATCGCTTGCCATTTAAATTTCAAATTATATCAAATGGATGTCAAGAGTGCATTCTTAAATGGTTAAATTTCAAATTATATCAAATGGATGTCAAGAGTGCATTCTTAAATGGACTTCTACAGGAAGAGGTATATGTTGAACAACCTAAAGGCTTTACTAATAATCTCTATCTTGACCATGTGTACAGGTTGAAGAAAGCACTTTATAGGCTAAAACAAGCACCTCATGCTTGGTATGGAAGATTGACAGCCTACTTACTTGAACATGGTTTCACTAGAGGACAAGCTGATAGGACACTTTTCATTAGGAAATCAGGTAAGCAACTACTCATTGCCCAAATTTCTTTTGACGATATTGTGTTTGGAACAATACACGACTCACTCTCATATGATTTTGCTACTGAAATGAAATTTGAGTTTAAAATGAAGATGATTGGTGATCTAAACTTTTTCTTGGGCATCCAAGAAAAACAAACTAAAGAAAAAACTTTTATCTCATAATCTAAGTATGCTAGAAAGCTTGTTAAGAAATTTGAGATGGAAGGAAAGAGTCATGCTCGTGCTCCTATGAGCACTTCAGTAAAGATCAGCACATATCCTACAGGTAAAAATATTGACCCTACTCTCTACAGTAGCATGATAGGAAGTCTACTTTACATTACAGCTAGTAGACCTGATATAACCTTTAGTGTTGATGTATGTGTTAGGTCTCAAGCTAATCCTAAGGAATCCCATCTTACAGTAGTAAAAAGAATAGTTAAATATTTAAATGCAAATGTTGATTATGAGATTTGGTATTCTAAGGACACTAACTTTACACTAGATGGCTATTCGGATGTTGATTGGGCCAGGAATGCTGATGATAGAAAAAGTAATTCTGGGGGTTGTTTCTATGTTGGTGGTAATCTTGTAGCTTGGATGAGCAAAAAGTAAAATTCAATTGTCTTGTCTACAGCTGAAGCCGAGTATATAACAATAGGAAGTTGTTGCACATAACTGCTATGGATGAAAAAGATGCTTGAAGACTACAGGTTCTCTCAAGATACTATGAGTATTTATTGTGATAATCCTAGTACTATTAGTATCTCAAAGAATCCTATTCAGTATTTTAGGACCAAGCATATAGATATTAGGCATCATTTCATAAGAGACTTGGTCGAGTCTAAAATGGTGTATTTGGATCATGTGTCCACCAAGCATCAATTAACTGACTTGTTAACTAAACTTTTAGATGGTTTATGGTTTGAGTTTTTAAGGAAAATCATTGGTGTGTGTGACATCAAGTGAAAGGCACACTACTCACTTGCATTTAACTTTCTGTACATCATTAGTTTAAGACATGCATTTTACATATCTTAGTTTTATTTTGTTTGTTTAAATTATCTTTCATTTTCTTCTAATTTTTCTCTCAATTCAATTTGTTTTACAGTTGAGCAAAGTGCAAGATTGGTGTGCCAAGTCTTGAGCACTCGGGTTCTCACATAGTCAATTCCTTAACTTGAAGCATTTCTTTATTTTGTGCAATTCACTTTGTGTATGTTAAGCTTATGTTTCATCCAAACAAAGTCACATTATAATGCACTATGAGGAACTTACTTTCACATTCATTATTATTCCATAATTAATTGAGAGGTGCTCACCAAAGGGGGAGTCTAGGCCTTAAATTGACTAATACTAGTTGAACCTAGTACTAAGAACAAGAGATCTCCCCTACCAAACATAAAGATCTGATCCATATAGAAAAAGTAGATATTTATTCATTGCTGAAAAGGCAAACACCGGATTTGACCCTCAAGTCCTTATAGAAAAAATCGTTGCTCTAATTATTGTGGGAAAATATGAGCAATAAAAAAGGACATATTAAGGGTTGTGGAACCTTATGTTTGGAGGAGATATTTTTTTAAGTATCTAGACTCCAGCACAAAGTTTAACTTTTAAGGTGAGAGACAACCTCTATGAGGAGAAAACAAAAAAAGAGAGAAAAAGAAGAAGATGGGGGACAAAGAATGAAAACTGTACCTATATGACTCCCTGCAGTAAGTATTCTCACTCACACACTTACATGAACATTATTGTTGATAAATTTATAAGGTATGAACAGCCATTGTGATTGTTGCAAATAAGAGAGTTAGTTTTTTTTGGCAGTGTGAGTGATATTATGCTTGGACAAGTGTTACACTTAGGCATGTGCGTTGTCTCAATTGTTTTAATTTTTTTTTTTTTTGTGACAATCAGTTTTAATCCTCCACTTTTATTTTATTTTTATATTTAGTTGAATGGTATATTCTTATTATTTTTTTTGGATTTCTTTTGAAATTTTTTTTAGGCACATGGTGTTTGGAAAGTTTTTTTGGTAGTAAGTCCCAGTAGGACTCTGAGCCTTAGGCTCGGGTGCGTGGCACATTAAGTCACTAAGTGACCTCAGTTAATTAGTGTCTCATGATAGCCACTCTACCCCCCCCCGATATTCAGACCATTTCTAGTGTAACACCTAAGCCTAGAACCAAGCTTAAGTTAATAGCAGGTTCTATTAAATTATTTTTGGGTTAATATGTATGAAAATCCCATATTAGATTTAACGAGTAATTTTGGAATAGGCTACAAGCTCAAAATTTGTTATGATGGAATATGGATTTTAATTGGGCTTGATAATTAGGTTAAATCCTCTTAATATTTTTATGGACTAAGTGGAATTTATTTATTTGGTATTTGGCCTGAAAAGTTTATGGAACGAGTTGGGCGAGTTTAGAATTTGAGTTGAGGCCCATTAGTATTTATTATATACTCGACCCATGGAAATACGAACAAGCCAAACAGATCATTTGGTCTACTTTAACTCGTCAAACCCATTTTTTGTTAAGTTCATACATCACCAAGATGTAGGCCCAAATATTTTGAAATGGAACCAAAGCCCACAAGCTAAAGTAGAAAGCACTACCTTAGACACGTGCATAACCCATGCACGTTGATCTCTCTCTTCTCTTTCATTAGGGTTTCCACCAGCGTCTATATATATATATAGATAACATAAACTTAGATCACAATTGACGCATAACAATTTCCTCCCACCATGAAGACCCACATCTCACGACTTTGCACTCTCAGCCTCCCCATAGCATGACTCACCTTTTGTTGTTGGAAGTCAAAACCATAAAATCCACCCCTCCTCAGCCCACAATTAAACTGGCTTGGAGCCACCGTACCTCCTCAAGGCCATCATTACCCTAAGTGGAGTCTAGCAACCCACATTCAGTGGCTCCAACCCCCAAGTCGCGACCTCCTCCCACTGCTCAACCTCGGTGCAACAACAAAACTCCTCCACAGTGCTGCCCCTGCACCACCAAGCCGTCGTCCAACTCCACTTGCATGTCCTCTGTTTGCACCACCCTCATCTCATGAAAAGTTGCTTCGAAAGCCACCATGTGAGATGCCGAGCACAAGCAACCACCTGCAAAAAAGTACCGAATGAGCCTCTATTTTAAGCAAGAAAAATAGAGCACTTGTTCTCCAAGTCGTGAGCCATAAAGCCACTACCACCCTCCTCAATTTCTCCACCGTCGGAATTAGCCACACGACACTGCCAAGAATTCACCGCTGCCGATGCCCACTTGGCCATTAGCCGCTAGTTACACCACAACCGCTTTAGAGATCACGTGGCATAGGGTCCTCCATCTAATGCCAAGCCTCGCCAACCACAACACCCAACCTCACAAGCCACCACTCATAGTGCTTTCTCGTTGGAAGAACACTACCGGTGCTCCACCCATAGCCACAACTATCACCCTTTTGGTAAGCTCAGTTGCAACTTGCAACTCACTCTTTCTCTCTCCACGTTATCTCTCTCTCTCTCTCTATCCTATTTTCTCTCTCACAGCACCTCACTTTCCTCTCACATAGTCATCTCTCTATTTTTTATTTCAGGTCTAGCACAAAATATTAGATGATTATGGGCTTGGCCACACACTGCGGATAGGAGTCGCACGTTCATCCTTTGGTTGCACCACCACTGCATGTTTTGGTTTTTATGAGCTTCACGTGTTTATAGGCAACGGGTGAATATTTAAATATGGATATTTTTCGAGGGTCAACAGACACAGATTTCAATGGAAAATATTAGAAAGTCAAATTATGGGGTTAATATGATATTAGGATTTAATCAATAATTGGTTGGAGAAAGTACGTGGGAATCGATTAGGGGTGATAAACGACCGGACTGAACAGGACCGGACCGAGACTGAGACTGGTCGGTCTCGGTCCACGTTTTAGAGGACCGAAAAGTTTCAGTCCGGTCCACGGTCCAGGATTTTTCCAGACCGAACCGGACCGAACCGAATGAAAAAATATATATATTATATATATTATTTATATAATTATTGTAAAATTAACAATATAAAATATAAAATATGTTATTAATACTTATTAATATTCTATAAATTAACAATATTTTATATATATCTTCATCTAATCTATCACTATTAACAATATAAAATTTTAAATATGTTATTAACACTTGTTAATATTCTATGAATTAACCAATATATAATATCAATTAGTTAATTATACAGTAGTTATATAAATTAATAATGTAATTTTCATCTAATTTATTATCATTGATCATATAAAATATTTTTTTATTGAGTTTGTTACATAATCTACATTAATAAGTCAATTAGTTTAATTCCGTATTTTAAATAATTTTTTTATTAATTCATTTAAAAAAAGAAAAAAAAAATTAGGTCGGGCCGAATTGACCTATAGCTACCGGTTTGGTTCGGAAAAATGATGGACTGAAAATATTTGGTCCATCGCCGGACAGGACCGGACCCACCAGTTTGCATCCCTAGACTCGATTATTTATAGTGTGATGATATAGATTTTTATTAATATCCATTAGGGAAATATAGATTTTTATTAATATCTCGGATTTTTTATTACGAAGTACATGTTCAATTGAAAATTTACTGAAAATACGTGACTATTTTATAGGTGATGTTTGATACTCCATGGCATTGTTGTGTGAAAATTCAAAGAAGTTAAAAAGTCCAGGTAAACGGAGTTCCTATGCTAGACTTTGTATAAAAGAAATCAAATGAGATTGATTTTGAAAATATGCATACTTGCTTTGAAAAGAAACCTAAGAATAACTTCATATATGTGTTCTGCATATTCATGAAATATATATAAAGAGAAAGTATTTTTTGTCATGACTGGTGTAGACATGAGCTTATTTTAGTATTCTGTTTCTGAACTGAGAAAAAGAACGAATATGAGATCTAAAAAGTTTTGCTTTGATTAAATGAAGATGCTTTGATTATGTTATTTTGAATATGTGAAATGATCTTAAACTATTCAGTATTCTGTTTTGATACGATGTGTGATCAAAAAACCTTGGTATGAATTTCTGATTTTGTATTTGATTATAATCTGGTTCTGATATTGTTTATGTTATATTTTCGTTAAGGCATTACCACGGGTATAATAGTGTTATACGGCTCCTGCCACGGTTATAATATTGGAATACGGCTCTACCAGAGTATAATAATGATATACGACTCCGCCACGAGTATAATAGTGATATACAGTCCCGCCAAGGGTACAATAGTGGCATATGGCCCCGCCACAGGTATAATAGTGGTATATAACCCTACCACGGGGATTAAACATGGTCTCTATCCTGATATGATGCTCCAATCTGATATGAAGACGACGTCATAGTTTATGATATGTCGAATGATTTTTTTTTTTTTTGGAATAAGAATGTTTTCTGAAAGTTTCACTCTGATATTTTGTAACATATTTTGATTCAGCATTTTGAAAGTAAATATTTTATTCTGCATTCTGAACTTTGTAAATACTCATGTTTGCATACTAGTATATGTTCTCTGCTTACTGAATTGTTGATAACTCATCACTTATATCCATAATAATTTTCAAATGATTTGAATCTTTTAGTTGAGGATCAGGAGTATGGAGCATGGATGTGATTATTTAAGTATAAAAGATTAAGCACAGAAAGATGCCATGGTTATTGAAGAATGTTTTTCGTTAAATTTGTCGTATTATGATTGTAACGCTCCGGTCCCGCACGGATCGGAGAGTTACTTCCTAATACTTAAACTCACCTTTCAACAATATAAAAATATACTCCAAATTCTCAATATCATATAGAAAATTCAATTAAATCTAATTTCCTCAATATAACCAATTTTCCAAAATACCAAGTCATTATAACACAACAAAACTTCTTAATAAAATTGACAATACTCATAAAAAGCTTCCTATGCTTGAACCACCACACTTAAAACATCTCACCCAAAGCCTCATAATCTTGATCCTCAGCTGAACCATCATAATATCTGAAAAATATTGTGGAGATAAGGGGGTGAGTTATCAACAACTCAGTAAGCAGAGAGCATATACTAGCATGTAAACATGAGCATTTATAACATTTGATAAACCGAACAAAACATTTAGTTTCAGAATGCATAAACAAAACTTGTACAAAAACATTAAAGCGAAATTTTCAGAAAAATAAACTTATTCCAAAAAGAAAATCCGTTGGCATTTCTAAACTGAAACATTATAATCATATCATCGTTTAATATCACATCGGGACAATACCATGTTTAACCACTGTGGTAGGGTTATAAACCACCATTATACTCATGGCTGGGCCATATTCCATGTTTCACCCCCGTGGTAGGGTTATAAACCACCATTATACCCGTGGCTGGGCCATTTTCCATGTTTCACCCCCGTGGTAGGGTTATAAACCACCATTATACCCGTGGCTGGGCCTTAACAGAAACAAAACAGATTTCATCGAAAATCCGATTACAATCATATACAGAATCAGAACTTAATGCCAAGGTTTTCAGATGACACATCATTCCAAAACAAAACACTGAAAAGTTTCAGATTATTTCACATGTTCGAGATAAACATAAACAAAATATTCTCATTTGTTCATAACAAAACTTCTAGATTTTCATATTCGCTCTTTTACATAGTTCAGAAATAAAGTGCACAAAACTAGCTCATGTCTACACCAGTTATGACAGAAAAATATTTTCTCTTATATAGAATTTATGCATATGCAGAATAAACATATGAGGTTGTTTTCAGATCATCTCTTTCAAAAAGAAAATAAACACATTTATTCTCAAAGTCAACCTCCTTTTATTTATTTTATGCAAAACTAGTATATGAACCCCACTTACCTGGACAACTTAACTTTTCAGAATTTTTCTCAAAAAGTCGAGTCGACTATAAATCGTCACCTATAAAAATAATCACACAATTTCCGTAAGTTTTCAACCAATCACGGATTTTCATATTTAAGCCTAATCTTCTAAAATAATCTATCTTAATTTCTCAAAACTTAAAATCCTCATAATCCCAAAGTATATCACCATTTCCTAAAAAAAAATACCAATATCTACCATGACCAACGTCAAACTCAAAACACCAATATTTAAATTCGAAACAGCCAACAAATTTCATAGCATAAACCAAACACACAAACAACTCCATTCACTAATCCATCCGACCCCCATACTCCTCGGACTCAGTCCGGCAAAACCAATCAATAATTCAATACAGTGTAATGAGTTAGTGCAAAAATACATTTAAATCACAAAAGTTCTTTGGAAAATACTTACAGCGCTATATAGCAATTTATGAAGGATCACGGAAGTGTAAGAAGCGGCAACACAGCAACAGAACAGTGTCAAATACACTGTGGCCGTGGGTCTCAAAAACTCACTTTTGAACGGGTGCAAACGAAGACTCGAGATTGATAGGGTAGGGCCTAAGGATGTCGGTGAAGCTAGTGGTGGTCGTGGTTGGTCGGGGTGGCGGCGTGGGCGGCGGTTGAAGGCCAAAAAGCACGAATCGAAGATGGAGATAGATGGGCTTCACTAGTGAGTCAGTGACAGATTGGAGCCAAGGATGGGTGCATTAGGTTGCTAGGGGGTCGATGATGAAGTGGTGAAGAGATGGTGGCCGATGGTGGCGCGACGGCGGCGCTGGAGTGAAGAGAACGCCACGGCTTGGTATGGTGCGTGGGGGCTATTGGCGGCGAGTTAGAGGCTGAGATTGGTGGGGTGGTGTCGCCGGCCGGTGGGGGAGGCAATGGACTGGGCAGTGACGGGCACGGCGACGCGGTGGTGGTGGGCTGGGCGGACGAAAAAGACGCACGGGAGAGAGGGAGGGGGCTGGGTCACGCGGGAGGAGCAGTTCCGGAAAAGGAAAAAAGAAAAGAAAAAAAAAAAGAAAGAAGAAAAAAAAAAGAAAAGAGAAAAAGAAAGTGGAAAAAGAAAAAAGAAGGAAAAAATAAATGAGGTCTAAAACTCACAACTTGGGTCACAAAATTCTAACGAAAAAAATTATTTCAACACAACAGTTTTAAATAAAATAAATTTAAACACAGTGACTAAGTAAAATAAAATAATTAAATCCAACAATACAATAATTTTAAAACTCACAAACTAATTTAAATTAAGAGAAATTTAAATGCATAACAATTATTAATATTAAGGAAACATATCAAATTTAATTTTCTCAAATTAATAAAAATCATAAAAATAAACCCACTAAAATCTAAAAATTTAAAACAAGATAATCAAATTTTAAATTAATAACAAATAATCCTTCAAATAAAAAAAAAACATTAAAAAAAATACGGGGTGTTACAATGATGACTCAGTATGTGAGAGGTTGACATTTATTTTAAGACTTTGTGATGTCTTAGATTAATTATACTGGAGTAATTGATGTGAAATAATGAGCATTTTGTTTGATAGAGAAATTTGGAGTATAGATTATGTGGTTGGAAGACGATTTTAAGTGATAGGAGCTCACTCTCCGACCCATCTGGGACCGGGGCGTTACATCTAGGGTTCAAAGTACACCCATAGTTTGGAATTTTCGACATTCTCTTTGGCCTAAGATTTGCGATTTGGTCTCTCGATGTTTGGGTTGTAATTTTGTGCCGATTATGATTGGTCTATGAGTGTTTCTCACAATGTTATGTATTGAGGATGATTTTTGGGTGGGTTCGTGGCCCTTGCCATTCGGTTTCTATGGAATGTCCATCGTGTGTTTGGTTTTATGTCTCAATCAGTTTACCTCAATCATTTGCTCATTGTTAGACATACAATTATATTCATACATCAAGTTTATCAAAATGCATGGTTGAGTAATTCAGATGGAGTTTAGCATTGTAAAATATGGGTCCTCCTTAATGGTTGTATCTCGACACTTCTAAGGCTTCAACTATAATATTTTAATACTGACGGGAAGCTTTTTTCTTTACATATGAGATTTACGGAGCGCACTAAGAAAAAGATAAGTTCAAGGGCTCCATCACCTGAGAATTCCTCAAATGAGGAAGAACCTCATATGGAGACTTTACTGACTGGGGATAACTCTGCCCCTCCATCTGAGACTCCTCGGTCTACAACTTCATTTGAGCGTTTTGCTTCACTAGAAGCTGAAGCAGCCTATAGGAATATATTTTCTCTCAGACCAGTGTTAGGTGAAAGAGAGGTGAGTGTTAATGACTTTTCCACGTCTGAATACAAAATTATTCGTAGTATTTGTGTCGAGCGACAATGGGAAAAACTAACACACCCCTCACCCACTCTGTGTGTTGAGGTGTTGCGTGAGTTCTACTCCAATATTGCTCACTTTAATCATGATGACCATAGCATCATCTCTATTGTTAGAGGAGCCCTTGTTGAAATATCTCCAGCCATCATTAGAGACTTGTATGATTTACCTGAGGTGGATGCACCATTGTATCCATACAAGGGTATAGGGGCACCAACAAAGGCAGCCATGCGTAACCTTTTTGTCGAACCTCAAGGTCCGAAATGGAACCATAAGGTTCATCAACTTCCTCTTCATGTTATGCTTCATTCATTCAGATTTTTGGCCAAAATTGTGTTGTCTAATATGTGGCCTATTAGCCATCATACTAACTTCCCTTAGAGCGTGCTCACTTCATGTATGCAATGGCCACATGGATCTCTATAGATTATCCTAGGCATGTTATTGATATTATTCATCGCTCTCATGTTGAAAATGAGCTTAACTTGCCTTTTGGAGGCTTAATCACAAAATTGGCTATGAAAGCCAAAGTCCCTCTTAGGGACAATGAGCCTACGATGAAGATGGTTGGGTCTACATCAACCATTACTGTGATTAGGTCTAAGACAGTTTTGACAAAGAAGAGACCCCACACGACCGAGTCTACCTCTTCCCCTCTAGAGCTATATGTGCCCATCTCACAAGTGCTGGAACGGATCAATCTTTTATCTCAAAAGATTGATAACTTTGCTGCCAAGTGAGAGGCCAATAACTCAAAGTTAGAACAACAGGTTGCTGCAGTACGCTCTGATTGGGTACAAACAAATGATAGACTGGTCCAACTTTCATTGGATGTGCAGCAAGTGATGGAGAGTGTAATGGACTCAAATATGGAGTAGCAACCCTTGACAGATTGCTAACAAAAAGGGGGAGTAGAAAGTGAGGGGGAGCAGCAACAAAAAAGCAGCAGCAGAAGCAGTAGAATGTTTTTTTTGATATTTTAGTTCAATATTTTATTTTCCTTAATTTGGGTTGTAATCTATCTAGACAATGTCTTGATTTCTTACTTACTGAACATGTCTATTGGTGGTGACTAGAACAAAACATTAGTAGGTTTAGATTATGTCTAACCTTTGATTTTGTTGAGACAAATTCTAATTAATGTTTTATGTCATTTCTTTTCATTATTGTATTAAGATTTTCTACACGAGATCTTAGTCTGCTAGTTTTTTTTTCTAGGTTTATATTACATTCATCAAGCTAATTTTTGTTACCAATCCGCTAAAGGAGGAGATTATCAATACAAGATTTTGGCTAGAACTAGGTGACTAGGTTGATAGAGTTTATTTGATGTTTTTTAAGTTAGATGATGTAAAATACTTTGACTTGACTAGATTGATAGAGTTTATTTGATGTTTTTTAAGTTAGATGATGTAAAATACTTTGACTTTATCTATAACCATTTTGAGTTTATCTAAAAGTTATTAGATAGTGTTTTAGATAAGTCAAGAATACGAAAAATTGAGTTCCAAGGAGTCTGTAACTATCCAGAGAAGAGTTTGAATGGGAAACTACATCTACTAAGAAGAATTAGCGGCAATGTTATCATCTTTTCATTAAAGTTTTTTGCAAAATAGTCGCTCCGTCAGCAAAATCTTACTGCAAATCAAACACCTTTCAGATTCGTTCCATTAGCAAAGTCGTAGTATAATTGAAACTCCTTTCAGGTTATTTATGTTTTGGATTCGATTGGATAAGCGACTTGAGAATTTTCAACTTGGAGATATTGAAGAGTATATTCTGAGTACTTGAGTGTGAAAAATTCTCTTGAGAATTTTCTAGTTATTTTTTTCTCTCTCTTCAAGAGTGTTCGTGCTCCATGTTGGAGATTGACTGATCGTCATTCAGCCACTGAAGTTCCAGGAGAAAAGCTAGTATTAAAAGATCGTCAGAGCTTTTGACTGCTACTGTGATAAAGGCAAACGAGTCATTTGTTGCGTCAAGTATGAGAGTCAATTAACAAAGGTTTTGTAATTGAGAGTTGTTTGCAATTGATTTTCAAATAATAAAATTGACTTTTTTGAGTTTGGCTACCCCGTAGGATTTTACGTTTAAAGAGTTTTTTAAAGGGTTTCCTTTCAATACTAAGATTGGTCTTAAGCAATTTATTTACTTTATGTTATTGCTTTATGATTATTAAATAATCACTTGATTCAAAACTAACCAATTAGTTGAGTGAATTGGTAGAACATTGTATTATTAATTATACAGGGGTACTTGGGTAATGCTAGATATTATTAGATATGTTAGCATTAGATCTTTTGTATGCGAAGATGGAAAACATTGTGGGTTCTCTACGACCATATAAGGTATTAATGTCAGATCTGGCATTTCCATAATGGTTTAGGAATTTCTCATCAAACACATGCATGACAGCTATACATGTGTAGCATGTGAATCTGTGTTTAAGCAAATTATCTAGATCTTGAAGGTTTTGTCTGTAATTAATTAGCATGCAAGATATTTTTGTTTGTGTCATGTGTACGTGCAAATTGAGCAGATGGGATGCTTGAATTATGGATGGTTTCTATATACACCTGCATGAATTGTTCTCTTTATCGCTTGAAATGATGCAAGAGTGTCATCTATGCGCGTTTTGTTATTGCAATTAAAGCGAAGCAAAGTCAGCAATTCTTATGGCGGAAACTTGAATGAGGGGGAGAGAGAGAGAGAATTGCCAAGAACATTCAGCGGTTTTATTCGACCATCATCTCAATCTTGTGAAGGCAATACAAAGCTGAAAAGCCATCTTAAATGCTAACCGATGCTAAATTAAAGATTATATAGGTTCAATTATTTGTGGCCAAGTATCCATTCTTATACATGGAGGAACCTTTGAAATATGGCTTTGTTTTAGATGTGGAGGAGAATACAGAACCCGGGAGCAATTTACTTGTGGCCGCCAAGTATCCCATTATTGTGAAACATGGAGGAACCTTTGAAATTTGGTTTATTCTGAGACGTGGAGAAGGAGAATGAAGAACCAGGGAGAATTGTGTAAACCACAAGTGGGCTTCTCACCTCAAAAACCCCATAAGTCCACGTAATTGTCCCTGATGTGATCGGCTGCTGTTCAATATTTGGGCCATAGACCGCCACAGTAAACGACTTTTTCTCTCCAGTGGCAGAGAATGACAGGACAGATGGTTCCACTCTAACGGTAAGAGAGGAAGGCATGGACCAACTGAGAGTGTAGGTCGAGTTTGGCGGGCCAACGTTGGTGACTGTTCTACTAAACACAGCTCTAATTGGCAAACCATCTTCCACGGCTATGGAGAATGAGGGATAATTGAGGCTCCAAGCTCTTCCAGGTACTGTGGTGGTGCAGAAACTGCTGTTGTCTCCTGTGATGAGTTTTAGCGTGGTGGTATTGTAGCCCTGCTTACAGAGGAAGTCAATGTAGTCTGCCTCAGATGCATCATAGATGAGCCCCGGGTCTATGGCTTTCAATGGGTTGATATGACCTGATCCATAGGCGAATTCAAGGTCTTCATGCTTCTTTGGGTCCACGACGAAAGCTGTTCATGAGAAAAATATGTTTAGGGAAATCTAACAAGCTCGGTCTCCTCAAATGAAGACCACACCAATGTAACTAATTTTGCTATTTGCCAATAACTCTTAAGTTCCAACCAATCAGTAGAAAGAAGGTCTGTTGAATCTGTCTGTTGTAGAAATTAGGTGTTTTTTCCTATATTAATTGTGAGGGATAGGAGCCTAGGAAATGATACGAATTAGCCATGTTTCCAGAATGAACTCAAGTTATTTGATACTTCACCTGTGGTCATGAGGGCAGATTTAATGGCGGCAGGGGACCAGTTTGGATGGACAGCCTTAACATAAGCAGCTGCACCACTAGCGTGGGGGCAAGACATGGATGTGCCAGAAATTACGTTGAATTTGACACTCCTGGTGTCCTCAGAGTCGATGGAAGGTGGTGCCACGGGAGACCAAGCAGCAAGAATGTCCACTCCAGGGGCGGTCAGATCCGGCTACAAGTCATTCAGACAAGATTGTTGGCATATCAAAGCGAGTTCTCAAACTAAACGAAAGGTGCAAAAAAACTTGGTACATTAGGTATTAAATCCATCAATCACCTTGAGAATGTCTGGGGTGATGGGGTTTGGTCCTCTGGAAGAAAACGATACAACATAAGGTGCCATGACGTCCTTCCATGTCTCGCCGACTAAAATAGTTGCGATTGGGTTTCTATCAAGGGTTTGCATAAATTCATTAGTACGGTGTAGAGAATCTAGAAGTTATGATTCTATTTAAGGAGAGATTTAATTAGTATAGAAATTTATATACTCTGTTGATTTGATGTAGTCCAAAACTTTGAGGCCATCTTCTGTGCTGATTACTGTTGCTGGGAATGAGTAACTAAAGGCAAAATCATTGATGGATGAGTCTGCAGCCATAATGGTTCCCACACCATTGGCAATTGAAACGCCGGTGCTGGCTATGAAAATGCCGCGGATACCGTCGATAGTTTCACATAAGACGATTTTTCCTTGAACTTTGTGTGAATTTAGTGCACCAGGAAAGCAAAATTTCGAAATTGTTGTATCAGCTCCTGCAGAGTAATTTACAGCACCTCCGCCCCAAATCAAGGGAAATGATTTTCCATTGAGATCAAAACTATTAACGGAGACGCCCTTCAATATTATATCGTTCAAAGTATTATTAGTATGCATGGTATTAGTGAGGATTGCTCTTTTGAATTAAACAACTTCAATACCATAAATAGGAAAACTCACCGTGTAGACTTGTCCGTTGCCAAGCGCAACTTGGGCAACAAATTTTCGGTCAATGGTGCTGGCAGCAACAGTTTGTATCCAAGGTGCGAAATTGCTGACAGTTGACGGAAAAGGCCCTGAGTTTCCAGCAGAAGCTGAGGTCAAAATGCCTTTTCTCATGGCGTGGAAAGATCCAATAGCAATTGGGTCTTCAAAATATTGCCCGGGAAAGTCAGAACCAAGGGACACTGAAATAACGTCAACTCCATCTGCTATTGCATCATCAAATGCTGCCAGGATATCTGCCGAAGAACATCCGAATGACCAGCAAACTTTATACACGGCAATCCTTGCGCCAGGAACTCCACCTGTTGCAGTTCCTTCGGCTAGCCCAAAGTAGCTCGCTCCAACTACCTCCCTTCCTGCAGCGGTTGAGGAAGTATGGGTTCCATGACCCTCAGAGTCCCTTGGAGATTTAAAGTCAGTGTCGTCGTCGGAGTTGTCACTGTTGTAGTAACGTGCTCCAATGATCTTGCTGTGAGTTTAAGAAATCTTAGTGAGCTTCTAACTAAGATGAATGACATTTTAACAAACTAAGATGATCTTGCGGTGCATGCATCGACTATATATATTGCATTTGTCAGTATTAGTATCAGTATGGTTCCCTTCTTCGTTGTTGGTTGTCTGCTATAAGTACCACACAATCTTGATAGTGGTATCATGTGAATGCAGTCCTAAAAAAGAGTTTGAAAATGTTAATTTCCACGATCTCTTTTGTTCATTTTCACTAATGCTGTTTAGGCCCAATTAAAGCTCGATTAAGTACTCGTGAGGAGAAAGAGAGCTTACTTGTTGCAGGTGAAGTTGGCACCTTGGCACTCACCCTTCCATTTACTGGGTGGAGGGCTGAGTCCTTCATCACTGAAGCTCTCAGATTCTGGCCAGATTCCTGCACCACAAAAGATGTGGAAAAAACACTTCACATTATTGAAACATAGCGTACGTTGGCTATTGACGCAAATCATATTGGTGGCAACTGTTTCGATCTCAATAGAAAACTGGCCTGTGTCTAGGAGCCCAATAATGACATCTCCTTCTTGAGGGCTTCCGCGTCTGGGCTCTGTGACACCCATGAAGTCCCATGACCTTGTAGTGTGAAGCTTTAGTTTACGGTCTGGAAAAACTGAAATTACACCTTCCATTTCTGCAAACATTGATCAATTGCTTTTAGCCCATAGCATACTGTTAACATGATATTATTCCTTGTGACTTGTTTGCATTCTCACCTGACAACTTTGCAACTTCATCATCAGTTAATTTAGCGGCAAACCCGTTAAAACTCTTCCCATAACTGTAGATTAGTGACTCTTTGGCAGATGAAGTACTGCCATTGGAAAAAAGGTATATGCTTGTTATAATTCAAAGAGTAGAAGTTATTTCCGGTAGGCACTCCTGACCTTAGCAACCTACATATAATAAGCTTCGACAGTCGACTACTCATTGTTTTTTAACCTACATGGTTCTGAACTACCATTAGAATTAAGCTCATAAAACTATCTGTATAGGCATACAGTGTTAATTTATAACTACAAAAGTTATGCAAAAATAAAGCATTTAAGAAGTAACCTTCCGAGTACTTCTTCTAGCATGGAATGGTGCGCTGATGCACCAGAAAAATCTCCCCGAGGCAGTTCTCCCATGTAGACAATGTGGACCTAAAAGTAACACGTACAAATGATTTGAATAGGATGATCTCATATTGACTTGGTTTCTACAAGATTCAAAATCTAATAAATAAGCTAATAAAACCAATCTACCTGTCTTTCCTGGCCATGGCAGCTCTGCAGAAGAGCTACAAGCAATAATGGGCACAGAAGAACATGAATTAAACCTGCCTTGGCCATTGGTGTTATATGTAACTTAGGTCGATGAACCTAAGTGTTAAAGCTAATGGCCTTAATTTCAAACTAAATGTGTGAAGTATTTATAGAAGAAGATGCATTGAAACTTGTACTTATGTCTCTCCCTTGTGCACATTGTGTAGCTTCGGTAGCTAAACTCCATATTTAACTATTTTAAAGTTTTTGTTATTGTCGCCAAATTAATCATGTTATTAAAAAGAGATTTTGGAAGAAGAACAGATATATAACTTCCATGCTATTGAGTTCTTTTGGAGTTAAACAATGTTTGAGGAGAAAAAGAAAATATAGACAGCCAGCTTGAAATGGAAAACACCAAAAAAAAAGAAAAGGAAATCATTGTTGTTTTGCCGTCTCTTAAGCACTTGGATCTATTAATAAGCTTTATGACGTTGTAATATTCTTGTTAAGTCTTATGTAAATTATTAATTATCTGGCGGTTGCTTCAAGATATATAACTTTTCGTTTCTTGGTGCATGGTTCCAGCTTTAAACGTTTTGTTGTTATTCACAATTTAAGCATTATCTTTTCTTTCACTTCTCAATATTGTTAGTTAAACTTAGGTATTTTGAACTTAGGAAGTCTCCTTATATAAATTAAGGCATCTGTTTAATAAAACGGTTCAAATTGAAGGCAAAAATGATTTTCATGAGATAGATGACCTTCTTCTTTTCTCAAAATTTTTCTTTCCAATAAAAAAAGCCATGTATGCGTTGGTACTTGATTTGGTACGCGAACTCGCTTGTACCTGGCAAAGCTTTTTTGGCATAGATCTTACTTATGTGAAAATGAAATTTGGGTTCACTACTCCCTTGTTAAACTTAGGTATAGGCTTTTAGAATCCTTTCAGCATCTACATGCAATCCGGTGTGAAGGATATACTATTCACATCTCTTATGTGATGAGATTTGATTTACGAGATCTAAGTCTTTAAATTTATCTTACAAATCAAATTAATCATGTCACGTTAATATATAATATGGAATGTGTATTTGTTGTTCTATTTTTTTTTCATTTTCTTTTCAATATTTTTTTAATATTCTTAATCATTAAAAAAATATATACAACTTCACGAATAGTCACTTCCTTAATCACTAAGTAAAAAAAAAAATTAAAATACTCAATCAGTAACTTTGAACGGTAACATTGAAGGGACTAAATAACATTTTCCTTTTAATAATGGTTTAGGGAGTTCATCCCAAACACATAGCTTTTGCATGCTACACATTTATGGTGTATGTTTAATCAAAATTATATAGATTGAATAGATTTTGTTTGTAATTAATTAGAAAATAATAAAAATATACTTCTTCCTATTAGTTTAAACTTTTGAGACAGTGATGATTTCACATGATATCAGGTAGATGTTCTGAGTTCAAATCCTAACTCTACACTCTACCCCAATTAGTTATATATTCTAGGTGTTTAGCTCACTCATCGAGAGAGAGTCTGACCCACATGTCGGGGAGTGTTAAAAATATAATACAAATAAATAAATATATATTTTCCAATTAGTTTAAACTTTTGGGACAAGTGGTGAGTTCGAACTCTAACTCTACACTCAACCTCATTCAATTAAATATTTCATTTGTTTGACCTACTCATTGAGAGAGAGTTTGACCTATATGTTATGGAAAGATGTAGATTTATTTATTCTTATTATATTCTTAATAGCAAGTAGGGATGTAAAACATGTATATGGGCTAAGCTTGACAGAACACTAGTCACTCACAATTTGCTAGTAGAATTTCCCCAACTTTATATTTCTATTTTGGCAAGGATATGTTGAGATCATAGCCCCCTCCTCATTCAAACTAAACAGGCAGCTCCTAGATATGGTCCACCTATTTTCAAATTTATGAGGATGTGGTGCACACACGTCTTTTGATTAGATTATTCAAGATAACTGGAACCAACCAATTTATAGGGAAGGACTTATGAAGTTTGCAGCTAAAGTAAAAAGGTTGAAACCTATGCTACGAACTTGGAACAAAGAGACGTTTGGCAGGGTGGAAATTCACGTGTAGAATGCTGAAGATGAGATCATGAATCTAGAGGCTTAGTTGATGGCAAACCATTGTCATGACCTAGAAATCCAGCTACATGCTAAGCAAATGGAACTTGAACAGTTTTTACTCCAAGAAGAAATTCTCCTAAAGCAGAAATCTCGGGTGAAATGGCTAAGAGAAGGGGATTCAAACTCCAAATTTTTTCATGCTACTTTACAACAAAAAAAAAAAAGAAATAGAGGGATGCTTCAGCAGATGACATTGGAAGATGGAACTCAGCTTAACTCTCCCCAGGAGATTCATGAGGAAGCTGTTAAATATTTTCAGTCTACATTAACCAGAAAAGGGGTGCATCAGATGGATACATGGCAGGATTTATTTCAAGCAGTAATTACAAAGGAGGAAAATGCTTCTCTATGCCAGAGCCCCTCTTTAGAGGAACTCAAAACAGCATTATTTGATATTCCAGGAGATGGCAGCCTTGGACCTAACGGTTTTAGATCCTGATTCTTCATAAAATGCTGGGACATCATTAAGGAAGACTTAGTAGAAGCAGCAACAAGTTTTTTTCATGGGACTCCCCTTCCTAAATTTTTTTTCTTCCACATTCATTGTTATTATTCCTAAGGAAGATAATCATTCGAGTTTTGTTAAGTTTAGGCCTATTAGTCTGTACACAGTAATTTATAAAGTTTTCTCGAAGATTATGGTGAAGAAGCTTGACCCTCTTCTCTCCAAAATTGTTTCGAAAGAATAAGGAGCTTTTAGAGACCGTAATATACATGAAAATATTATGCTTGCCTGGGAAATGCTTAATAGTGTGGGGAGGCAATGTGATGATCAAAGTGGATATGACTAAAGCATATGATCGACTTGAATGTGGATTTATTTTAGAAGTACTTCAAACTTTGGGATTCTTTGAAAAGTGGAGACAGCTGATATCAAATTGTATAACCACCCCCTATTTCTCTATTTTAATGAATAGTACTAGTAAAGGTTACTTCCAATTATCACGGAGATTAAAACAAGGGGATCCATTATCCCCTTATTTATTCATTATTGTGGAAGAAGTATTGAGCCGATTATTTAAGAAGAGTGCTTCAGATGGTAAGATGCTTGAGTACAAAACTCACAGAGGATGTCCTAGAATTTCTCATCTTCTTTATGCGGATGATCTGATGATATTCCTGAATGAATCCAAAAATTATTTGAAGGCATGTATGGATACACTACGTTTATATGAAAATATTTCTAGTCAAAAGGTGAATCATAATAAATTGGCTATGCATTTTGCTAAACATACTTGCACATCTCGCAAGACGATTGGGTTTCAAACTACAGGCTTTCATGAAGGTTCTCTCCCCTGGTTATATTTAGGTGCACCTATTAGTACAGGTAGTACACGTGACTCTCATCTAGAGCCATTAATCCAGAAAGTGCAAAAGAAATTAGCCACATAGAAGGAGCTTTACTCTCTAAGGGAGGTCGACTAGTTCTGTTAAAGCATGTGTTATCCAACATTTCTATTCATCTTTTAGCAATGCTAAATATGCCTCGTAGTGTACTTCATAAGTTTAACCAGATTTTTGCAGATTTCTTGTGGGGAAGCAAGGATGGCAAGAAGAAAAAGAAATGGGTGGCATGGGATAAAGTTTGTAGGCCTATGGCAGAAGGTGAACTCAGAATACGAAAGCTAGAAGAAATGGAGAAAGCCCTTCATATGAAATTTGTTTGGTAGTTCCTGGATGGAGATTCACTTTGGGCAAATTTTTTCTGAGCCAAATATAGAAAACAAGATCACCCATTCCTTCTAAATAAACTCTCCTATGAATCTCATTTTTGGAAGGCCTTAAAACTTTTGGTGAAATTGGTTATAAAGGGATCAGGATGGATTGTTAAGGAATGCATAATGTCATTTTGGTTTGAAAATTGGTCATCCATTGAAATACTTGGTGAAATTTCATATATTAATGATCCCTCACTAAAAGTAGCTGATGTATACTTACATGGAAGGTAACTGAGAGAAAATTCAGGAACTAGTGGGGAGTACCCTACGTGAAGATCTGAAGCGCCAAAATATCAAACTCTCTCGAGGTCCTGATATTCCTATATGGAGATCTGAACGGAATGGTAAGTTTTCTACATCTTCAGCTTGGAATTACATTTATGAACAGGGGAAAAAAGTGACATGGGCTAAATGGATCTGGCACAGACTTCTGTCGAGTAAAACTTCTACTTTTATGTGGAAAGATATGTATAAAGGTTTACCTTTTGACCAGAATATTATGAAGTTGAATATATCTTTGGCTTCTAAATGTGAATGTTATAAACTAACTGATTTTGAATGATTGGATCATTCACTTCTAATGTGAGAGATTCTTGCTTATGTCTGAAATTTTTTTGAAGTTGCTCTAGGTCTGAAACTTAGGCCAAATAGGACATGGGCGGGTAAAATACAACAATAATTATTTAAGGCTCAAGTAGTTTCTCATATCACTCTTGTGATTGGAATTCTTCCCTCTATAATCAGTTGGTTTCTATGGCTATACAAATGTAAGGCTCGCATGGAAGGGGTTACAAAAACGAGGGAGAAAGTGTGCTATAAGATCAAGAGATTTCTGGCTCAGAATATACATACAAAAACGAATAAACCATTCATCAAGTGTTTAGATGGTGCATTTTTACAACAACTAGACCTTTTGGCAATGCCTGTCAAGAATAAGAAAATTTAGATTTTTGAAATGGATGCATCCGAAACAAGATTTTGCTAAACTAAATGTTGATGGGAGTAGCTGTGGCAATCCAGGAAGAAGTGGAGGTGGAGGAATCCTGAGAGATGCGGAGGGGCACATGATTTTACTTTTATCGGATATTATGGTATAAGTTTAAACAATATTGTTGAGATCTGAGCCCTCTCAGATGGTCGTACTTTATGTGCACAGAGAAATATAATCCACATCGAAATTGAAATTGATTCTAAGCTTGTGGTTAATTGGTGGGAAAAGTGAGAGTTAGTCCCTTGGAGGAGTCAAATGTACTAGAATAGGTAAAAATGTAGGCTCGCTCGATAGTGGTAAGGTTCTATCATTATTTTAAGGAAACGAGTCACGTCACATATAGATTAGCCAAGTTGGGCTTTAGTGGTTGAGAGGCGATCTTTGAGAATAATAATAGCCTTCTAAAAGACATGTTGGGAGCTATTCGACTGGATCAAGCTGGTTTACATGTAATTCAACATAGATAAAATATTTTATGCAGGTTATTTTAGATTTAGTTGAATTTTTCAGGTATGTATTCTGTTTTGCTTTTGATTTATATGCTTATTTTAGTATATTGTATAGTGGTTGAGTTATTCTATATTTTATTTTGATGCATGGGTTTGGATTTTATGATTATATGTAACCCCCAAATGTCCAGTAGTAATCACGATATTCTTCCACCATAAGTGAGAGCTATCAATAAAATTGGGATACCGTCTTCTTTGTAAAAAAAAGTAGGAATATAAAAAAATTAGAAAACAAATTGAATCGGCCAAATTAGTGGGTTCGATCCTATTTGTAACCAATCCGGTACCGATTTTCAAAATTGGTTTGAACTGAACCGGATTGGTATATATATATATAATTTTTTATATGATATGTAAAATATGTTTTATATAAAATTTTTATGTTATATTATAAATATTATGTGCTAAATTGCTATATAATATAGAAATATTTCTTATATCAGCCGGAAGCCTGCAGTACACTAGTGCATTGAGTTTAAAAAAAAAAATCACGTGAGGTGTGCTGCGGCTTCCGGCTGATGCACAGAACTGCTCTATAATATAACATAAAATATTAATCTTATTATTCATATCTATTAATCTTATAATATAAAATTAATATAACCTTTTATATAGCATAAAGTTAATCTTATAATTTTTAATCTAACATTTAATGTAACATATAAAGTTTAATCTTATAATATTAATATAATATGAAATTTTATGTAGTGTCACACGTGTAAACGGTAAACTTATGCAAAATAAGCAGAACCGGTTCTCAAGTATCAACTTATGTAGTGCCATATGTTTACATGATAAATCGGAAAAATCAGACGGAAACAGACCAAAATCAAAAATATCAAAAAATCTGAATTGGATGATAAATTGGTCTGTATCAATTCTTAAACTCTCAAAATCGATATCTATCGATTCAGTTCTAAAATTTTGTCGAAAAGCAAACTGATCACTACCGATTACACTCCTAGCGGCAATCAAGAACTTTGTGCGCATATAATCATGTACGTGTACATGCAAATCGAGCCAATGGGATAATTAATTACGGCATTTCTATAAAACTATACTGTTCTCTTTATCGCTTTAATTAATGATGCAAGAAGTGTCACATTAATTATGTGCGTTTTTGCAAGTAAATTGAAAATAAAAATCAGAAATGCCGATGACAGGAACATGAGTGACAGACTGCACACTGCGCACAGAGAGAGAGAGAGAAAGAGAGAGAGAGAGAGGTGCCAAGAACTTTTAGCCGTTATATTCTACCTTCATGAATCTGGCAAATTATTTCAAGCGCAAACAAAAGGCAATATGAAATCATATATGGGTGGGTGGGGATTTATTTGTGGCCAAATATCCCATTCTTATGATACATGGAGGAACGTTTGAAATTTGCTTTTTTTTTAGACGAGGAGGAGAAGGGCAAGGAGGAACCGGGAAGAACTGTGTATACCACAAGTGGGCTTCTCACCATATGAAGTACCCCTTGATTCCAAATAATTGCTCCTGATGTAATTGGCCGCTGTGCAATACTTGGGCCGTAGACTTTGACTGTGAACGACTTTTTCTCTCCAGTGGCAGAGAATGATAGGACAGATGGCTCCACTACAACGTTAATTGAGGGAGGCATGTACCAACTGAGAGTGTAGGTAGAGTTTGGCGGGCCAACGTTGGTGACTGTTCTACTAAACACGGCTCTAATTGGCAAACCATCTTCCACGGCTACGGAGAATGAGGGATAATTGAGGCTCCAAGCTCTTCCAGGCACTGTGGTGGTGCAGAAACTGCTGTTGTCTCCTGTGATGAGTTTTAGCGTGGTGGTATTGTAGCCCTGCCTGCACAGAAAGTCAATGTAGTCTGCCTCAGATGCATCATAGACGAGCCCGGGGTCTACGGCTCTCAATGGGTTTATTTGACCTGATCCGTAGGCAAATTCAAGATCTTCGTGCTTCTTTGGGTCCACGTTGGAAGCTGTACATGATACAATATAGTCTCAGTGAAATATATATATATATATACACACACCCACATATTTATGAATCATGTAGCTTTTTTAGTTTTAGCCTATAAGACTGTTGTAATTCCAACAAACCAGTGAAAGCAAGGTCTGTTGAATCTGTCTCACAAATTTGTAACTCAATACGTACGTATGTTTTCCTTTATCTTCACTGAGGAGCAGGGAATAATCTACAGCTTAGTCATGTTTCAAGAAGTTAAATAATATGTTATTTAACCTGTGGTCATGAGTGCAGATTTAATGGCGGCAGGGGACCAATTTGGATGGGCAGCCTTAATATAAGCAGCTGCACCACTAACATGAGGGCAAGACATGGATGTGCCAGAAATTATGTTGTAGTTCACACTCCTAGTGTCCTCAAAAGCGATTGAGGGTGGTGCCACAGGAGACCAAGCAGCAAGAATGTCCACTCCAGGGGCTGTGAGATCTGGCTGCAAACCATCCAAACAAGAGTGTTGGCATATCAATATGTGTTCTAAACCTAAATTATAGGTGCATAAAATTTAGAAATTCAATCCTTAGATCACCTTCAGAATGTCGGGGGTGATGGGGTTTGGTCCTCTAGAAGAAAACGATACAACATAAGGTGCCATGACGTCCTTCCATATCTCACCGACAAGAATAGTTGCGATTGGTTTTCTATCAATGGTTTGTATAATTTTATTAGGATAGTGTAAAATATTTTGAACTGATTTAATATAGAAATTTACTTACTCTGTTGATCTGATATAGTCCAAAACTCTGAGGCCATCTTCTGTGCTGATTACTGTTGCTGGTAGTGGGTAATTGAAGGCAAAATCTTTGATGGATGAGTCCGCCATAATGGTTCCCACACCGTTGGCTAGTAGAACGCCGGTGCCATCGTCGAGGAACTCACATAAGACGATCTTTCCTAGAACTTCGTACGAATTCAGGGTCCCAAGAGAGCAAAATTTTGAAATCTCTGTGTCAGCTCCTGCAGAGTAGTTTGCAGCATCTCCTCCCCAAATCAAGGGAAATGATTTTCCATATAGGTTGAAGCTATTGATGGAGAGACCCTTCATTATATTGTTCAAAGAATTATAATGGTTTTAGTGATGATTACTCTTTTGAAATGCTATCTTTTGAATTAAAGAAAACTTCATTTAGGAAACTCACGGTGTAGACTTGTCCGTTTCCAAGCACAACTTGAGCAACAAATTTCCTGTCAATGGTGCTGGCCGCAACAGTGACAATCCAAGGTGCATAATTATTAATGGTAAACGGATAAGGCCCCGAGTTCCCGGCAGAAGCCGAGGTCAAAATCCCTTTTCTCATTGCGTGGAAAGACCCAATAGCAATTGGGTCTTCAAGGTATTGGAGAAACGAGCCAAAACCAAGCGACACTGAAATAATGTCAACTCCGTCTGCTATTGCATCATCATATGCTGCCAGGACATCTGCTGAAGAACATGATCCGGATGACCAGCAAACTTTATACATGGCAATCCTTGCGCTGGGAACTCCACCTCTTGCAGTTCCTTCTGCTAGCCCAAAGTAGCTCGCTCCAGCTACCTCCCTTCCTGCAGCGGTTGAGGAAGTATGGGTTCCATGTCCCTCAGAGTCCCTTGGAGATTTAAAGTCAGTGCTGTCGAAGGAGTTGTCACTATTGTAGTAACGTGCTCCAATGATCTTGCTGTTAAAAAAACAAAAATCAGAAACTGAGTTGCTAACTAAGTTGACTGCTAGAAAAGATGAATGCTTGTCTTTTTTTTTTGCAGTCTTAAGTTTGCTGGACATTAGCTTCTGAATGATTTAGATGAAGTGCATGGTGGGGCTACAATCACTTAACGTCTTTGAATTCATTTTTCTCAGGATTAAGATTGCTCGCTTTTTTACATCTTTTTGGCTGTTTGCTAGCTATTAAGACTAGAATCTGTATAATGGTATCTTTGCTTAATATTCTGTGTCTGTGAATGCAGTGAGCACTAAAATGGCTCGAGTACTCTTTTTATTTATCTCTATCTTATTTGTTCATTCCTCTAATGGTTTTTGGACCCATGGAAATGCTCAAATAAGTACTGGGGAGAATTAGAGAGCTCACTTATTGCAGGTGAAGTTGGCACCTATGCATTTGCCCTTCCATTTACTGGGTGGTGAGCTGAGCCCTTCATCGCTGAAACTTTCAGACTCTGGCCAAATTCCTACACCAGAAAAGACATGGCAAACATCAGGTTATCTTGTTTATATATGCAAATAAAATTGGATAGACTCGTGTAACCTAGTATAAAAACCTGTATCAAGAAGCCCAATAATGACATCCCCTTGAGTGCCTCCAACTTTGCCGCTGCCTGCTGGGAGATTCACGAAATCCCATGACCTTGTAGTGTGAAGCTTTAGTTTATGGTTTGGAAACACTGAAATTACACCCTCCATTTCTGCAACACATTTCAGTTGCTTATAAATTTTAGCACGGAATTACACGGTTACAAAGCTTGATCATGAGTCCTTGCCACAGCTTGTTTGACAATCTCACCTGATAACTTGCCAACTTCTTCATCGGTCAACTTGGCTGCAAAACCGTTGAAACTCCTCCCATAACTGTAAACTAACGACTCTTTGGCCGATGAAATACTGCAATTGAAAAGAGGTATATATATGCTTGAGATAATTCATAAGGTGAAGTACTCAGCCAAAAAATGTCGTATTCCTAGCTAACACTTGTCATCTCAATCTAGTAATAGTACGTTCCAAAAAATTGTTCAACGCTGCATATATAGGCAATGAGGCATCATCGGCTTTTGCATGAATACTCACGTGGAAGCTTCTAGCACTGTTATTATACACACAGTGACTATGTATATATACATATATATCGTTAAACTCCTAACAGTTCTATTTATATACGGTGTTGTCTGGAAGAATTACGTAAAAATAAAAATAAAAATTAGTAGCGACCTTCCGAGTACTCCTTCGAGCATGGAATGGTGAGTTGATGCAAGAGAAAAGTCTCCTTGAGGCCGCTCTCCCATGTATATAATGTGAACCTGTATGGAACAGATCCCACGCTGATCAATTGCTTTGAACATTAAAAAAATATAACATGTGAAGTACTAGCAGCTAGGAAAAGCAATCTACCTTTCTTTCCTGGCCATGGCAGCTTTGCAGAAGAGCTGTAAGCAACAATGGGAACAGAAGAACATGTAGGCCTGCCTTGGCCATTAATGGTGTTGAACTAATTTGCTCAAGTACTACAGAATGTAATATTTAAGCTTATAATGACTTTTCGAAATAGTTGTCGTCCGAGGTGTTTATATAAGAAACACTGAAACTTGTTTTGTCCGCCGTTTGAACCATATATACATACCTTCATGTGAAGCTTAATTCATATTGTCTTTTTTTTTTTCTATATATCTGTGTTTTTTTCAATCCCCCAAATAATTAAGCATCTCATCTTTGTTTTATTTTTGCGACATATGCTCGTTAATGTTCAATTCCTTGTATCATACGCCGGCCGGCCTCGCCTGCCATTTGATTAATTCCGTAAACTTTGCTTCGTTGGACGTCCCAGCTGGCCGTGAATATGGAAGTAGTACAACTGATGATTTCAAAGACCTCTTCTTAGACTATTTATGTAATTTTTCGTTAAAAAATATTAGAATTCACAAAATTAAAGAAATAATCGTTAATGATGATGTATAGAATTAGAATTATTATGAGGTCTAGTTAATTAAGAAAAACTATATATGGATTGAGATTCAAAAAAAATATATTGCAAAATAGAAAGAAAACTCTAAGAATAAAAAATTTATTGATAAAATTCAAAATCTTCTTCTAAGCCAAACTCAAATAGTTATAAAAATTCAATATTAATAAAAATTTGCTCAAAAAAAGCAAAATCCCAATTATTGCATAAAGAAAATTCTATACGTACACCATAATACCATCTAATTTTCATCATTACTAAATAAGATGTGGCACATTTATCACTATTAAATGATCATTTATTACATACTTCTTTATCATCTAATAATAATGAATGTACATCATACTACTTAGTATGATAAAAATATAATTAGAGTGTAATATATAACATCACTTATATATATATATATATAACACTCCATTCCTGGAGGTCCGAAGAGTTAGCTTCGATTACTCAAGAATATCTCCAATAATCAATAATAAATAAACAAAAATTCTACCAAATACTTAACTTATTGGTTCAATCCAAAAATCCGTGTTCCTCCATAGAAATATTAAACAAAAACCTCAATAAAATGAAATAACATCTCTGCAAAGATTCAAATTATTCATAACTTGACGTAATAAAATAAGCGCCAGAGATAAAACTACTAAATATGATCCTCCAAAATACTTGTACCCTTAACACTCATTCATCTATGATCATCAGACTTTTCCAATACTTCATACTCTTGTTCTTCAGCTGAACTATAAAAATATCTGAAAAATGTTATAAAGATAAGGGGTGAGTTATCAATAACTCAGTAAGCAGAGAACATATACTAATATGTAAATATGAGCATTTATCAAACTTTGAAATACTGAACAAAATATTTTCTCTCAGAATGCAAAATTAGAAAACTTGTTTTCAGAATGCAAAATCAAAACATATTACTAAAAATATAAGAACAAAACTTTCAGAAAACATTCTTATTCAAAATGTTCTTGGCATAGCATAATTGAAATATCATATCATAACAGAATTCTATATTTAACCCCTGTGGTAGGGTTGTGCATTCTGTGGAAAGTCAAGCAGAACATAAATCACCATGAATATCAAAGTGATTACACTCAAAACAAAAAATCACTATTATATCCCGTGATGGACCAGATGTCACAATTATATCCCGTGACAGGAGCAAAGGTAACTATTGTATCCCATGAGGGGGCCAGATATCACTATTGTATCTCGAGATAAGGCTAGAGATCACTATTGTATCCCGTGACAGAGCCAAAAGTTACTATTATATCATATGACAGGGCCACATATCAAAGCAAATCAAAATCAAAATCACATCAGAATCAGAGTCAGAGTTAGAACAAAATCAGAATGTCATGCCAAAGGTTTTTCAGATGCCAAATCATTCCAAAACAGAGTACTGAACAAATTCAAATCATTTCACATTTTCTCAAAACAGATTCAAAATATCTTCACGTCACATGCAAAAATTATCAATTTCCATATTCGCTCATATTTTTCTGAATTCAATAACCGAATGCTAAAAATAAACTCATGTCTACACCAGTCATGCTAAAAAAATATTTTATTCTTATACAGAATCTCATGAGCAATGCAGAACAAATAACTGAGATCGTTTAACATTTCTTTTCATAACACAATATGTGCATTTTCAAAATTGACCTCAGTCCATTTTATTTTTATGCAAAATCTAGCATAGAAATCTCATTTACCTGGACTTCTTAACTTTTCAGAATTTTTCTAAAAAAAATGTCGAGTCAACTATAAATTGTCACCTATAAAATAATCACGTAAATCCATAAATTTCCAATCATTCACAAATTTAAACCATTTAAGCCTAAGCTTCTAAAATATCTATTTTAATTCTTTAATACTTAAAAATTCTCATAATCTTAAAATATCCCTTAATTCTAAAAAATCAATCTCAAAACTCAAATTCAATTAAATACCAAGTCTAAGCTATAAAACCTTTTGTAAAACACAAGCCGAACATAAAACCAAACCCAACCTAAAAACAAGGGCCATTCAAAACCCATTTAAAATATACATTTAAATGTCAAAATAGTAATCTCAAAAATCTATAATTTCCCCCTACCCTCTAACTTCACGTAACTGTAGCACTTAGAACCACCCATATATTTTCGAAACACACATGAGAGGAAAGACATGCGACAGAAGCTCAAATCCTATTTTGATTATATTAAAAAGTATGTGATATATTTATTATCATTAGATGATAAAAAATTATATAATAAATAATTATTTATAATAATAAATATGTCATATCATATTTAATAGAATGATAATACGTTATATAGAAGCTTATCATGATGCACTGCACTTTGATCTCAGCTTTCAAAGTTTTACGAGATCTTCCTTTGAAAATCTTAACGGTGTCCTGTCTAGTACAATCAAAATTAATATCAGTCAAGTCTTATCGCTATATATAAAGCATGCATGCATGCATGCATCTTGATCATGTGCGTAGGATGCATGCATGAACTGAAACTATTCTCATCATCAAGCTTTTTTACTTCAAAAATTTCATAACTATATATCTTAAAATAAACCCATATCACTCACACAAAAAGGAACCTTCTAAAAAGGAGAACAAAAAAAACCCACGTACAACTTGATCTTAATTAGCCTTTAAATTAACCTATGAAATACCAAGAAAAATTACAGTCTTTTCTTCTTCATTTTCCCCCTCTAGCGATATTATATGCTACTCACAAAACTGACATTAATTTGGGGCTTTCTCTTGTCTATGTAGCTTTTTTAAAAGGAAAAAAAAGCCTTTGAATTCCAGCCTGTAGATGTCCAAACTCAGTAAGTAAAGAAACAAAGTCTTTGAAACTTTAGTACTGCTTATTCGACACATGAAAGGTCCCATACATGCATGTAATCTGGGTTTTATGCTTTGCCCCACAGGCCATTGTTAATTCCTTCATCTTTTTTAATTCATTTTCTGACTTTTCGAACATATATATAGACATTAATTTGTTTGGAGGATTAGACACTTAGTTTGTATTTGGATAGTGAGATATTTTCAAGTATTCTGTGAATAATAATAAAAAAATAATAATAGAATATTGAATTGTAGTAAATCGTAATAAAAAATAGATAAAAAGTAATAATAAAATAATAAATAATAATCAGATATTCAGTACCCAAACTAGTTAAATTTAATTTAGAGACTATGTGATGGTACAGATCGAAGAACAAAACAAAATCTCGGCTCTAGAGGGTCTTATAGTTGCAAATAAGTAGCTAATCAATCATTAGTATGCAATTATGTCAAATTCATGAGCTCTTTACACCATAAAAAAAAATGTTATATACTACATTATCATCTCCTCTCGTCGTCTTTTATATTGATGTGATCATATTTTTTTTATCAATTTTTAAATATATTGTTTTAAAAATAAATATTAATATAAGGTCGAACAATAATAATATCCTGTTGATACAATGAAATGAACGTGTAATATATATAAATTACAATATTATTAATACAGAATTGGACTTTAGAGTTTGGACAATTAGTTGGATATGTTCGTGGCTTCCACTCTTATCCTCATCTGGGCTCCATATGTTGGACCAGAAATATTATAAGCTCAGGCCCACACTAAAATACAAGTTCCATATCTTTTTTTTCTTTTTTAATATTTCCTGAGGGATTTGACCCCGTAATAAATAGTACTAAAAAAAAATGCTGGCTCTTTACTAATTTACTCAGACAGCCCAACTATCGTGGGTCCACCAGTGATGCAGCTATGGGCCCAAAATGGACCCCTCGATATAGCTGTCAACATATACCAACTTTGAGTGATCTGACAACTTCAACTTGTGTGGACCCACGAACATGGTTATGGCCCAATTTCCGTTTTTGTTTTAGGATTAGAAACAGCCAAAATCTCTGATTTGTACACACAAAGAGATTATATAAAAGTAAATTTATAAAATGATATAATATAATTTCATATGATTTATTAGATCTATTTTATCATAAAAATAATTTTACAATCTAACATATAATATCAAGTCACATCATTTTATAAATTTACTTTTATGTAATTCTTATGTAGTTAAATTATTTCTCTATCAATAACGAGTTATAAGCCAACGGGATGCTAGGTTGCTCATATCAATATACAAGCCAAAAATAATTGATTATATCTTTAAAAAAAAAAAAAAATCCTTTTGGATGGGTCTTGATTATGATGTTTTCTTTCTCCTAACAACTCCCTGTATTTTTTGGTTGGAATATAATCATGTACTCAATGCTATACGTGTATATATATGTGAGCACATGTGTATGTATATGTGTGTATGTGCACGCGCGCTTTTAAAACCGAACCGATCCAAAAACCTTAGTTAAAATCATTCTCAAAATATCTTCATGCATCTATAATACCCTTTACCAAAATGAAAGTGAAATGTAAATTCTAACTTCATGAAGAGTTCATATGAACATGTCAAAAAGACACTTGGGGTAGAGTTGTGCACTTAAAAACAACCGTGCTTGTCCATATCAAACTCTCTGTCTGCCAACCAAAATTGTCCTCCTTCCTTTTGAATGCCACTTGTAACAATTTCATTTGTCTTTCAAGCTAGACAAAAAGAAAAGGAAAAGGAAAAAAAAAAAGTGAGTAAATTAAGCGTGGGAGAGATTTATTTATTTATTTCTAATCTGCGTGGGAGAGATTTGACCAAAGTGAACCATTTATGCTTTGTGTTGGCTGAGCAAATTGAGACTGTTTGATAGTGATTACCTGTTATGAGTTACTCATGACATATTATGATCAAGCTTATGTTATGATCATTTTTTTTTTTATGGTTATATACATATGAAAAATAATATATGTACAATACTTTTTAGAATGAGAAATATTGCTATGCTTCCTAATTTATACTATTCATTTTGTCATGTGGTGCCACGTGGCTTATCAAAAAAAAACATAAAAAGATAGTGTAAATATAAGATTTTAATTTTCATACTTTTGTATTTTCAGGTGTCATTTTATTGTAAATACATATTTTTTAATTTTTTTAATAGCACGTCAATGAGTAGAATTACCCTTTTACAATTATTTCTATAATTATATTTTATATTAAATGCATTTTTATAAAATCATTTATAAATATAAAATATTTTTAATTTAAAATATAATTATATAAAAAATTGTATGGATTATTATTATAAAATAAGAATGAAATATGATTATTGAAATGAGATCATTATTATTTTATTATTTTTTAAGCAAAATTTTAGGTTTATTAAAAGGAAAATGTTAAATATTCCGCTAGAGGCTCTCGTTGGGTTCTAATGTTTTTTTTAATTTTTTTTTATATAGATATTTTTAACAATTTTAAATATTTTAAAAAAGTCAAATAAAAATTATAATATTATTAAAAAATACTTTCTTTAATCACAAAGTAGAATAAAAATTATTTTTTATTCTATTTGGTGATTAAAGAAATATTTTTTAATGATTTCTTTTTTACTTTTTAATTAAGAAAATATTTTTTAATAATATTTTAAATTTATTTTATTTTTTAAAAATATTTAAAAAATCAAAAAATTTATATAAAAAATAAATTAAAAAAATACATATAAAAAATTACATGCTAAGCCCGTGTAGCACGACCCTTATTAAATTCCTTGGAGGTAATGGAATAGACGAATAGTTGTCCAGTTTCAAAAAATACTTTGAAAAAAAAAAAATGGAAGGGCGAGGATTACGAGGACGGTGATTTTAATATGTAAGCATGGTCCCATACAATGAGGTGGACCACCTTGACCCAAAAGAAAAAAAATAAAATAAAAAAGGTAAATAAAAGATGTGGAGCTGTGGTCCACACATATAAACGATAGCCGTGTATGGCAGGGAGAGGAGAGCCCACTTAAATAAAATAAAAAAAAAAGAAAATGGTGAGCTCCCACTCCCAGGGCGGGCCAAATTGCATTGTGCTTGAGCTCTCATCTCAAAAAAATAAATAAAGGAAAACACGAAAAGGCTAGTGAGAGAAGAAGAAGAGAAGCAGGAGCCCACAGCAACAGCAGTAGTAGTAGGAGGAAGTTAGACTAAATTGTTGGTTGGGGGTCCACAAATATCGAGCCCCACCCACCACCTCCGATAGAGAAGGCCAACCCCTTGCTTGGACCCCACCTTCCTCGGTGCACGCGTACACCTCCCAATCCTATCCATTTTGACAGCTTCAATCTTGGCCCCACCCCCCAGTCGCGTTTGCACAACTCCACGGATTTCACTTCTTTTTTATTTTTCTGTAAACTCCTCCTCCTCCTGAGCGTGCAAACTACGCGTTCTGAGCGACCCAGTTGATTAACGAGATGCTAGACGTTGATGTCGGGTGCGTACTCTACACGCCCCAACCGATGTGCGTCATGGTGGCTGGCTCCATCGGGCCTTGTTGACCCACCATTTGGAGGTGGACCCCCACCACCCACGCACAACCCAATTCCCACGTGGGAGACACTTTACTTTTGGCTTGCTTTCTTGTACGGTCAAAAAACCTCTCTTTTTTCCCTTCTGAATTCTATGAGTCTGTCTATGCCCATCTGGTTGCGGTGGGACCATGAAAGTTCTAAAATAAGATGATATAATACATCGTATAATATATTACATAATAATATTAAAAAATATGTTTTTTTTTTATCAAATATGTTATAAAAATATTTTAAATTTTAAATATAATTATATAAAATATTAGATGTAAATTAATTTTCTTCTAAAATTTATCAAAACCTCCGCTACCAAATGTCCTTTTTTTTAACAATTAAAATTAAATATAATTAATAAAAAATGATATAGACATAAATATATTATACAAAATAAATCAATATAAATTTATTAAATTTATTTTATAATAAAAATATATTTATAATATAACGTATCACCTGAAATCATATTAATCTATAATTTACTTTTATCTAATCATATGTGACTAAAGAGTTTTCCATAATCAAAACACCCACACGGACACGCCGAAAGTCTAATGAGTGGAATAAGACTTTATATACGTCAAAACATGGCTTTTACTTTGAGAGGCTGAGAGTTGATTAAAATTACTACCTCATATTATATGTAGCAATGAATAATAGTAAACAGTAAAAAAAGTAATATATAAGAAGAATTATATTTCCAAATCGACCCTAACTCTTAATAGATGTTCAACCTCTTGCTTGCAACATTTGCTCCTATGCCCCCATGAATCTGTCTTGAGGATCAAGCTTATGCCTTACATGGAAATACCCATATCTGATCCACTCTCTGTAGGAAACCCAAAAAATAAAAAGAAAGGAAATTTACAACAACGCTTTTCCTTAATAAGGTAGATTGAAATTGAACTAAGAAATTGGGATAGTTCTCGTTGCAACCTAATTCGCGAGCCATTATGTTAGGTGATGCTCCATTTGGCACGTAAAGTATCTTCTGTTCTATAATTAACGTTGTTAATTTTGGTGTAGGAAATTACAAAAGAAAGAAAACGTCGTTTAGTAATAGTATCAACAGACTAGTGTTTTTGGGTAAGACTACGTGGATTTCTCTATCGGCAATAAACAGGTGCTTCTACGCTTTGCTGTTGGCTGGCTTAGCTACGCTCTGCACTCAAAATGTCACTCTCGAAGATAATGCTTGTTCATGGGCATCCGTGCGATTTGGAAGGCAAACCCAACTGCTCAAAACATAAAATCTATTCGAAAACACAAACTCATGAACAGAAATTAAATAAGAAATACCGACAGTTTTCTCATTGTTCTTATTATGTTTCAGTGGAAAATAGCACCCGAAATTGTGAACACTAAACCCACCATTCCTCACTATCTCTCTCCGATGCTCATGCCTTCGATGAACTCAGAGCTTTTGCTGGTTTCCAGCCCGACCCATCAACTGCAACTCCTGCTTATCATAAATCTCCAATGAAAAATCTCTAAGCATGTGAGCCTTACTGCCACTACTACTACCATTCCCACTCGAACTCACACTCGCCGCCATCGTCGACGACGACTTCTTCGCCACCTTAGCTCCAACCGTGCTCGTACTCACAGCAGAGTACGACACCGCGCCCGGAGACGGAGCACGCACCTCGACTCCCACCGGAATATTCATGTTCGCATTCGCATTCACGCCACCGGACTGGTTGTTCGCAGCTATGAATGACGAAATTGGCCTCGCCGACATGTTGAATACCGTAGGAGCGAATGCCCATATCTGCGGGTTCTGATTGGACGGTCCAGCTGGGGTCTGCGGGATCATCCAGAAAGCATTGGCTGGGACCATCATGCCGGCGTTCCCAACGGCCCAGACAGGGACCAGGCCCGGTGGGACCGTCGGGGTGGCCTGCTGCACCGGTGCGAGAGTAGAGGGTTGTGAGATGGTATGCGAGACGGAGTCGCTTACGTCGACGAATTCGCTATTGGATGGTCGTTTTCGTTTCTTGGCTGTGGTGGCCGCAGCGGCGGCGGAGTCGTCGTTGACGTTGTGTGCGTTGGAGGTGGTGGGGATCTTGAGGGTCCCACCGACGGATACGGCGATAGCGGGGACGGTGCCTGTCCCGGTTGCTTCGATGATGGACTGCTCAGCGTGCTCCAGGAGCCACCTTACGGTCTCGCCGTCGGACTTGTGCCCGAGCTCCCGGGTCAGCTGGAAGATTCGTGCAGCGCACGTGGCGGGTATTCGGATCCTCCGGCCACGTCCCTCCACCTTTGTGTGGCGGTCCTTAGTGGAGGACCTTCTCGCGGCGGTCGAGACCGGCATGGGCATGGGAATCTGCATCTGCATAGGCATGGCCACGGGGACCATTCCGATAGACTGTCCTGGTGGCGCCGCCTCCTGCTGGTTCTCCTCGTCCGGGTCTGACGGCGGGTCCGAGTCGAATGGCTCCTCTTTCAACTGTATGCCTTGAAACGCTGCCGTACGGTCTGAATTTTGCACTCTGGAGTACCCGTTGTGATCGGTGGCCACGGTGATGGCGTTAGGGTTCTCTTCTGGGTCTCCGGTGCTGGTGCTGAGATCGGAGGTACCCCCTCCGTCGTCGTCATGATCCATTTCGTGTTCTTTATAAGACGTCGTCATTTCAGGAGCCCAATCAAGAGAACAGGAGACGAAAAAAAAAAAAGAGGAAATTTGTCTCTTTTGAAGCTTGGAAATGGAAGAAATTCGGGACGTTTGCTTGGAGGGAATCCGAGGGAAAGTTAGGGTTTGCTCGCAGAGGATGAGGTGAAGAGGGACTTATTGAAACGGTAATATAACAGAAGGAGATTGAAGGAAGAGAAGGAAGGAAGAATAGATTCCGCGAAGAGATTACAGTTTTACAAAAGGTTACAGAAAAAATAATAATAATAACAGTAATAAAAAAACATATATATAGGAAAAATGAAACCCTAGACTTATTGGTTGTGATGTTGATAATGGGAGAGATTTGACGGATAAGATTCGATCAGAGAGGAGTTGTGGGAATAAGAGGGTGCCACGTGTATGGACCCACATGGTGACTTTTGGGATTGTCATACTGTCCCCAAGTGGTGGACCAATGGGGACAGGTGGGGCTGAGGGCTAAACCAATTGGGTCGAAGAGTGGTGTCAGAAAGGTCTGGAAAAAAGGGTTGGGCTTTCCGGCTTATTTAATGGATTTCATTGGTTCGCACCACCTATCTATGGTGGTCCACTCACTAAAGGCAAAGGAATTCACTTCCTCTTCTTCTTCTTCTTCTTCTTCTTCTTCTTAATCCCCCCCTGTTTTTTTTTAACTATATATTCATACAAAGGATACATCTAATATATTATTGATATCATATTATTTGGTTCACAAACTTACAAATTTATTTCACATATCAAATTCCGTCACATCATAAGAATGTCATGTGACTCTAAAACTTGTTTTGAATAATGAGATGAGATGACTTTAAATAAAAATTTAAAATTGAATAAAATATTAATTTTTAATATTATTCTTATTTTAAAATTTAAAAAAATTGAATTATTTATTATATTTTAACTAAAAATTTAAAAAATTTATAATAATAAAATGAAATGAAATAACATGAGATAAGATGACACCGTTTTTATGTATAACGGGACCTAATTCTTATCCTTCCCATTGCAATTAAACTTTTCTATTCTTCTATGCTTAAATATAAAACTTTTTGTCTACCAGAGTTCTTGGAGTTTCATCCCGAAGAGTTTATAGGATAATTATTGAATTTGACATGATTCTAAAATTATTATTTTAAAAAGAAAAATGATATTTATAGTTATAAGGTATGTAAATCTAGTTTATTTTATTTGAAAGAAATATGATCAACCATTAAAAAAATAAGATTTTTATGTTGATCTTAAATTTATTTAATTTTTTCAAAAAACGTGTGCATAATTTGCATACCTTAAAATTGTTTATAATATTATTCAATTTATTCTTATGAAAAAAGTCCAAATTTTCAATTTCAACAGAGTATAAAACCTCCTTCTGAACATTGTAACGCGTTAAAGTGGCAAGCCAAGTCGTAAGCATGCTCTAAGTAATGGCTTTGATTTGACTTGCAAAAAATATATATTTTTTAATACATATATATATATATAATATGATTTCTTCATCTGATTTGCATGCCCTTAATAGCATTAATATTCATTTCTTCTTTATATGTATATATAAAATTATATTTTTTAGAGATTAATTTTACATATCAAGAAAAACTCTACATTGATATACATCTTTGAACTAAATAATAATAATTTTTTTTATTTTTTTATTACTTTTTTCTAAAATTATTTTTTCTTGATATGCTTCAAATAAGCAATTATCAATCCCGTTCGATCCTCTTTAGTTTGTTTGTTTGACTTGCTGTTGAGAGAGATCAAAGGGTAGGAGAGAGAAAAAAATAGTAAAATAATATTTGGAGAGTGAATAATATTTTTTCAAATTTAAAAAAATATAACTATGTAAAATTTTAAAGACGCATAATTCAATACAGACCAATTTGATGAGGTATTATACAAATATAAAAATAAATAGAAAGATGTATAAGTTATAGCCAATACTCTCAAAGAAATTAGAATACATGAGATGCAGCTAGGGGTGTAAACTCAAACCGGAAAATCGGTCTGGACCGGACCTGTTTTACCGGTTTTGAATCGGTCCGGTTTGGAACCGGTTTTTAAAATATAAAAACCGGCCAATTTCAGTTTTGAGATTTTTTGGACCGGACCGGAGCGGTTGATTAAAAAAATAAAAAATAATATTTTTATATATAAGTTTTATACAAAATATTTTAAATATTAATATAAATAAGTTTTATATATAATGTATAATTTTAAATTTATACATTAGATGTTAATTTATAATTTTATATATATATATATACATATATATGAAATAATTTTATATTATAATTTATAAATTATTACATTAAATGTTAATACTAATATATAAGTTTATAAATAATACTAATAATCTAATATAGACTATAGATTATAATTATACTTATAATTAATACTAAAAGTTTTTACTATAACTAATACTAATACTTATAATTAATACTAATACTTATAATTAATATTAAAATTTTTTTTTTTATAAACAAATTTTTAATGACAAATTTTGAAATTTACATTTTAAAAAAATCGAAAAATCAGACCGAAAACTGATAAAACCGGAAGTACCAGTTTAGGAGGATAACCGGTGCGTAATCGGTTTTGAAAAATATAAAATCGATACATACCGGTTCGGTCTTAGATTTTGTCCAAAATTAAATCGAATCGGACCGATTACACCCCTAGATGCAGCCCATGAAGATGAGACTGTTACCCTTTAATGTCCCGTATAATTGGATCGGGAGCTAAACCAACAAAATTTGAATACATTCGTCGACAAATTTATATCAATTAGTAACCCGACATATAAGCCAATAGGCTGACATCATATAAAGAATTCATAGTAATTACAGTTCAAATTTTGGATACTCAGTGATCACAAATTATCTGAGTTGATTTATAAATAATAATATTTTATAAATCTCATTAAGATGTATTTAAATATAAATATATTAAAATATATATTTAAATGTATGAAGTACGTTGAAATAATTTAACCTTTTTATAAAAAATTATAAAAATAGTAAGCCCATCAATAATTAATTTGAATTGAATTGAACTTACTCTAACAACCAAACATAATCTAATTATGCATCATCTTAGCTTGGTTTGATTTGGTAGATCAGATAAATAATCTCATATAAATATTAAAACTTTATCAAAATTTTATATAAAATATAATAAATAATTCAATTATTTTAAATTTTAAAATAAAAAGTATATAAAAAATTATATTCTAATAATATTTTATTCAATCTTTAATTTTTATCTTTTTCACATCTTATAATCAAATTAGACCTTAATCTTTACAAACGCCTGTAACAGCAAGTTCCTTAGGTTGAGTTCCCAAATACCCAAGGGGATTTTTAAAGAAAGTGATAAAATATTGAGTATTTGACCTGAAACTGACACCAAAATATATATATATTTTATTTCTATAAGATTTTCTTTTATTTATTGAGTAATGTTGGGTACAAATTAATTTTATAAAAATGTGAATCTCACTATTTTTTTTTTTTTTAAACACGGTTACACAAATGTGACGACTGGAGCCATCCAAAAGGGGGCAAAAAACATTAGCATTACTTGGTGAAATGGGATCTTTTGTAACAATCCCACTGGACAAGAACCTTTCCCAAGTTGTACAAAACAAAAGCCATTGCTTTTATGTTTTTTTTTTTTTTTGGTTTTTTGTTTTTGTCTGAATCATTGCTTTTATGTTCTGCTAGTACTGAAAAGGCCACTCCTGGTAGAAATGGTAAAGATTATTCCAACTATTTTCAGCTGGAAGAGATATTCCGCACAACCATTATTTTCTCTTTTCTTTTTCTTTTTTGTGCAAAAATAAAATAGAAAGTTAGATCATACGATCAAAAGTAAGACAGTGCTTCCCATCCTTGATCAATATAATATCGATTTTGGAGAGCAGATGAAAGAGAGAAGTTGCGTTTGAATAGTGAGATATTCTATGAATAATAGTAAATAAAAATGTAAACTGAGAACGATATAGGCACATTTAGGTTGACTCAACCGAGACTATAATATCAAGGAGTTCAGCGTTCGTTACATTACAATCATCCACGTTTTAGTTTGAACAATTACGAAGTAATGATAATTGAGATAAGCTTCATTGAAAAAGAAAGAACCTTACAACTCTTGCTGCTGAACAGACTACTTGCTTAGTTTAGTTGCTTTAGCATTCAAACTTATGAAAGGGTGTTCTTTTTTTTTTTTTGTTTGCTAAATTATGAAAAGGTGTTCTTATTACTAACAAACACCGCCTAAGACGCATAAGCCAACTCCCTGGCATACATGCTGTATGATGTTTCACTCAGTGGCCATTGGCAATAGAACCATTCTCACATTGGGTGCCAGTGGCACTGTCTCCAGCCTTCTGGGCATAGAACCTCCGATACATGGAGTCAACTTCCGTCAGATAGAATGTGCCTGGCAATAAAAAGCTAGTGTCCTTGCTTGTCACAAAGTCCTTGCCTCCATACCTGTGCTCCATTAGCTTCATGGTTTCAACAAACTTCTCTGGGAGGAACTGCATGAATACCAAATAACATTAAAATGGATTAAAACTACATATACCGCGACTAAGGTAGAAAGTTGGGGGATAAAAGGCTTCTAAGTTTGGGTTCACCATCTATCGATTTTTCTTTGCACCTAACTAATCTTCTTCATCGTTTAGAGACCCTAAATCCATTTTAATAAAGACAAGGCAAAAGTTTTAGATAATGAAACATTGAGGGAAATTAAGGATATCCCATGCTGCCATGGCTTATAGGCAGGTACAGTTAAAAAAATGCAACCAAGACTACTGAAAATTTATTGTATCTAGAAGAACGATAGAAATACCTCATTCCTCGACTCCAACTTCTTTTTGACATCCATCACAGTGGCAATGTTTGATAAGCTAAAGGGATGTTGACCCTCCTGGAATTTCAGTGAAAACATAGTGGCAGTTAAGCCACTACCATATGAGAACAATATCACCCGCTGCCCTGCCTGCAAATTATTAAACAACAATCAAAACCACAAGGAAATATGGACATTGGAAGGGAGAAAGCAAAATAGTTTTTTTTTTTTTTTTATAAGTAGAGAAAGCAAAATGGTTGAACTAAAAAGTAAATAGAAAATTACCAATGTGTTATGTTTATTGTGAATAAGGGATGCAAATGCTGCATAGAGAGATGCAGTGTACATGTTGCCAACTTGCTTCGGCACCAAAGTGGTTGGCTGCACCTTTGCATCGTATAGGGACTTTGCAAGTTGCTGGGTTACCTATAGGTATGATAATATTTATTTTCATCAGGAACAAGTTCAATCTTAAGAATGAAGTAATAATAAATTATTTCAGAGTTCTAGAGTACCTTTTCAAGGTCCCGGCTCTGGTAGCTTTCATCACCAGATAATGTCGAAAATGGCTCCAGCTTTTCTTTAGCAACCTCATCAACAGAGCTGTAAATAGATGCAGATATAATTATTCACCAAGCACACTCGAGTTAATAGATAAAATTTATGAAAACCAGAAGTTATAATTCCTAGAGAGAACAAGAAAAGAACCTGGCATTCCTCAAAAAGTCATTGTACAACAAACGAGCAAAGCTTTTCTGTACAAGCTGTACCAGTTCAGAGAAAAAAAAAATTAGACACCCAAGCTATTGCTTCAAGCATTTTTGGATTAAGACCGAGTCCAAAGGAGAAATTGGTTGCGGGTCCACAATTGGAAACATACTCTACCTTGTTATATGGAGAATGAAACACAAAATATTCGGCATCAGAAAGGGAGAATTGTTTGCCTTCCATTTTCTCATACCTACAGAATGCAAAATACTTAGGCATTTGCATGGTACACTATTAATCATCAAAATCTATATTGGAACATAGTTAAAAGCTTTCCGAACTTCCAAGGAATCTTACTTCCTACAGAATTGTTTGTAGCAAGAATCAACAGCCATGAGATAACATGTTTGAGAAAGTTTCCCATCAACAACCTGCAATCATAGTTGTCTTAGAATAAAAATCACTCCAAAGCAAAACTTGTTCACCAAATGGTGAATCGTGTTGGTTGAAAAGCATGTGGAAAATAGAAGTAAAATTCAAATCCCTATAATCATGTATTTCTAACCAAAATCTAAAGAAACAGTACAATCAGGAAAAAGAAAAGGAAAAAATCACTGAAATGGAAATTTATGACGCCGTATGAACAGTAAATGTCAATAGCAACATATACATAAAATGGAATTCAGAAAGATTACTGGATATTCACTAGCAAGGTTTGGCTTGTAAAAATCATAGGCATGGGCCATATAACTCCCCCTAAATCTGCTTTCAAAAGAAATGGGAGCATCAGGTCCTATTAGTATAGCAATAGCAGCTGCTCCTCCAGTAGGCCGGGCTGGTCCTTCTGCATAGACCTGATAAAGAAAACTATACCATTAGATGGTGTATGGTAGACTTTATAAAATGAATAAACCCATAAAAAACTATATATGCCAATGATGGATTAAATTTATGCAGAAGACCTGGAATAAATAGAGGGTACATTTAGTCGGACTCACAGGTAATAGTTATTTGGTGGGGTGTGGGGGTGTGAAAGCAGATATACCATGGGAAATGAGGGACATTTGGGCAGTATTCTGTTACTTAGGGATGCATATAACGTTAATATATCTCATGTGTTCTCGTTGACTGTGCCGATTTACCTTGCATTAACTACAAATAACAAAAGATTTGAAGCATGGTTCTGCTGTGGACTTGTGTAAAGGTTTTGCTTTATTCTCATGTTATCAAAGAACTTATTCATAAGGTTTAGTGATGTAATCAAGGTATTCCTCCATTAAAAGTGAGGATCATGAATAAAAAATTATGGGGCTCTGTCCCCTTCATAAAAAAATAATTATAAAAAAATACACATGCCAATTAGAATGATTTCTTCCAGTGAAATAAAAATCACAAATTGATAAATTGTTAAATTTTGTATATTCACTATTGAAGAAATAAAGCAAATCTGCCCCTGGATGTTAGTCCAAGGCAACATATAACTTTCAAACGAAATCATCATACCGCACTGTCAGTGCACACAACAAGTCCATAGCGTCCATCCCATGAACTGCTCTCAACCCAGTTGACACAATTGAATAAAGCTGCAGTTCCTCCATAGCATGCATTAGTTGAGTCAACGCCTTCAATGTCAGTATTTCCACTTTTCTGTTCATTCCACACAAGTATGGAGCAGTCAATTAAAGTATTTCAAGAACAGGCATGTTAAGAAGTGATAGGACTTGAAATACCAACTAAATGAATCCTAATGTTTGAAAAGGGAGCAAGCAAGAGTTGTGATTTGAACGAAAATATATGTATATATATACACATCGAGACGAACCCCTTGCTCTACCTGATAACCCACTCTTGTGTGTGCCAGAATCCAGGTTCCTAAAAGTTTTGGTGGGTTTAAACCAGGAATTATTAAAACTTCTAGCGAAGTCCCATAACTAATGCAACAAATTTCAGAGCCCACATGAATAACACAAATTATTCATCTCACTTCACCTAATCAAGAAATGTGTTTCACTTCTACCTCAACTGAGGTTTTAATACTCCTATTATAGATATAGGTTCTAAAGAACCATCATATGGTAAAATATTCAATGTCATATTTATTCAGCAGAAACAAGCAATTAATTCAAATCAGAAGAGCATGTGTATTTAACTGTACCAGAAGACTACCTCAAAGATTTGCATCAGGAAGGTCTTAATTGATTTACTCTTGTCTATAACAGTCTCACTGCCTACTTCCAGACGACCAATCTGTTTGGGATCAATCCCATATTTCTCAAGTAGGGAAGTAATGACTGTCAAACTGAAAATTGAAGAGTCAATGAATATAGAAACTCCTCAAGATGCTATAGGACATATTATTATTATTATTAATGTAATTTTGAGGATCAAATGACTGTAAACAAATGGGCATATACAAAGTAAGAGTCAAATAAGCAAAAGCTAAAACTACATATCAACATGGGCCCTCCTAATGGACACAGTCTAGCATGATAGCATGGAACATAATCAAAAGTGCTAGCACACAAACCCAAAAGAATGATTTTTTTTTTTTTTTGGTGCAAAAACGACAGTATAACATGTCATATGGCAAATCTATTTAGTATTTTTTTCCTTTCAGGGTTGCCAACTGCAGTCCAAGAAGATACACTTGGCATGGTATACTGTTTTTAGAACTGAAGAAGCAGGGTTCAGTTCTCAACTTCTCACTGAAAGTTTTATTAGACTATCACTATTTTTAAAATGAGGTACCCTTTCAATTGTCATAGTGTTCTTCAAACTTCGCAGAACATCAATAGATCGTAATAATTCTCAATTTAATGCTGACAAAATACAATGAAAATATGCAAACTAATACTAAATCTGCTAGCATTATAGAATAATAGCGAGGGTTGAGCATAGAATCAAAACCTCATTGAGATGACATCTTCCACCTCAGTACAAAAGGCCATGCAATCTTGCCCTAGTCCAATTGTGTATTTCCCTCTACTTGCACCATCATGAGCCTCCAATACTTCCTATTTCCCATACAGAAAGGAAGATACGTTCAGCAGGTGAGGCAAATTTCTGAAGTTTCGTTCACAAGAGTACATGTGCAGGTCAATACAATGCTAGCAAGAATTATATCCATTTCATATGTGAAAAAAAGGGGATCGCTCTGAACCAAAAAAATGTTCCATATTTTCCTTGGAACCATGTGCTTACTTGTTTTGATTTATTTTGAGTCCTATAACAAAAAAGAACCATGTTCTTACTTGTTTTAATTTATTTTGAGTCCTATAACAAAACAAAACAAAAAAAAGGTTAACAGTATTCTAAGATAATTTTTTTTATGGAAAATAATTATTTCTAATTTGAATTTTGTAGGCCTTCTCCGTTGGTAATTAATTTCTTGGTTATTCCCGGGGCACAAAGTACTGGAGAATTTAATTCCAAAATGTTTTCTTTTAAGCTGCTGCTTACATCACAAATCTACCTGCCTCAATTCCCATCTCAAATAATGGTACCAATCAATTTCTTAATTTCAAAACAAAACGATCATACTTAAATCTATCACCATTCTGCAATTAAGTGTAAGAGAAGATATTTTACACCGCCTTAGGAGACTAGTTGTTGTTGACTACCTCCATGAAATCAGAATTTTGACAAAATTACCAAACTTTCATATGCAATGTATACTTTAGAGCCACACTTAACCATGCGAGTGAATATAAAATCCAGTCCCCCAAATTCAGATCATTATACAAACAAAAATACCACGCATTTGAGCTACCTAAAACTACCATACACAAAACTGTAAACATGTTATTCCTCCATTTACGCGCCGAGAAAGTTCGGGAAGAAAAGGTTATGTTTGATTCTCGGGGAAGTAAAGAAATAACACCTTAAAAAATAGCTCAATACCTTCCTTGAGCATATGTAAAAAGTATTTTAGTTTCCTTCGTCGTTTTATGTCCTTTTCTAAAACCAAGAATTCTAATACGAAGAACTCATTATACATTAAAATGTTGATACACGAATTTCCATTAATTTCATTCAAATAGTAGAAAAAAGAAAACAGGAAAAAAAATCCCGCCTCCAATTAACCATGCTTAATTTGAGCCAAAAAAATGCTCAGCTCAATTTAATCTCTTTTTAAAAAAAAAAATCCAAAACGACCCATACAAATCTTCACAAAAGAAAAAATAAAGAGAGAAACTTCGAAGTTGGGCTTCGTTTCCATTTCCCCCGTTTGTCAACATCCAAACAGGAACTGAAATAAGGGGAGAGAGAGAGGGTGGTCACCTGCTTAATACAAGTGGTAGGGAAGTAGATGTCCATGGCGAGGATTCCCACATTCTTTGCCATTTGTGCACACTGATTTCCTTTATCAGATGCAAATGAGATTCGAAGCAAGGAATTTCTTCGTCTCCCCTCTCAAATGAGAGTAGCTCCCGGTTTGGCAAGGTGGAGGCTGGGAGAGAGAAACCGAATCGAGGAAGAGACTCCCAGAGAAAAAGAAAGCAGTGGCGAATGGCGATGCTCACAAGTAGATGTTCCTCCCCGGCTTATATAGAGAGCCAACTGACCAAAAAGTCCTGAATCAGACTTTGGAGTTTCCTGCAGAATGAACAACGCTCACGCCGATCTCAATTCCTGTCTTCTGACCACCTTTTTCGTCTTAATTACATTGGTTACCATTACATTGAAATTCTACTTATCGTCCACACATATAATACTTATTTTATTTTTTTTTATAACAAATATATGATGTATGATAATAATTAATAAATAAAACAATTTAATTAATTTAATAAAAATAAAATAAAATAAAAAATAATTTTAAAATATATAAAATATGTGATGTATAATGTTATTCATTATTTCACACATTAAACTTTCTCTTTATTTCTTTATTTTTAATTTTTTATCTAATTTTTTAAAAAATTTATTAAAATTTTCTATTAATTATTTATATATCACACATTTAATAAAATTAAAAATTAAAAAATAAATAAAAAAATATGACGTGCGGATAATAAATAGAATTTTTTGTACAATTAATAGTGGCGTTGAATTTGGGAATCCCGTTTGTTTGTCATCAAACTACGAAACCCACGCCACGTGTACATGATTTCTAGTTATAGAATAGGAAAATGACAACAATATTTTCTTAATATTTTATATAATTTATATTTTAAATAAAAAGTATTTTTATAAAATAATATTATTTTATAAAATAACTAGCACTTTAAATAATGATGATATTAAGATTTATAAAGAAAATTGGACATATATAATTAGTTAAAAAAAATAAAATTTCCTTAATTTATGAAAGTTCATGAAAATTGTAAAGCGGAGTGAACCCGTGTACAGTTGAAGATGGACAACTATACAAGTTCTCTCATCCTTTTACAGAGAAAAAAAAAATGGCAACTTAAGACTGACAGGCAAGCTTAAGAGCACCCCCAATTAATTTTATAAAATCTATTTTTATATAAAATTTAAAGAAAAATAGTTTAAAAGTGCCTCCAATAGATCATTTATTTTTAAATCTATTTTATGTTTTACTACAGTGTTTAGCTATATTTAGTATGAACTATTCACAAATATAAAAATATTTTATTTATTTATTCTCTTTTCATATATTTTATCTCTCACAATAATTTTTCTTTTTTTATATTTTTTTTTCAACAAACTATTAAATAATATAATATAACGAAAAAATAAATAAACTGATATATGATATATTACAAAAGTCAGTATATAAAATAAAAAAATAAATTTTAATAATATATTTTAAAAGATAAGATTCGTAAATTATTAAGAGTGCTCTTATTGCCACCTTCGACTTTAAGTATTATTTTATACTAAAATGTGCAGTCACAGACAGACAAGCGGCACCCAACTCCTCCGACCTTGGACTCTCCAACACCGTTTGTCCGATCCTAGCCTCCCATCCTGCACGGCTGCACGATGATCAGTGATCCATTGGCCAAAGTTGATTTCATTGAGTCGTCAATACAAATTACCTAATAATAATGGTCAAAGATCGATGCGTTTTGGATCATCTCCATCGATCAGTAATTGCATATGGTTTTGACAGTATTGATTTTTATAAAAGTTATAATTTTTTTTATTTATTTGGATTTATCATTTCAAATCACGTTAATTAATAAAGTAATATTACAAACCACATTCTTATTCTACTATATAAAATGCTAAAATGCGACACTCTCATCACCCTTTAAAAAATATATATATATAAATTGATAGACATTGACACTTCAACATAGGAAGATGAGAATATAGTATGTAGAATTTTCTAAATTAATATTATATATTTTAAAGGATTTTTATATCACGTTAGTAATGTTAGTATATATGGTTAAAAAGATTGGGCTGATTTGGTTATACAAAATCAAACTATCTTATCTCATATCATTATTATAATTTTTTTAAACTTTTACATAAAATATAATATCAAATCTCAAAATAAAAATAATATTAAAAATTTATATTATAATAATATGTTATCTAATTTTTAATAAAATATATCATTTCATCTTATCTGGGTAACCAAACTAGACCCGACTGTTTATTATATAGTCTAAGGGACAACCAAGATTGACTGTTTCATTGCCAGCCGTTCCCATTACAATTGGTCAAATGGACTCGTGATTCACCGTTGGATGAGTCAGATGATGCACAAGCAAGTGAGTGTGGTTGGTAGAATCCACGCCTATGGTGGTTGTTTGGTCAAGCATGTGAGTAATAGTTCAAAGATCTTATTTTTTTTTTAAAGAAAAAAAATTATTAAAGCTGTCAATCATCTGGCATTAGTCATGCATGCGATGCACTTTGATAGCTAGCTTAATGACTGATAGATATGTGGTTATGAATAAGCATCTATATATATATATATATATGTATGTATGTACGATGCTTTATTTTGTACATACTTTATTGGGCTAAAACGATGTGGGAATACTTCTTCTTTTTGAATAGAAAAGGAGAAAGATCTTTAATCAGTTGTGTTCATGAAAAAGTTGCATGAGTGAACATGAAATGTTCAGAGATCAATCAGCTAAAGTTGAGGACGAGGGGGACTTCACTATTATTCATGTGGATGTAAAACTTTCCATGCATACCTCAATACCAATGTGGATTTTTATGTTTTTGGGTCCCATGAGAGTCCCTGACTCAACAGTACTTTATCAGATGATTATCAATTAGGACATGGTTTGATCATGTTGTCTTAAAAAGGAGTAAATTAAGAACATATACACAAGAGGCTTATGCTACTTATATATGTAAATGGGATTATTTTTTCTCTAATTGATTCACAATTCACCTATATATGAAGTCTGTAACGTCCCAATAGAAAGCTAAAGCCACGTAGCTATATTTCAGAAAGACTAATCAATAATATAATTGAAATCATATTGAAATATTATAAAAAATAATAATTTATTTTTTAAATAATGTGAGATCTCATTATTTATAACATAGATAATTCTAACAATTTTTTTTTCAACAAGTTAAGTATACGGTTACAAGGATACAAGATTTAATGGGGTGAGAGTCTCTAACAATCATCTTAAACACAACAAAAGCAGCACTAAAAATAAAAATAAACACAACAATTTTCTTTTTAAACACTTGATGTTTTCCGCTGTCCCCTTCAAAATTGCTTTTGGAAGCAATATAAAGGTCAAGATGCCTCTTTTCAACCATGTTCAAATCACGAAAACGTTAAATTCAAATGGACGATGAATCAGAGGATATTGATGATGAGCATACCGACTTTGATCCTAAATAGTAAATACATACATGCATGGTACCGACATAACCGATCGACTTAATTATTAGATGCCGAAGACGTACAGAAACTAAATAAAGACAGCGTTTTTGTCCAAGTTGGTGTGTGGAATTATTCGGAGAAGAGAAGAACGTGCTATATATATATGTGAAGAAAAAATCTATTCATTATCTTAATTTTTATTATCTTTTTATCATTTTATGATGTAGTATTAAGTGAATTAATATCATATTATAAAATAATAGAAGAATGATATAAATTAAAATAATAAATAATATTACTCATACGTGAATTAAAAAGATTTTTCCCATCTATTTGCAATAAACATGCATGCACTTGTGAATGAGCGATGACTTGGACGCGAATTACAGGCGGCTGACTTGCTTGGTAAAACACGCAAATCCTTATGTTCAAACTTGCAAGCATCAATTCACGAGTGAGAAATGATTAATCAATATATATATATATATATATTTTTTTTGACTTATAAGTCAGTATGCAGAGTATATTATTTATATTTATATATACGATTGATTTAACATGACGTGATTTATAAGAAAAGTTTTACAATTTAAAATCTTACAAATAAATATGGCCATGTAAACTAGGCGACAAGAATGGTACTTTGAAAACAAATTGGCGTTTATATATGGAAATTTGTCTTTTCATTATGCTTTTGATATGCATAATGAGTATGACTTCACTACAGATCAAAATAATTAATAATGATGGTTGCAAATTAGCATATTGAGTCGTATGACTTTACCTAATTAAGATAAAATAATAAAATAATAAAAAACTAAATTAATAATATTGGGGGTATGGATGCTTTAGCTTAAGTACTCTAACCACGTCGAAACAAACGAATCATGCTACTTTTTGGCCTCCAAAATGGGTACTGCTACATCCCTGAGAATCCACCGAAAACGTAAAATTAGATTTTTTTATTTATTTTTTTATGTATTTTTTAATCAATATAAATATTTTTAAAAAAAAATAAAAAATTCACAATAGCCAATTAGACTCTGACAAATGCAGACAAGACTGATTTAATTTAGCAGCGAATTACTTGCTGAAGTTATTTAAAAAAAAAAATGAAATTGCAGTGAAGAGTAATAAAGATATGATAGGTAGAATCATTTTTATATATTTTATTAATATGATTGATCAAAATAATTATTTTATATTAAAAAAATAATACAGTTAATTATATTAGTAGAATGTTAAAAAAATACATAAAAATAATTGCACATAAAAATTTTTTTAAACAAATAATTTTTTCATGTAAATTTTAAATTTATCAATTTTATTTAAAATATCATTTCCCTACACCAAAAAATATAAAAGTAAATGTCGTTTGAAACGTGCTCGATTAAATTAGAACCCGCGATAATCAATCCTTGAATATGGAAAAAACGTCATGTCTTAGGACAAATTGGTTTGAGCATGCAATGAGTTTGATCGAAATAGGTGAATTAAAATTAGAAGAAAGAAAGTAAACGATTTTCAATGCCAGATCTACGTACACTGATATATATGTATAAAGACGGAAACTGGTATATATACATGCATAAGTAGATTTCTTCGATTTCCCTAATTAACTGATCTATTATTAATTCCCACCTAACCCCGCCATAATTTCTTATTGGGGGTGCTATAAATAATAATTTATTTTAATTAATTACCTATATATGATCCGTATAAAGTTCCTGATCATGACCTTTCGCATCAGGATATATATGTGTAGGCTGCTACTCCAAGTACTCATGAAGCGTATGATATCTGAATTTAATCGTTTTAAGTCAAAGTTTGCCTTCCTGCGCCTATTGTCCACCAGTGATGATAGCACAGCAGGGATATGACTATTTCAGGGGAGGGGACTTTCAAGGCGACGTGTTGGAATATTTAAAATTCAAGTCATGCAGCTTGTTTTAACCAAACCTATGACAGCGAATGATCCCTTGCATCTGGTGCGTGCATGCTACTTTTGATCAAGATTTTTTAGAGTTTTTTTTTTTTTTTCTTTTTGAATTTCAGAGACTAAAATGTAAAAGGGATGATCATCATATAAAATAAAGGATCATCAATATTCTATAAGATTTATTTATGATTCAACTCATACAACCAGAAAAATGACTTTTCGATCGGCGGCTTTCATCTAATTAATGCAAATACATTATTTTCAGGCTTTCATGAACTAAGATTTTGATTATTTGCAGCCAAATATTTCGTCAGAAATAATCTTATTTGCATGCAATTATTTTATATTTTTGCCGTAAAATAATATTAATTAAAACGAGACATTTAATTACGACCATTCTGCTGTGATTAAAAATCTCTGAAAAAATTCATTTGTTTTGAGAAAACATCTCATCTCATCTAATTATTACAACTTTTTCAATTTTTAATATAAAATAAAATAAACAATTCAATTTTTTCAAATTTTAAAATAAAAATAATATTAAAAAATATATTCTAACAATGTTTTATTTAATTTTTTAATTTTAATCTCATCTTATCTTATCTTATCTCATTTTCGAAAACAAACTAAACCTAAATTGTTTTCGACTAGTTTTATGATTTTTTGTTTCGGATAATTATATGATGGGCCGCAAAAATCTGGGATGTTGTAGTACTCATGAACCAAGCAAATACGTACATACCTTATGGGATTTCTTTCTAGATTGCCGGTTTGGTTAAGATCTCTAGAAATTATATGTGACAACTGATTAACAACTTTTTCACATTGGTAGTCCCCATTTATTATTCATAGTTCATTTCAAATTTTTTATTTTTTTATTATTTTTTTTTAAGTATTTTTTTAACATCTTTAACTATTAAGAAAAAATTAAAAAAATATATAATTTTATTAATAGTCACTTCCTTAATCATTAAATAAAATAAAAAATTAATAAAAAAATAAATATAAAATGAATAGTAAATAAATAGTAAGAAGGTAGTAACCCTATCATTTTCCTTTCACAATTTATCTAATAAATTATTAAATTTTAAATTTTTTCTGACCTTTTCTTTTTATATTAAGGTGTTTATTTTTTTTTAAATGACTTTATTATGTAGTAGTAGAATAGCTGTGATGATATATAGTTGTGATGGTATGACTACTTGAAAATTTATTTACGTTATAGTGTGAAGCCTAGTTTTTTTCAAATTGAGTTTATAGACTTATGCAATATAAAAATATTGTATCTAACATTACTCTTTAAATGATATCTACCATGGTAATCTTGGGCCTGACCCTACAGAATTTCCAGCTTTATCCAACTCCAAGGTTCTGGCCTTATTGTTGGCCCAACCCAGCCTTATCCAATAAATTGAGATATTTCATGTTAGGAAAACTCTATTCAACCGCCGGTCTTAGTTTCTTACACCGCACACCCAACGTAATAAACCCGGTCTAAAGCTACGTTATGGTTCAAGGGCAAACCCCTTTCATTTTCTTTCCGTTGATGCTTCTCTCTTTCTCTCTCTCAATTACTGAAACTCATCTCATCCGACACGCTCTCTCCCCCATTGCAAAGAAGCCGAAAACCATCAGGAAGCTAAATTTCAAATAGTTGAAAACCAACATTTGATTTAAAAAAAAAAAAAAAAAATCCACATTTCAATTTCTCACCTTTCTAAGCAGCCAAACTCACAAAAAGAGTTAAACAACATAAGTTCTCAATATTTCATCTTCATCACTTTACAAAAAGCTATGAGTATGATTAGGTGATGGAGAAGAAGTTGATATCAAGGGTTTTGAGTTTGAGAAGCTCTGTGCAAGATTGCAAAAGCATAGGAGAATGTGGGGAAGAGATTTTTGGGTTAGGGTTTTCAACAGAAAAATCAAAGTGAGTTATTTTCTTTTAAAAATCTATTTTTGAAATGGTGGCAGCGGCGGGCCGGTGGCTGAGATCTATGGCCGGAAAACGATCTCCTCCTCTAAAGAAACTTGATAGAAAGATGAATCAACCTTATTTTGGGTCAGCAAATTAAGATGACAAGGAGAAGCCAAATAGATCCTGTGATCATCTTGATTTTACTAATCAAGCACACTCAGAGCAGGAAGCTGGGCCATAGATCTCGGCCACACTCAGATCATGTCCTTGCAATGAAAGGGACAAAACTCTCACAGAGACCCAAGAAAAGAGCCAGTTCGCCTGGTTTGCTTTCAAGACTAAAATTTAAAATTTTGAAAACCTCTCATTTTATCATTATAACTTTTTCAAATTTTTACACACAATAAAATAAACAATTTAATTTTTCAAATCTCAAAATAAAAATAATATTAAAAAATATATTCTAACAATATTTTATTGATTAACTTTTTAACTTTAATCTTAACTCATCTCATCTCTGAAAACAAACGAGGGGGATGTTGTTTCAAAACGAGCAATTAGAAAAAAAAAATTATATTGACGTGGCAGAAGTGTGTGGTGTAAGTAGCTGAGTAGAACAACTCTTTCATGTTATTACGTATATAGGTAGCACGCATTTTGGATGCAAGACTCGAATAATAATACTATTGACAATATGCTAGAAAATCACAAGCAAATATTATTCATTTGGATTAAAAAATATTTGGTTTGAAAGAAATATTTTAGCCATAAAATGATTTTATAAAAATAAATTTACAAATAGACACGATTTCATATGGTACTGTGTCAGATTATATTAATGTTATTTTCTTGTAAAATAGATCTAATGTATCTATCATATGATAAAGTCATGTGAATTTGTAAATTTAATTTTATGAAATATCTTGTGGCTGTATCACTTTTTTTAGTTTATTAGCTTAATAGAATATAAAATATTTTAATATAAGGGTCCCTTCAAAACGACCTACTAGAATCAGTGATTGCACATAAACAACCTGCAGTAGTACTTAAGTCCATAAAATATGGTCGTTCACTATATATGCCATCGATCATTCCATGTATTAATCATCCTAATAACAAATGTCCATCCCACTATGACTGTACCCAGCAATTCCATTAATTGTCCATGCCATATAAAAAAAAAAAAAAAATTACAGAACATTAACTCATTTCTATAACGACCCATCTTTGAAGACAATTTTTTAAGCCTGATCTTCCATGAAAGTCAGGGCACAAAAGGTACTCACTTTGTTAATAATAATAATAATAATAATAATGTTGCGGGTGAATTAGCATGAGCTGGCCAGACGTTGATCTTGCTCGAATTAAGAAGATCAGATCTCAAACTGATGATCATCATGTAACGATATTAATTAAATTCCACACTAAAGAAAAAACGTATGAGTTGCTAGCTAGCTAGCTTTATTTTTCTCTGATTTCAAACTCTTATTACACACACACACACACACACACCTTTATGATCGATCATCACATGATTATGGCGTGAGTCATGGGATCATGAAAATAAATTAATAAGTTCGTACGTACGTACAGATATTAATAAGACAACAATTTGATCCAAGCGTGCATGCGTTTATATGTATTGCATGTGAATTAAGATATCAATAATATTATATATACCTGATGATTTTGTATGCATTAAACACGATCTTTGGCGCTTGAAATTAATACATTAAGCTGAAGCAGTTGAAGGGCAACTCTCCTTTGGCGGGTCATTAGAAAGCCAGCCAGCTAGAATATATATATATACACAAAGCCAAGCCATGAATATCGATGCACTGCCAAAAGAGAGAAGCCCTACAGCTAGTTCGCTCACTCATCATCATCATCTTAATCGTCTAGAGTGGTTTGACATGGGTTAGAACCAGCTCCAACTGATTTATATATGTGTGTTGAGGGATATTGCCTGCCTTGAAAGCTTTATTTATAGGCTCGTCTAATAGCAGTGGATAATTAAGCAGTTGGAGGAGGATCAGTAGCATATGCCATGGATATCCTTGCTTTAATATAGGTGCCTGCTTTCTAAGCATAATTCCATGCATATATCATGGTTGCCTTTATCAGAAAAAAGAAGAAAAAAAAAAGGCTTCCTTACGAATGTGTTCTGGGATGGATTCGATCTGCTTTATTTCAACCGCTGAACGTTTCTTTCACCACTCTCATCATGAGGTGACGGGAGGAAGGGAAAAAAAGAAATATCAAGAGGAAGATGCCATGCATGGACAACAACACTCGATGCCTTGATCTTTTGTGTTTCTTTATCTCGTTCTGATCTCTCTATCCATCTTGGGGAGACAATATATATTTGAAGAAAATCCTGGGCCTAGAGGTATATCCTAGTGTACTCATATATATATATTCTTCTCTACATTTTGATATACTTTATGGTATTTAATTAATTATTGGTTCTGATTAGAAGTCCCTTTAATTAGTTAATGAATTATCTCTAGAAGAAGTATTAATTGTAGTCATGTACTCCTAATTTGGACCTTATAATAAGATGTTGCAGTACTTAATTTATAGCGTTTTCCATGTTTTAGGGTTGCGAAACTCTCATTAATTAGTGATCAGGTTTTACTTTTGTCTTCGCTTCTGTATAAATCATGGATGGATTAGATCATTGCATGCACCAAATTAAGGTCAAGCAGGTCCACAAGGAAGTGGAAGCTGCTAGGCACATGATCAGGCAATGAGAATATATAAGATATTTATAATATGCATTACCCCTTAATTAGCAATTCCCATGATCTAATTAAGAATATATTCTCTTTAATTGTTTTCTGCAAACCTAATTAATAACATGAATATTTGCCATGCATGATGAGACCACAAGTACTATATATCCAGTGCATGCAAACACATGAATATCATAAGTACTCATGTAAAGACGACCCTACAACATAATTAATTAGCTGTTAAAAAGATTTACATCATCTTAATTAATTATTAGCCCAATTATATATATTACATATTATATATAATTAAGGCTATATACCTTATTAATTATCTTAACCTTTATACGTACCATGAATATATTTCTGTAGATTTCTCTTTCAGATCGTTTTTAATTTATGCTTGCCTTAGTATATTATTTTCGTAGCTAGCCCTTGCATGCATGACTTTATATATATATATATATATATATATATATATATAGTCATTAACGGTTATTTTCTATTATAGTATGTGGCTCATATTGAGTGGAACACGTATATAGAGAAAGCAAGCTGATGCCGAGAATGAAGCGGAGCAGAGTGAGGGAAGCGTACGTAGGGTATAGGGGTATTATTGAAATTTTCTAATACCTCTTATACGGCTAGGGTTTAATATAAATACTGCATATATATGATGTAACCATAATTCGAGTTTAGTAAAAATTCAACCCTTGCTTTTGTGGATGTAAACACACTGCCAAACTACGTTAAATTTTATGTGCTTTTCTTATTTTTTCTTTTCCGTATTATTCATCCTAATTATCGCGCATAGCACAACAATTTCCAATGATAGATACTAGTACTATAGATTTCGCTTCATGAGTACTATGCAGGCCGCCAGCTTCTTAGATCATTATAATAACTATGATCTGATATATCATGAAATTAACGATCGATCGAGGCTGATAAAATTAATTGTACGTACAACCACAAACAATATTAATTATTATATATATATATATTTATATATTGTGAAAGACGCGCGCAAAAGTAAGCATATAATATAATTAATCCTCTACGTTATACGTATGTGCACGTTTTATATATCGTGTATTCTTTCAAGGATATATTGGCTTTTTGATGATCATTCTGATCTTAATAATTGTAAAAAGGAGTCCAAATTCATGCATGACTTAATTCGAACAATTAGTAATTAATTCAGAAAATTAAACTAAATTCAAATTATGATAATCTAATTTGAGTCGTGATCATGATCTCCAGCAAGTAGTGTCTCCCTCAATATCCTTAAACCCATGTACCTGCACCATGCACATTAAATAACAGCTCATTATTAATAATTACTTTATATAGATAGATATTACTCATGATCATGGCCTAAATAATTATATAATTAATTATTAATGTCGACAGTACGTACGTACCTTCCAAGCATCATGACAGTGGCTTGAGGATTAGTTCCAGGAGAGTAATTAAATGTGGATCCATCAATAACCCTCAATGCATCCACTCCAAGAACTTTATAATCATGATCAACGACCCTCCCAAGTTGACAGCCTCCATGATAATGCCAAATGGTCATCACTGTATCCTTACAAAATTGTTCCAAGGACCTTGAAGCATTTTGATGTTTTGGCAACAAGTTTACTGGTGAATTCTCCGTCATGTTGAGAAGGTCTGGGAGACTTAAATTATCGTATCTAAACTTAGAGAAAGCCTTAGACTCGATTACTCTCTCGATGGTGCTAATGCCTTGGACGCATCTTTGCAAGTCTATTGGATCTTTGAAGTAGTTAAAGGTGACAGATGGGTTATCATTCACATTGAGGGTCCGGAGCTCCAAATGGCCCGTGGAAACTGGACCTATGATTTTTTCTAGAAGGAATCCACCCATAAAGGCTGTTTGGTTAAGACTGTCCATAAGTTCTACAGCTTTGGCTATGGCTTCTGGGGTCCTTTCTTTTGGTGGCACTGTGGAGAGCTGTCCAATCTGCAAATTATGGTGAACACACGAGTCTTAATTAATCCGAAATAAATTCATAAATGTTAGCACTACCAAAGGCATTATTATTGCTTTGTACATGTCAAGCAAGTTTTACCAATTGATCTGAGGAGAGTTAAACTCTAGCCAAAGCTAATAAAAGCTAGCACCAAGTAATTAAACATATATATATATATATATATGTATACCTTGGGAGAGAACATGCCAAAGTCTCTTGAAGAGCCACCAGCAAAGTTGGAGCCGCTGGCAGCTTCAATGTAGCTCCCAAACTCGGTGATGCCGACGACTTCAATGAGAGAGACCTCGACCGGAGCCGGAGAGGGAACATAGATGGCATTCATGGAATTATCTGCCATCCCTTGCCCCACCATTGGCTGCTCCAACACTACAGTTATGTTGTGTGCCTTAAGCTGCTCTGCAGGCCCTACTCCACTTAACATTAGTAGCTGTGGGCTCCCCAGTGCACCTGCTGATACTATTATCTCTTTGTTCGATCCCTTCTTAAGATATGCTCTGTGTTTTGCCCCTGTTGCGTCTGTGAATACCACTCCATGCGCCATTGGCCTTGATCTTCCTGCTTCATTTAAAAGATCACTAATTGGTCGGTTTAATAAAACTAAAAAATACATTAATTAGACTCAAAATATTATACAAATAGTATATATAGGTATACTATATGGAAAAGATTCACATACGTACCTCGAATTCTAAACAAGATTCTCTGCACAGAGGCATGCAAAAGCAGCGTAAGGCCACTAGGATTAGCATACTGCAGCAAGTCGGCAGCAGTATGTCTATGCCCATCTCCATCAAATATGGTTCCCCCAACCTTAGTCCCATACAAATGGTCATACGTGAATCCATTATACGGCGCCACCCCGGCTTCCAACAACCCGTCCCGTACAGCCGATTGCCACTGCCGCATTGTCGGCTCGAACGCCACTACCTTTTCCACCCATTCATATGACTCGTTCACAAGCCGCCCCTCCCAACCCACCTCCCTATTAATGTACGTACGTACGTTTATGAAAAATATATAAAATATAGGATCAAAGATTCATAAACCATGCATTTTTTTTGTTTGTTTGTTTCAAATAATCTTTATAAGGGTAGGTAATATATATATAAATATATATATATATAAACACACGTACCTGACGTAATATGGGGAGGCACGCGTGTAAAACCCTGCGTTTAAGCAGCTTCCACCACCCAAAACACGGGCCCGAGCATTGATGACCCCGTCCTCGGAGATGAAGCGTTGGGAGGGAGAGGTTGGGGAGAGGTCAGAAAGCGCGGCACCAAAGGCGGCTAAGTTGGTGATGTTAGGGTTACCATAAGGTGAGCCACCACGTTCGAGGAGTAAAACGTTGTAGTTCTGGGATAGAGTTGCCGCTAAGGGGCAGCCAGCGGTACCGCCGCCAACAATAATGTAGTCGTAATAGGATGTCGGTGGGGCTGAGGTTGCATTGTGCATGAAGCTGTAGTTTGGAGCTGTGGGTAAAGCTAGATAGATTAGAAATGCTAATTGTAAAGTACTTTCATAATTTGGCCTTATTGATTTCCACAAAGCAAGCAATGATCGCAATGATCGTTAAAGCTAGATCATTGGAAACAAGATGAAAGGTTATAAATAAAAAGTACACAAACTAGTACTCTTGATCAGCTGATCAATGTGTATATATCGAGATCAGGTTCAATAAATATTTCATGTACGAACGTACGTGCAAAGAGTTGAGGTAAAAGCAAGCAGGAGAATATATTCATATTTTAATATACACTAAAAACGATGATATATATAATATATAAGAGAATTGTTTACTTTGAACCTGATTTCATAATGATCGATCTATAGTATTGGATCTTATATAGGTGTTTTTATTAAAAGTATAAATTCATGTTTAAATCTGCCTGCCCTTTTAACGGTACTGTACCTTTCTCAGAGGAAGAAAAGGCGCCATGAAAGAAGAGAATTCCAGCAAATGCAGCACTAAACAATCTCCACAAGCCAAACGTAGCCATTAATATCTCAATTTAGAAAGCTCAATTCTCAGTAACCAGTAAAGGCCTCGAATTATAACCGTGTGGATTTTGTAAACCAAAAGCTTCTTCCCAAGCCTATATAATTGAAAGACCAACGATCTTGACGGCGATGAGATACGCATGAGTTACGTACAAAGATGTCTTGGTGGAATCGGCGAAACAGGCTCACATGAAGGTTAAATAATGTGTTGGCATGCAAAGGCACGGAAAGATTCAAGAAATGCAGAAAATGTGACACCCACCCAGAATTAATTGCACCCCCTGGCCGCTCGCCCATGTTTTGGCCCAATAATACATCAAGTGGCACCGTCAAAGATAAAAGAGGTCTAGGAGATGTAAATTATTATTAGTACTGATCATGCGCTAGCTTAATCATATATATATATATATATATATATATATATATATTTATAGAGATAAGAAGAAAAACAAGAACTTGTAACATTAATGAGAGTAATCAGTATAATTAAAGGGTAGGTTTGGAGGGTAGGATGAAATACAAAATTTTCATTTCATCTTGTCTCATCATTACACATTTTTCAAATCTTCATACAAAATATAATAAATAATTCAACTTTTTCAAATCTTAATTCAACTTTTTCAAATTCCAATACAATAATAATATTAAAACATAATATTTTAAACACTAAAATAAAACACAAAATTCTCATCTCATCTCCTAAACCTACCCTACGTTGTAGAATTGCAGTCATGGAAAATTAATGAATTAATATTTCAACTACTTGTGAAGAAATAGTACTGCAGCTTCAGTACTTTATTAATGCTCACAGAATGGAAACCCTATCAGTCTTAGACTCTTAGGGGAGGTTTGGGGAATGAGATGAAAATTTTGTATTTTGTTTTGAAGTTTAAAATATTATATTTTAATATTATTATTATTTTGAGATTTGAAAAATGTGTATTGAAATTTGAAAAAGTTAAATTGTTTATTATATTTTATATAGAGATTTAAAAAATGTATAATGATGAGATGAAATGAGATGAAAATTTTATGTTTTATTTTATATCCCAAACCTGCCCTTATACTCTTATCATTGTCATTTTCCTCTTAGCCCCCATACTCGCGTTATAAGAATAATAATAATAATAATAAAACAAAAAACATATTCACGAATCTTCACCAAATCCTGCTATAAGTCTCTAGACTAGTTTGTTTGTTTGTTTTTTTTATTTTTTATTTTACAGATGAGATAAATATTTGAGATGAATTAAAATGAGATATGTTAAAATAAAAAATAAAAATTAAATAAAATATTATTATAATATATATTTTTAGTATTATATATATATTTTTTTTTAATTTGAAAAAGTAGAATTATTTATTTTATTTTGTGTAAAAATTTAAAAAAATTATAATAATTAAATGAGATAAGATGAGATGAGTTGAAAAATTTTAAAAAAACAAAAAGGCTTTAATTAAAAATTAACTAGCCGTAAATAGTAATCAGGGGACATTGATGAAATTAAGCGGACGTTTTTTTTTTTTTTTTTTTTTCCCTAGATCGACCATATTTCCGGTGAATAATTATAGTCGCTTAGAAAAAGAAAAATTATAATCTTGGTAGCCGCTTTAATTATAGGGCCTAGCTCGGAAGAAACATGATCACCACATGAGAAATTAAACCATGCAGAAAAATGTACCCTAGCTAGCTAATAATTATGACCCAATATATATATATGCATGCATCTAACCAAAAAAATGTAGCCAAATTCATGAATTCATGATTCAGCCTCCTAGCTAATTTAATCAGCCTGCATTACTTTAAGCCACCGATCCCAAGTAGTACCATTTCTGCATGTTAATAATGAATATGTCCCTAATAATTGAAAAAGAATGAATGTACGTAGTAGATATAGTAGGTGATCAGATGCATGTAATTGAATTAATGTAGCATATATAATTGAGGGAGATAATATTGCTGCTGAATTCATTAATATTGTAATTAGCTTGCAAAGAAGATTGGTCCCAGCTAGCTGATCTTATCATTACCAAATTAACGCGCATGTCTTGGTGGCTTTTAAACGTAGATGGAAAGTCCGGCCGGCATGCATGATGTCTTCTCTCTCTTTCATGAGTAATTCTATGTATAATTATGAAGTGCGTAACCACCGCGTAATCGTTTTGAAAAAGAGTGGAGTCCACTATTAAAAAATTAATTTTTTTCATGTGGGTCTCATGTTTTATTCATTTTTTTCAAAACGATTACGCGACGGTTACGCAATTCACGGTTGTAAGTATATTTTCTCCTCTTTCATTATTTACGCACGCAGCTCATATATATCTAATCTCTCTAAGGGGAACAAAGAAAAATAAAAAGTAGGGCTACGTATAGTGTGGGAAATGGCAACAACTTTAATGAGCCAGAGCTCATGAACTACAGAGCCCCCGCCCTACGTACCTTCGGCTAATGTGATGGAAGCGATAATCGTGCACACATGACACACACACACATTAATATTGTGATATATCTTTCGTGGCGAGGTGTGTGTTTTTTTCTTAAAGAATTAGTATATGGTATAAATTATTCGATTCAATAATATTATGCATGCTAATTTTAAGTAAATTAAAAAAGACTAAACAAATTCTACTAATAATACTCCAAATGTAACACCAATTGGTAGAGACATCGTCGCATATGTTTTCGGGAGTGTGAACGTCTTAATTTGCACAACAGACTGGAAGGAAATTAGAAAGAATTATCCGTGGCTTTACATTATAGTAGATTTCGCTCCCAAACAATCCGTGGACGTAGGCATTATATATGCTGAACCATATAAACTCTTGTGTCTCTCTTTATTTATTTTTATTTGTTTATTTGCTATTTACTTTATGGATGAACGCGAAGAGTATCATATCGAAGCCCAAATCAATATCTCAGGGGTCAGAATAATTTTTTCTTTCCTTCCAGTCTGTTGTGCAAATTAAGACATTAACATGGAGGCAAAATTAAGACGAAAGAATTGGATCTCATTTTCTAGCTTATAAGACCATAGTAATCTTTTAATTTATTAATTTTAAGTGATTTTTATTCACAGATACAACCCAAATTATACACATCTTTAAACTGCATGCATAGGGCAAAGTACTACCAAATATATAGACCTTACTCTAGTATTTCTGCGCTCAAGTTTTATCGTATAACTATATATGTAGTTTAACAGCGTGTAAAAAGAATGGAATTAAGTTACTAGGCAGCTTGCAACTTTAGCGAGGGACCTCCACGGCAAAGGATCACTAATAATTTATTAATATCCAAATGTAGACAAAATAAAAAATCAATGAGCTGGATCGTTTTCGTACAAATATACAGCAATGATACATGAGGCAAAATAACGAATTAAGGAATAGAGATAGAAATTATAAAGAGACAGGGTTTACGTACATTTGATATTGAAAGACATCATCATGTTTTGATAAGGAAGTATTACCATTATTAATAGAGAGAGTTGTAGGTGAAGCAGGTGGCAAAGATGGAGGATATGCAAATGAAGAGTGAAGGAAGCAGGGTGACATTCAACAGTTTACTCTCCCCCAAGTACCCAGCCAATGTTATCGTGCCATCTGCCACCACTCGTGCGATTGTCCCTGCTTCTGTTGAGAGTAGTCCACCGTTAAAGGTTCCACGGGATAGCCGGGACGACATGACGCGTGAGAGGAGTGCCAGATTGACACCTGGACCAATGACAGAGGACATCCCGCCACCACACGATTGAATATAATTTCAGTATCCGGTTCCGCGGATAATATAGAGTTATTAATTTCTATTATTTATTTAATTTTTTATTTAATGATTAAGAAATTGATTATTAATAAAATTATATATATATTTTTAATTTTTCATAATGATTAAAAATATTAAAAAAAACATAGTCTATATTATAAAAAAAAGGTAATTGAACGTATGAACAATATCTCACCTTCAAGTACTTCGGCAGAAACAAACAGGATGAGTCCAGAGCAGACGTACTGTGGCACAGAGTATGGAATTATAATATGGAAGCTCAGGAGTACGCCTACGCAAACTATAATTTCAGATGCCAATAAAATTTGCCTGCGATCAGTTTAATGAAAATATAAATGTATCAGAAGTTTATGAGAAACATCCAAAAACTTCAGATTATATGCTTTCATCATTTGGGCCTTGGGGGAGATGCTAAGGTAAGATAAGCAAATACGAGAGATACCGAACATGCTACAGAAAAGAGAAATAATTTAGCTACACCAATATTCTATAAAATTAAATTTACAAACTGACGTGACTTGATATGATATATTAGATTGTAAAATTATTTCTCTTATAAAGTAGATCTAACGATCATATAAAACCATATCAAATTGTGAGTTTATTTGTATGAGATCTCTAATTTGTTATTGCAACACTTATCTACAGAAAATAGAGATGAAAAGCAAGCTACTGTTAAATAACTACCTGTCTTCAAACATATTGCTAATGTAGTTTCCTATAACAATATTAACTGGAAGAACCGTGAGGCCAAGAGAAGCAAGAAAAATCGCCACACTGCTTGTAGACCACTGAAAGTAGTATGTGGTAACAACACTTGATTCTGAAATTAAAATCTCCATCACGTATTTGAGCATGAAATATATCAACAGCTGAACCTGAATGAAACATAGAAATTCAATTAGAGATTGTGTAGAACAGTTCCTTGAGTTTCAGCTCCAATTACCAAACAATTCTAGCAGAGAATATGAGATTGCAAAGAAGTATAGGAGGAAAAGCTTCTCAATGATTTTCAACTCAGTCCATTGTCTTGGACAATAAAATACATGATACTAATCAGAAGATGAATGGGCAAGTTCTAGCTTGTTTAATCACCAGCAGGTCAGTAGTGATTCATTTTTATTTTGGAAGTAAATGTAAGGAGCAAAGTTATTGACAGTTGCCACATTTTTCAAATTCTTCTTCTCTAGAAAATCAGTAACCTTAATTTTAAGAATCTGTCTAATTTGTATAATTAGTCTACTTACCTTTTATATGTGTATCCATACTTAATCTCATGTACATCTATATATTTGTAATGTGATACACAAATGAATATACATTTTTGATTGAAAATCACTCTCTCTTTCAGTTTTAACATGGTATCAGAGCCTGCCACAGAACGAATGAGAGCCCATACTACTTATTCCGTATCAAGGACTAGGAAAAAAAATTGGTTTACACGTGAGGGAGGGTGTTGAGGAATAATTTCACATTGTCTGTGGACAAGGTCTTGGGTATATTTATAAGGAATGAACAATCCTCTCTTGTCGAACTAGTTTTACGAGATGAGTTAGACTTATGAATTTCTTCATGATATCAGAGCCTGCCACAGGATCAATGAGAGCCCACACTACTTATTCCGTGACAAGGACTAGAAAAAAAACTGGCTTACACGTGAGGGAGGGTGTTGAGGAATAATTTCACATTATCTGTGGACAAGGTTTTGGGCATGTTTATAAGGAATGAATAATTCTCTCTTGTTAAACCTATTTTATGAGATGAGTTAGGTTTACAAATTTCTTCAAAAGTCAAGGGTGAGGTTCCACTTCACATGCTGAATGAGGAACAAAACGCTCCGTTTCACAATGCAAAATCTGATTAGATAACTCATCTGAACTATAAATTGAGAAAGCATGTGAACTATCATAACTACAAACTTGTTTTTCATGTCAATGATGGCATCCAAGACATACATCTAACTCACTAATTTTTTAGAAACTCGTATAAAAGTCACTTATATACCTTTACAGAGGGTGTAAGTAGTCTATATGCCGATCGAATTGAAGTAGCTGGTCCGTGAGATTCTGGAGAAGCTTCTTCACTTTCATCACGTTCTTGCTCACTATCTTCATCTTGTTGCTTGTCTTCTGAACTAGTAAGCAATGGTTGTTTAAGTCCATTCTCAAGGGCATCATTCTCTGCTGCTTCTGTCATTAAAAGGCCACTATACATATTAAACATTTTGAAAAGAGAAGACTATTGTCAAAAAAGATTAATTTTGGGAGGAGTTCTGTGTTCCAGAAATAGCGCTGCTAGTTACAGAGGATCGGTTTGTCACCACTTCCAAAAATGATCAGCATGTAAATCACCAGTATGATTGATAGATTGATGATCTCTTCTAAAATATAAATAATTTTGAAAAGTTTTCAAAAGTACAAAATAATTTCAAGAAGAAAAAATAACTATAGTTAAAATTAAATGGTGAGAACTTCAATTTACAGCCTATGAATTATATAATGTAGACAGAATCGGACATGCTTGAGATGTCAACAAAAAAAACCACCCTGTAAATGAACATACCAGCATTAGATTCCTGTGGTAAATGATTTTCTTCAGTTTCACGAGAAGGTTCTTTAAATGAGATCCCCAACCAAATTAAGTATATTAGCCAAGTAACAGCCATAACCCAGCCAGGCAGGGTGTTTTGATTGAAAGTAAGCTTGTAGATCTTGAAATTAGTTTGAAGCAAACCAGCCAGGGCAGGACCACAAGCCATTCCAAGAGCACTGGCACTAACAAAACCTGCCGACGCCTGCATTCGGGTTTTTAGTGGTACACAATCACTAATATACCTCCGGTTGACAGCTCTGGCAGAACCAAGTCTGCAATTTGAAAAGTATGGCTATATTAATATATATGAGGTATAAATAAGATAATCTGTAGTTCTTAACACAGAAAACTACATGGTTATACTGTCAGGTCAAAAGAAACAGCCTCTAGTCTCTTCTACAAGCAGGAAATGGTTTCTAGTTTCTTGTGACTGGACAATATAAAAATATGGCGTGCCTCTCCAACAGAGCAGGAACAAATCTTGTTGCTGTATCTTCATGCGAAAATCTTCCTCGAATGCTCATGTCTTGGGTGTGTGAGGGCTAATACACACAAACACGAGATTGTTATACATTTCTCATGCTAATTTATGATTTTTTTGAGTTTTTTAATTAGTAAGTTCTGTCACAGTTATGCTTAGATGCGATTGTTTTTAAAGTGGACCTCTCGATTCAAAAAATGTTATTATAAAGCAAATAAGAGATGCCTAAAGCATGTGGAGATCCAAATAGTTTTACTTATATGCACAAAAAGCACATGAATGAAGTTATTCCCATCAAGTAATAACACAGGAAGAAGAAAAAGACTACTTACCCACAGAAAAGACGCCCAATTAGAAGAACCGCTATCGAATCAAGATCATAAGCCAACGCGTACAAGATGTTTCCCACAAAAAGAACTACACTGCTAAATATAAGAGGTTTGAAGTATGATTTATTTGACCATGCACTAAAATACACCGAAGAAAAGACTTGTGCAACAGCCATTGCCCCAATCACAATACCACAAACTGTCGCTGCAGCTCCAAGGCTCAAGGAGTAGTCATCTGCTGTAGGGACAACGATATATGTATTGACCATATAAAGAAATGTGTTCACCAAGTTCAAGAGAAGCGACATAAAATGGTATTTCTGATCATCAACTTGCTCCTCAACAGGAGTAGGTAGCTCGTCTTGCATAATGAGTGCATGTTGCGCCAAAAAGTTGAGGAAATTTGTTGAGTGGGTTAACCTATCCACAGCTGCTTTTATTGAATCAATGACAGGATCCTGCAGATGAAACATAGTAAATACATTTGGAAATCACCAGCCTTGTGACCTCTAATTTCCAGTGTCTTTGTTTGTGTGCATACAACAGGGAAGGAGAAACGTCTACAGGGGGGAAACCATGAGAAATTGAAAAGGTTTCATTGAGTATATGCAACAGAAACCTGGAGGGGAAGAGCAGGTTGATCATATATTGATAAGTAACTTCCTTGACGGTCCTGAAGTTCATGAAGATTGCGTGATATGGCTCCCACGACAGCTCCTATTCCCTGCAGGTTTCCATTATCTGTCAGTAAAGTTCCATTTATCCAAGGACGGTAGTTCTTAAAAGTCTTTTAGAGCCTTTAAAATGTATAAGTAGAAAAAGAATGCCTCCAACATTTACACATTACCACATGCTTGAACACTTGCTGCAGCTGAGAATAAGGATGATTTGCACGTGTTTTGACATAAGAATTAGTCAATCTGTAACCAAAACGTTTATCAAACTTCTTCAGTATCTTCCGCAGACCAATAGCATTTATCTCAACAAAAAAGAGAAGCTTTAACAGATGCTGTCCCACTGCTCTATAAGCTTCTCTTAATTCCGATATTTGGGATATTTCAGGCTGCTGCTGAGGGGTATTATTGTGTTCAGCAAGCATAGCTAGCCTGCTTGCAAGTAGCCCTTGCTGTTCCAACAGAAAAAGGACAATCTTCTCGATCTGAAATAGTTACAGGAAAGTAATTGAAACACATTTCAGGATCAACCTAGAGTAAAGTAAAGAACTCCAAAGGTTAGATCGCCCTTGATGACTGCACATGCAAGGTTCCTGCTCCTAGATACATTAGGCAAGCAATACAATAACATGCATGTATTACATGTATTTACAGACATGAGTGTACATATGCAAAAGAGCCACTGCCAGACATAGGTTGAATATATCTTGGATGCTCCCTTTGAGGTTATATTTAACTATAAGCTTTTTTCTCCCAGAAGGGTAAGAAAGATGCAAAAGTGTCACCTAACCATCAAGAAAAAAAACTTCGGTTTGACCCTATGTAAGGGCAGCTTCTTATGAGAGATCAGATCGTATGTTTATTACATATCTAAGAAAGTTGATTCCTTAGAATGCCTACTACAAATCGGTTATAACAAATACCTAAGTTAATTAATGTTCAATGGATTGTTTAAATGGGCAGAATGGAAAGGTGGATGCATGATAAGAACCCCTCGTACTAAAGGAAGTATCTTGAATTAACAAACCAATAAGCGTTGACAAAATAAATGACATCCTAGAACTTCGAAGTACAGTACTCGGTCTGACACAATGCGGCGCCATGTGATTCAGTAGCCAAATTATGAATGACAGAAAGTTAAAACACATAAGCAAAGTACAGATACGTATTGTACGTCATTTCAGCTTGTTTAAACATGTTTTCAATTTCACAAAGAGAAACAGGTACATAGCGCACCTGGTTATCTAACATTCTTGAGAAGTCCTTTAGTACATGCCTGCGATCTTGTATCCCAACTTCAATTTGTTGAGCATATTGCTTTACCTTTTTCTTCATGAGTTTATAGTTGATATAATATCTGAAATAAATAAAACTATGAGCATCCATGACAGGGATCTAACAATGAAATGAAAACTTGAGTAAAAGTCGGTAGCAGTTTTGAAATCCTAATCAACCTTATATATATTATTGTGTGCTTTGTATGTGCGTGTACATTGAGGAAATATGTGAAGTAATGTCATGCCAGTGTAAATTATGTTGTTTGGTTGCCTTTAAATGGAAGGTTTGACAAAAATCTTTATTGAAGTCGCTTAAGCTATAAAATCTAATCAAACAAGTTTCGCTTATTTATTAGTTTTAAAATGTTATAAGATATTATTTGAGGGAGATTGGACTCCCAACAAGCTTTTAATTGTGGGGGTATCATTCCCGCGGGTTTGTGTGTTCATGGGCAGCAAAAAACAAAAATGGATAATTCATTTTTGTGCTTAATTTACAAATGAAATTGATAATGGGCTACACAAATTTGTTTGCAGGTTTAGATGAGAGACTGTTTAAATACCCGGCCACTATTCACCATCTCATATTTCATATCTTATGAAAAATATCTAAATAATTTATGCACACTTTATGAAAAATTATAAGCATGGAGTGTGTGATGCTGATTTATAACAGAATGCCAGGGGCAAGGTTTCAGTCACTGCGAGATATCAAATTCAGATTGATATCGAATGTTTAACAAAGGGTAAAGCAATAAGGGCTCTGTTGGAAAAGGCCTTCAGGCAGTTGTCGAGTATGTTGGCACAGAGGACCATAGACATACTGTGGACATGTAGGTCTGCTGTGAGACATTAGGATTCTTCTTTCGCTTTTTTCATATCAATTGGGTATACGCCTAGAACAAAAATAACTATGAGATTTGACGTGCCCAAAAGTTTAAAACAGATTGACATCTAATTAAAAAAAAAAAAAAAGTAGCAAAAAGGGCCATAGACAAGATGACTGATGTCCGACCTACTATCCTACTATCATGACTTTTTTTTTTTCCTATAAAAAAAAAAACCTTCTCACCTCAAAAAAATAAAATAATGTCTTTACCCTTTTTTTATTATTATTTAATTATTTTTTTCTTTTTACTATTTAAATTTGAATTAAAAATTCTAGAATATAACTTTTTACATAATTTAAAAAAAAAATTCAATCAACTAACATAATTATGTAAATTAATTCAAAATAAATTTAATTTTATAAAAATTGACTCAAAGAGTAAAATGTCAAGTTTTATAAAATTAAATTTATTTTTAATTAAATTACATGACTATATTAATTGATAGAATTTATTTTCTTTTAGATTATGTAAAAAAGTAATGTTTTAAAATTTTTAATCAGATTTAAATAGTAAAAAAAAAAAGGTTAAATAGTAAAACAGTAATAGTAAAGGAGGAGTAAATATATGATTATCCAAATAATTATACAAACATGCAGTGCTTGAACCAGAAAATCTGTAAGCCTTTTCCTTTTCATATTTTGGCAGAGAAAACTTTCATGAAGCAGTCAAAATAAATTAAATCCCGTAACGCAAACTAGAGTCATATAATTTAATTTCAAACGTACCCTTGCCATTCTTGAATCTGTCTTTCCTTCAACTTTTTCCCGAAGGCAACCATCTTTCACTACAAATAAAATAATGGAAACTTACTTGAAAAGAAAACTTGAAGGCAATGCTTACAGCAGAAATTTGCGTTTTCGGTGAATATTGACATCACAGGAGCTGTTCAGAGGATAATGAGAGAAGAAAACAAAAGAATTTATACTCTCTGCCTTGGGTTCGAGTCACATCGCGATCGTCAATATTAACCTATTTAAGAACTCGCTTATTCAATTCATATCATTTCATTTTTATCTAATTACTAAAATTTTTTAAAATTTTTATATAAAATAAAATAAATAATTCAAAATTTTCAAATATTAAAATAAAAATAATATTAAAAAAATATATTTTAATAATATTTTATTCCATTTTAATTTTAATCTCTTCTCGTCCTAAAGTTAACTTATCAAAAATTCTTTGTGCGTTATATTGCTATAATACTTTGTGCGTTGTTTCGAAGTTCCGGTTGATACCCCCTGTTTGGCCGCAGAGAAAACTCTGGAAAACACAAACGAAAATTAGTCCCAACCATTAAGTTAATATTGTGCTCAAGAGTGACTTGTCAATTGCAGAACTGCATCAAACAGCTACAAAAACGTCGTTTCGAAGTTTCCGGTCGATACTCTGTTTGGCTGCCGAGAAAACTCGGGAAAAAACAAACGAAAATTAGTTCCTACTGGTAAACTCTGCGTTTTCCGGCTTTGAAAAACTCAAAAAAAGAAAAGAAAGTGAGCTGACTTGCGACGCAGAATATTCAGGGTATCAAAACTCTCATCTTCTTCGTTTTATTCTCTACATCGCCAAACAGAGCACGAATTCCAAGAAAACGTAGACAAAAGCCAACAAACACGTTGTATTAACATACAATCCAATCGTGGAAAATACATTACCTAAGTGAGTTTCGGAAACCTCGCTTACGAGTCTGCTCAAGGAACGAAACTTTTTAGATGACCATCAACGAACACCTAGACCAGCAGGAAAAAAACTGAAATCCGAAACAAGAAGAAAACAGATAGCAAGTCTTTCACGAAGCAGAGGAATCGTTTTCTCAAAATCAAAAGGCAATCGGATATTCAGAGAAAGAATGCACGAAATACCTTGGAAGGGGATCGAGAGGAGGTGGAAGACTTGCTTTTGATTCACATAGAAAGCGGATATTCAGTAGTAGCAGTCCTGAGGGGTGAAAATCTCAACCAGGCAGATGCAGTGGGCCCCCTCCCATACTTGATTGAATAATTGATCATTGCACACCATGAAAATAGTGGAAGAGTCGTAGACGTCAATCTTTTTTCTTGTCCAATTATTGAATGCTCATTGGAAAATTGGCAACGATGGGAAGGAAAATGACCTTATTCATATAAATTCTATAATCTTTTAACAGAGATATTCGTTTGCAATTATAGAATGCATAGATCATGTTGAGCAAGTAATATAAAATTCATATAAAAATTAATAATTTTTTAATAATCGATTCTAATACGTACGGACATTTGCACAACTTATAAATAATTACGTAGATGTTACATAATTTTCATAATTTTTCTTTTAGTCTACGTAATCAACTAATACGAAGTCAACTGATAAATTAGGACGGAGAATAGCTCTGTTGAAAACAGAATATTGAAATTGTAGATAAATTGTAGAATGGTTGGTGATGTATCATAATCGCTTTTTGGGGGGATCCACCTGTCTTCATGAGATTTACAACTCGACATGAGCTATCCTTCTCAGTTCTCTCATATTGGTAGGATTTGGTAGCCTCATTATTGATTCCTTTATGGCCGCCTTTGAAATTGGGTCAATTAAAATGCGTCGAGGTCGAACCTATAATCAGTAATCATCTCCTATAAGAGAACTTAGGTTGACATAATTATTTAACACATGGTCAATTTCATAGAGCCAAAATCATTACTGTGGTCAATTGTACGGGTGTCCTGTGTTGCAACTCTTTAAGCTAGAGAAAAATCGTTGGTGATCAAAGCCTTCACAGTTATCCATCCTAGAACTATTTTTTTTAATTGAAGATATAAAATTCTACTATTTATTTGTAAAAAAAAAATTAGAGAAGTGTTACATGTACAAAAAAAATTTTATAAAAATAAATTTATAAAAATTTACGTAACTTCATGTAATCTGTTATGTATATAGTATATTTTATAATATGACGTATAATTTAATTTAGAAATTTAATACAGTAAAATAACAAAAATATTTTTTTTTTTAAATACACAATACTTAAAAAGATGTTTCAAAACTTAATCACAATAATAATGTAAATAAAAAGTTGGTGCAGCCTTTATATAGGAGCCAAATCATGGTACTTGATGATGAAAGCATAATTGTCCAAAAAGACAAAAGCACCACCACAAAAGCAAGTCGTTTGTAGTACCTGACATAAACATTACTTTTGTCATAAAAAAATACACTTACATGGTTAATTCAATTAATTAAACAACTCAAAGATTGATGGTGACACTGATTCCTTTCCGTTCCTTTCTGTTTTGGGTATGGAGTATATATGTCCTTTCCTTCTTAGAACGGTGAGGCCGTGGGTAGGATTCCTTCCATTCAATACAATTTTGATAAGCAAATTCTTGATATAGACATGGCATATGAATTAGCAAGACTCTGGAAAGGTTTTACCTTGACTGAAACAGAGAAAGATGAGATAACTTTAATAGAAGAGGAAACGCACCGAGCTGCAGCTAAAGTACATAAATGCCTACTTTTGTTTAGTGTGATGGAAAATAACTTAAATAAGAAAGCTTTTAAGACTACAATGACAAAAGTGTGGAATCCTAAAAGTTTTGTAAGCTTCAACGAAATAGGACATCACAAGTTCATAGTTGAATTCCAAAAAGTAGTAGACATAAAAAGGGTTATTAATGGAAGACCATAAACTTTTGACAAAACTTTAGTACCTATTCAACCCTTTGATAGCAGTAACCCTCATAGTGAGATAAGTTTTTCTCATGAGCTTTTTTGGATACAACTTCATGACTTACCCTTGGATGCTATGAGCTATGAAGGTGGGGAAAGAATTGGGTCATCCATAGGGGAAGCAATAACTATGGATGTGGATGTGGATGAGGATGGGGTAGGGTGGGGCAAATATCTCAAAATCAGGGTTAAAATGGATATCACAAAGCCTTTACCTCGAGGGAAACTAGTTAGAATTGAAGAAAAACAATACTGGGTTGATTTTAAATATGAAAGATTACACTTATTCTGTTTTCATTGTGGGGTAATTTAACATGTAAACAGGAGTTGTGCAGTGGAAAGAAGTAGACTGAATACTAGAGGTGCTGTTAAGTCCCAATATGGCTAATGGTTGAGGGCTACTGCTATAATAATGATGGGCAATGATGATAAAAGGATAGGGGCAGGGAAAATAAAACTCAGGCTCGGTTATAAGCTAATGAAGAGGGGCAACACAGTAGGGGCTTTCTCACCTTAAATGATGACAAGATTATTCAAGAGGAGGCAAGCTTGGTGCATTCTCTAAGGCCCCAAAAAGAGATGTTTTGCCAAACTGCACCTGCAGTTACTATGGGGAACCAAAAATACCAATTGGAGTTTGAAAGACAAGAGACTCAAATTACAGACAAGATGAGAAGTATCACAGTTGAAACAAGCATAACAGAAAAGACTTAGGAAGAGTTGAATACAAACTTCACTAGTCAAGCTCCTCAGCCAATCTTTTTAAATCCAGGATCTCAATTGGTAAATTCGACACAACATTCCCAGCTCAATGGAAGCTCCTATAAAACCATTGAGTTGGAAAAGAAGGGCTAGGTTTGCTACTCTATTAAGACCAGATGAGATGTAAATGGAGGAGATAGTAATAAGTGACACAAGTGGCAGGAAAAGGAACAAAGAAGAGCTAGACAGTTAAAAAGATCAGGGTTTAAACAAGAAATTTAAAAGAGGGGCTCAATCTTGAAATGAGCATAAATCAGGAATCAAAGGTGGAGGCTGTTCAGCAGCCCCACCTACAACAATGAGATGCCTTACTTGGAACTGTAGAGTGCTTGGGCACCCTCGTATAGTTAGATAGCTTCATTTTATGGTAAAGCAACAGTGCCCACAAATCATTTTCCTAATTGAAACTAAAAGCACAAGGGAAATGATTGAGAACATAAGAAACAAAATTGGGTTTAAGAGAAGTTTTACAATGAACAGCAAATGTAACAGTGGAGGGTTGGCAATGATGTGGCATTCTAGTTCTGATATTGAGGTTGAATCTTACACAAACTATCGCATTTCAGTTAGAGTAACTAATCCACAGATTGGGAAAGCATGGACACTTATAAGCTTTTATGATAATCCAACAACTACTAAAAGGGAAGGGAGTTGGCAACTGTTAAGGGTTTTAAAACCAATGGATCACAAACCATGGTTATGCATGAGAGATTTTAATGAAATTCTTCATTACCATGAAAAATATGGGGGAAATACAGGACCTTTTGCTCAAATGGAGAGTTTTAGACAGGCATTACAAGACAATGATTTAAATGATATGGGATTCATTGGTAATAACCATACTTGGTTCAACAATTGGGAAGGAAGTGAATTTACTAAGGAGAGGTTAGATAGAGTTCTTGCCAACATTGATTGTATTAACAATTTTCATGTTATTAATGTTACTACTCTAGCAGCATGCACTTCTGATCACAGACCTCTCCTAATAGACATGATATCTCAAAATGATCAACCAAGAAGAAGGGTTAGACTTTTCAGATATGAATTGAGTTGGGGCCTTAACAATGAGTGCAAAACAATGGTCACTCGAGCTTGGCAAAGGAATGGTAGAACTGGACAATTAATGTTAGATTTATTAAACAAACTGGACAGATGCAAGGGTTAGTTAATTAACTGGAATAAAAGACAAGAGAAGCAATCCAAACAAACAATTGAAAGTCAGATTAACAAAGTGCAACAGTTACAAGAAAGAAATATACGATCAGATCAAGAAGAAATCAAACAGATTCAAAGAAATCTAAACTTGCAGCTAGAGCAAGAGGATTTAAAGTGGAAATAAAAATCAAAATAGAAATGGCTTAGAGAGGGGAATCGAAACACTAGATTTTTCCACATGTGTGCTAATCAGAGAAAGAATAATAATGCCATAAACAATATTACTGATGGAGAGAGGCATGTTCATTCAACTGCACAAGGTATCAATCATACATTTCAAGAATTTTTCATTAATCTGCTTGCTACTTCTAATCCACTAGGACAGTTCATCACAGAAGAGATGAATATTATGCTTACAAAAGAATTTGAGATTTCAGAGATCAAAGAAGCAGTTTTTAGTATGAATCCATTCAGTTCTTTAGGTCCTGATGGTTTTTCTGCTAGTTTCTTCCAACAACATTGGGATAGCATAGACAAGGAGCTATGTGAAGTAGTTACAAAGGCTTTGAACAATAACAAGTGGGATAGTTCTATCAACAAGACATTCATAGTTTTGATTCCAAAAACTAAAAATCCCACAACTATTTCAGAATTTAGGCCACTTAGTTTGTGTAATGTCTTATATAAAGTTATGGCCAAAGTTCTAGCTAATAGAATGAAGAACATCCTACCAGAAATTATATCCCAAACACAAAGTACATTTGTTCCAGGAAGATTGATAGCTGATAACATAATTGTAGCCTTTGAAGTCTGCATACCATGCAGTGTAAAATGAAGGGGTCAACTAAATACATGGCTCTCAAGCTCGATATGAGCAAAGCTTATGACAGTTTATAATAGACTTTTATAGAAGCTGTAATGATAAGGATGAGTTTTAACAAGAGATAGATTGATTTAATTCTTAATTGTGTTACAACAGTTTCATATTCTCTTCTTATGAATGGAACCCCACAACTAGTTTTTATCCCAACCAGAGGCATTAGACAGGGTGACTCATTCTCATCCTATCTATTTATTTTGTGCTCAGAAGCCTTAAGTCAAATGCTTAGAAAGGCAGAAGAGAAGAGAATGATCACTGAAATTCTATTGCAGAGGTCAGGTTCATATAAGTCATCTGTTTTTTGCAGATGACAGTATGTTATTTTGCAAAGCTTCATCCTTGGATAAGAACACATCAAATTCATTTCATGGTGGTCGATTTGACCTTTGACCAAGGAATGTTAGGTTCTCAGATCAAAGAAGCTGGTTCTGTAAGGGACAGACAAGAAGGTTAGCTAGTTAGCTAGAGTAGAGATGCCATTTATTTTCTTCAGTGCAGATAGAAACAAACCAGCTCATGGCTAGCTAATCAAGCAACATAAATTATGTATACTTTTTCCCAAGTTTACAAGGCTTGTTTTTTTGTCATTTTGTCACAGTTGATCACCCACGGGTCACTTGCATCAAAGATATCATTTTGTCATGTCAATAATCATGCCAGTCATAATGGAAAAAGAAACTCATGCTTTCTATTAGAAAGTTTCTATTTTCTGACTCCCCGGCAGGTCAGCACTTTCCAGCAAACAATTAAGAAGGATCAAAGTTCAAGTATCTATGATGTACTAACATCACATGCAAACCCTAATTACAAATCTTGAAGTACTCAGTAAACTAGTAGTAGTACTACTAAATACTACATAATAGATATTTCTTTTTACAAAAAATCAAGAGACAGTTGTGTTGTTGTCTTCAGCATGATACATCATGGCCGGCCATCTGCATTTATAGTTTATTGAGGTTATGTGAATGTGAGAGAATTTTAAGGACTATTTGGATTCAAAAAGTATTTTAGAAAGTCTCATACTGTAAATATAATATAAGTATATATGGAGGTGTTAACATAACATAATGTAACCGAAATCAATAATGATCCCGTTTAGATAGTGAAAGTGTTTCATCTTATCTCATCATTTTAATTTTTTCAAATTTTTACATAAAATATAATAAACAATTCAACATTTTAATAATAATAATAATAATAATCAACATTTTTCAAATTCTAAAATAATAATAATTTTAAAAAATAATATTTTAACAATATTTTATTCAATTTCCAACTTTCAACTCAATGCATCTTCTCAACTCACTATTCAAATAGTACCTTAGACTTTTGAATTGGGTGGTGTACCACGTGTTGAAAACTCAAACGATACCATGAACAATTCAACATTTTTAAATTCTAAAATAATAATAATAATAATAATAAATATTTTAATAATATTTTTTATTCAACTTGTAACTTTCATCTCAACTCATCTCATTCTAACTCACTATTCAAACGGTACCTTAGACTTTTAGACTTTTGAATTGGGTGGTGTACCACGTGTCAAAAACTCAAATGTTTATGAAGATTTGGGGGGTGAGATGAGATACAAAATTCTCATCTCATCTCATCTCATCATCACATTTTTCAAATCCCTATACAAAATATAATAAACATTAATTCAACTTTTTCAAATCTTAAAATAATAATAATATTAAAACATAATATTTTAAACTTTCAAACAAAACACAAAATTCTTATCTCACTCCCAAACTTGCAAGCTTCTTCTTTTATTCGGTAATATTCCATACTAACAATATCTTCATTCGCACTGTATGACATGCCAACTTCTAACCATTGATGACAAGTATGTTTGGATAGTGAGAGTATCTCATCTCATTTCATCTTATCATTACAAATATTTTAAATTTTTATACAAAATATAATAAATAATTCAATTTTTTTAAATTTTAAAATTAAAAAAAATATTAAAAACATTCAATAATTCCTAGGTGGTAAAAACCTTCATGTTCAGTTGAAAAGAAAATCAGACACTCCTGTTCCTTCACGTCCAAAAAGCAGCCAAAAAGCAGCATCTCTCCACCATGTTAAAAAAGTATCATACGTTTTGTCCAGAAAAAGACAGCTCAGACTCAGAGTATGGTGTATGGTGTCTTTCGAATCTCGAGGAATCTAGAGGGCGGGTAAAACAAAAAAAGTTAGTTTTTTATTTATTCATTTTTTATAGGTTTTTTTAAGATTCTTAATCATTAAGAAAATTAAAAAAAATACACAATTTTACTAATAATTAATTACTTTCTTAATTATTAAATAAAAAACATTAATAAAATAAAATATAAACGATAAGATAAGATTGAAATAGCGAACTCATGAATATATTAGAGCAAACTGAATTCAATTAGCATGTTGCATCTCTGAGGTAAGATTTTATGTAGGCTCGATCAACTTGTTGCTTGGATTTATCTACTCGTTGGTAGGTAGATGCCGGGAACCTATCTATGACGTACTCCAAACAGAAGCTCATTTGGACTAAAGTACGCATAGAATTGTGTAGGTATCATGCATAATTATCTTCATGTTAATTTGGGCTAGCTACCAGCTCACGTGGCTGGCAGGCTGCTATACCCAGCTTAAACCTAACAAACAACCCCTCCCCAAAAATCAAAACCTGCTAGTCTTCCTGTCATTATTAAAGATTCAAACACTTAGGGGGCCAGATGCATTGTATGAATTGACCAACGTATATATCATGAATATATATCTGCATTGTACATGATTTAGATACATCTCAAAATTGGTAGTGACCTTTACAAGCTTCTCGATCGTTGCTGCTTCCACTATATATATCTCTTGAAGGCAAACAAAGTTGTAGTGGAAGTAGCAAAAAGAAGCATGGGGGGCTGCACTATATATATATTACAGAGAGATTAAAAGAAGTAACTACAAAAATATATCGTCCACTTAAGAAAAAAGAAGCAAATTTGATCATACTGCTCTCTTCTTGCTCACAATAATATTCTGCTTGTTCTGGAAAAGAACAGCTTTGTAAAGGTATGAAAGCTCCAAAACTATCATTCTGCAATGATCCACTGCCCTTGTTATAGGTCAGCTGCCCAACAATCCATCAACTTTTCGAATTGCCTAGCGTAAAAGGTGGGCCTCAGGTTCCTTGTAATTGTAAGTCAAAATGACTGCATGTTTGACTTATCTGATGTGAAGACTTTAAGCATAAAGGTTATCCTCCAATCCAATGACAGGAACTTTACATGTTTCGACTTCTGAAATATGTACAAGCAGATGAGGTTGGCTTGGTCAGTACTGTGCTGCAACCATTTTGATTTGTAGCTTTTTGCCCTCCGAGGATCAATCGTCCCAAGAGCACCAAGGACACCTGTGGTAAGAAAATCGTCTCAAAATAGAACAATAGTATTATATATAGCGTACAGAATTTTCCATTCGGTAAAGATGCAGTACTTGAAAATGTCCCGAAACATAAATCTTTGTAATAATGTAAATAAAAAGTTGGCGCAGCCTTTTTACAGGAGCCAAATCATAGTACTTGATAATGAAGCCATAATTATCCAAAAAGATAAAAGCAAGAGACCACTTAACTTTTCGGCGATTGATCAAGTCCTTCTCTTCATCTTTATATCATATATCTTTAAATTCATCTACATTAACTTATGCATCTATAAATTTTTATATAACTAAGAATAGTTCTTCAAAGAAGCACTATTTACTCTCCAAACATTCTTTTTAATGTTTTTTTTTCCTCTCCTACCCATTAAAATCAATTTGTGGAATTTATATTAATATGATTTTGATATATGAAATTTATATTAAGTTGATGATACAAAGTATTTTTTAGTACATATTAATATTTATTGATAAAATTGGTCATTTTGATATATGAAATTTGTAATATTTAGATATATCGAATTTGTATTTTTGAGCACATGGTGCTAATTATTGTAAAATATATAAAAAATAATAATTTTAAAAAAATAAATTAAAAATAATAATATTTTATTATTATTTGATTCAAATATGCATAATCCAATGTGGGCTGGGATTTTTCTTGATATGCAAAATCAATCTTTAAAAAATGTAATTTTGAAGATGCATATAGAGAAACCAATGCTAGTGCTCGATCGTGGTTGGCATCCCCTTGCTTTGACAAAATCATTATTTTTTTAGTAACAAATTTTAAAAATAAATTGATAAATTTCCTTAATTTTATATAACATGTTATAATAATTTTACAATCTAACGTAACGCATCAAACTATATATATTAATTTGTAAGCTTATTTTTATAAAATTCCGTTATAATCAAAGCATCTAAAAAAAACACTTATATGGTTAATTCGATAATTATAAAAGTCAAATAATCTAAGTGAAATTCAACACATGAGTAATTAAAGCTGCAATCACTGCAAACAAGACACTTGAATTTTGTTTGATCACATATCGTTTATGGCTGATCATTATTTTCTCAATTTCTCCCAAGTTTCAATACCAATTAATAGAAAAAAAATTATTTATAAACTTTATTTTTTACACCCCAACATATTGTTGATGCATAAACTTTCTATTTCAACTATAATAAAGAATAATTAGTGTTAGGATTTTTTTCAAAATTATAATAGATCACGCTATAGGTAATGTGTTAACGCGACATTTATATGTAGCAAAATTCTGAACAATATTAATAAACAAAATTAACACGTTTTTATTCAACGTCTTACTATAGAAACCATAAATATAAAAATAATGTATTTTAATTATTATATTATAAAGTTGAATGAGCCATGCTACCATCGAGAGTGTAGTCCGAGAATGAATATTGACAAGATTATTTGGTCTTTTTTATTTATTTTGATTTATTTATTTATTTATATCTTTAAAAAAAGAATTGTCTTGAATATCAATAATTGTCTTGAAGAGAGGTAAATGAATTCATTGGAAATAATGATATGATGTGAATTGAGATGGATGGCACGTCGGAATGGACCTACCAAAGGTTAGGTACGAGTTCGAATGGGCGTTAGGGTTCTCCTACTTCTCCTTCTCAGTGATTACTGCACCCACTCTTGCGAGTCCCCCCCACCCCGGGTAGCCCATCCCCCTATTATGTTGATTTTTCCATATTTATTTCCAAAAGGTTTTTTTTTTTTTTTTTTCCCTTTAGTTGCAGATCAGGTTCTTAGCAAATATTTATAGTCTTAAGAGTATATAAATCTTGCCTTTTTTAAAAAAAAAAAAATGAGTAAATATAGAACATGTATATAAAAATTAATTATTTAATTATGGACCCACAGTTTTTTAAAATGAGTATGTGACGCTTACACACTCTAAAACTGTATATAACATTACTATTAAAATTATCTTGATTGCATCAAAAACCACTCCTAAGGTGACCCTTTGCTTGACCAAAAAAATCACAGAGATTGGAACCATTTCCCAAATCCCAAATTCTCCTCCCTGCATTTTTTTTTTTTCACATTATTTTGAATATTTTGGATTATAATTAGCTGAATGTTTTGAGGCGACTCTAGATCTAGAAGTCTTCAAGTCCCATTTTTTTGTATTCTATCCAATATAAAGTCATCTTGGTAGGAGAAAATCTAAAATCAAGAAACATAAATGGGAAATTATTAATTTGTATGATTTTAGGGCGGGCAAATCTCATGCACCATCTTTAAAAAAATGGAGCAAATCTTAAAACCCACACAAAAAGCCTACTTTTTAATGCATGAGGTTTGCACAAGTTAAAACAATATCATTCAACATAAATATCATGTTAGCCTTTTTATTTTTATGTTGTTTTTTTCCCGTTTCTCCAAAACCTACTTAGATATAAATTATTAGTGAATTTGTTCTAAACTAATAAAACTAGCACAAGTTTGATCTCTTTAGATATAACTAAAAAGAAAAGAAGTAAAACAAATTAACAAAATAAGTGATTCGATCTCAAAGACAAAAGGAAGGGAAAAAAAGAAAGAAGGAAAGAGATTTCATCTGATCATTCCCTATATATGGACAAACTAAAGATTTGTGTAACAAAATGAAGAAAAGGGAAAAGTGCAGAGAGGACTCAGAGAAAGGGAGAGAAAATTGTTCTCTGAGTGTATTTGTCTTATGTGCAGCTTTACATGGACCGTATATATACAATTGCATAAAGGAATCTTCTAACAAACTATTAAATAACAAATACATTAATAGCCTTCTGTACAGCACAACAACAAAAGATGACAAACAAATTAACTAAATCATTCTGCATCAATATATGGCTCCTTTCCTTTATTTAAAAATTGAGGTGAGGTAATCTGTTCTATCTCATGCTCCAATACCCCCCGCAAGATGGAGAGTGGAGATTGAGAACTCTCATCTTAGATAAGTGATGATTAAAAAATGAGAAATTCTATTTGCAGTCCTCAAGTGGGGACTGCATGTGCAGGCACATTATTAAATGAGAGAAAATATTATTTTAGGAGGGATAATTTTATAATTTTAAAAAATTTTAAAGTTAAAATAGCCTAGGCCTGCACATGCAATCTCCAAGTGGGGACTGTACCTAGCATTACTCATATTATGGAGATCTTACTAATACTTACATGATTACTACTCTAATGTTAGAGCCGATGGTTTGAATGGGGTTAATGTCGAAGACTCAAATGATGAATGGTACAACCTTGTCCAGTCTTCTTCGCTTATATATTCAGCATAAGTAATGTTATGTACAATCTTCAAATAGATAAGTTCTATATAACTTTTTTTTATAAAAAAGTGAGTTTCACTAAGAAATAATAGTTTTTTTTTTTACATTTTTTTAGGTAGGATCCACTTTTTTATAAGGATTTGTATGAGATTTGTCTATTTAAAAATTATACAAATCATTTCTCTTATTCCATCCCAATCTTCATTCACATGACTATGTGACATTTCAACTTCTAACCAGTAACCATTGATGACTCAAGTACAAGCTGCCTTCAGAACATCGCCCTGTTTTTTCCTCAATCAATTGGCATTAATGGGGATACAAAACATTCAATAATTCTAGAGTGGTAAAAAACTTCATATTCAGTTGAAATCAAAATCATACACTCCTGTCCTTTTAATCATCCAAAAAGCAGCATCTACTTTATCATGTTCAAAAAGTAGGTGGTTTGTCTAGAAAAAGACAACTCAATCGGGGTACCACAGGTGTCTTACGAATCTCTGAGGTAAGATTTTATGTTAGGCTCGATCAACTTGTTGCTTGGATTTATCTCCTGGTTGGTTGGTAGAGGTAGGGCTGAGCAAAAATTCAAAAATTGGACTTCGAATTTGACTTTGCTCGGAGTAGGATTTTTTTCCCCACAAGAAGTAGGAGTTGGAGGTGGTGGTGCACCGACTCCACTTCCGACTCCGACTCTGACTCCGATTTTATCCTCCAATTCCAACTTTGATATTTTACATATTTTTATAAAAATATATGTGTTTTTTATATATTAATCATATATATTTTATATAACTATAACTTATATTATTAATTAAATACTAGTATGAACAAATGTACCTAAAATAATACATTTATATTATAATATAAATTGACTAAATTGACTAATAATAATTTAGTATATGTAAACACCATACTATTACTATCATGTAACACTAATGTATAATAACATGTAATACTAATATATAATAACTAATGTATAATAACATTTAATACTAATGTATTATGTATAAACACAAATGTATAAATTTATAATAAGTTATAACATGTAATACTAATGTAACTTATACAAAAGTATAATAACATGTAGTAGTAATGTATAGTGATCAATCTATCATAACATGTAATATTAATATATGAGCACTAAGCCACTAATGTGTAATAACATATTAATATGTAACACTAATGTATAATAACATGTAATACCAATGTATAATAACAATTAATACTAAATCTAGTATATAATTAAATTAGAAATAAATTAGAAACTAATATAATAACATGTAATTAAAACTATAGTATAAGTTTATAATTATAAGTATAAGTTAAACATTAGTATAAAATATTATACTAAGTTAATATTTAATAATTTGTAATACTATAGAATAATAACATGTAATTAGACATTAGTTAAATAGTAATTGTTAATAATCAATACTAAGAATTAAATTTAGTGATAACAAATTATAAAAACCATAAATAAAGAAATTTATGACTAAAACAAAAATTAAAATTTGTTTAGGATTTGATTTAGGGTTTAGGATAAAAAGAATGGGCCCAAAAGAGCCAAAACAAAGATAAAACAACGTTAGTTTGACTTTATTTTGGTCACAAAACGTCATAGTTATAGGGTTTCGAGAATATACGAAGCTACAAGGGTCTCCTAGTCCTTAATTTTGTCCCCGTCGCCTCTCTTTGTCCCTCTCTCAATTCCGACGAAATCAAATTGAGTTTTTATAATTGATTGTGAAAATGATCTATTGGTAATGTGATTTCATAGAAATATTATTCCCACTTCAAATTTTCGATTATATAATATATTAGAACTTAAGACTTCATTTAGTGGATCTAGTTTTAGAGAAATATGCTCGTGTTAGGACATATTAGAACTTTCGCTTTATATAACATGTCAGATTTGGTGATGAATACTCTATGTTGGTCAATAGTAGGGGTGTAAATTCAAACCGGACTGGACCGAACCGGACCGGACCGGTTTTGAACCGGTTCGGTCCAGAACCGGTTTTTAAAACGTAAAAACCGGCCGGTTCCGGTTCCGGAATTTTTTGGACCGGACCGGACTGGTTGATTAAAAAAAATAAAAAATAATATTTTTATATATAAATTTTATACAAAATATTTTATATATTTTAAATATTAATATATATAAGTTTTATATATAATGTATAATTATAAATTTTTATGTGAAATTTTATATATAACATATATATTCATATATGAAATAATTTCTTATTATAATTTATAAATTATTACATAAAATGTTAATACTAAATCACTAAAAGTTTATAACTAATACTAATATATAATTTATAACTATACCAATAGTCTAATATTAATACTATTATATAGTCTAATATATTAATAAAAGTATAAAACAGTTTTTTTTAAATCAATTTTTTTTTTTTATAAATAAATTTTTAATGACAAATTATGAAATTTACATTTTCAAAAAATTAGAAAACCGGACCGGACAGGACCGAAAATTGGTAAAACCGGAAGTACCGGTTTAGGAGGGTAACCGGTGCATAATCGGTTTTGAAAAATATAAAATCGATACATATCAGTTTGGTCTTAAATTTTATCTAAAACCAAACCAGATCGGACCTGTTACACCACTAGTCAATAGTTGTGATATCTTGTGCGTTGGTCAATGGTTGTAATTAAATCTGTGTTGGCGAATCTGCCTAATGGGTCATTGGTTGCATGTGGTAGAGGCGAACCTATGACGTACTCCAAATTGAAGCTCATGAAGTCAGTAAAGTACGTATAGGATTTTGTAGGTGTCATGCATAATTATTTATCAAAAATGATAAACCACCAACCTCATGTTAAATAATTTTTATACATTAACTATGGATTAAAATAATATCTTTTTTAAAATTTTAGTTTGATTTTTATTTTGATTTGATGTGTTTAAATGTTAAAAAATATTATTTTATTAAGAATTATAAATGAGCTATGATTGCGTTGTAACATTGTCACTACTCATTATTTAACTGGTAGTATTTTTTTTTAAAGAGTTATTCTATTATCAGTATAAAATATATCATCTATATAATTTAAATAATAATATTTTATTTGTAATACTTAAATTTTAAAAATTTATTTTTTAAATAAAATTATAACACGTAAATATTTTAATAATTATACTCTACACATCAACTTGACAAAAGAATTTTTTATTCACTAAAACCTCTCGTTATATTTTAGGGCAATATATATTACATATAGACGGACTCCTTCAATTACACGCGACGAAAATAAAATTTTTTTGCAATAAAAATAGGCTCCAAGTAGATATCAAAGAGTGAAGTCTGAAGAACTCAATGAAAATGCAAATAAAACATTTTCTTATTCTTTATAAAAACAAATATTCTAATAAGAAACAAACATTTTTCTTATTCTTTATGAAAATGCAATATATTAATTACGTCACGCGGCTGCGATACCCTTAAACCTAACCCCACCAAAACCTGCTAGTCTTCCTGTCATTATTAAAGATTCAAACACATTTAGACCATAGATAAGGTGGTGGGGTAGAGACAGCGACCAATGTGGGCTTCTTCCATTGATTGAACAGCCGACAATGTCGTCCTTTAGGACATGGACAATTGAGAAACAAACAAGAAATTGGAGATAACTAGTTATTCTATGGGCCAGATGCCCATAAAGTGCTTAAAATTCACAACCCCCACCCCATCCCACCTTCTCTCTATAGCCATTAGGTTATATGGGTGGTGCTAGAGTCACCGATTATCGTTACCAAATTCAATACCAACATTATATATATATATATATATATATATGAAAAAAATTATTTTATCTTTTTAAACTTACCGCTCAATTTTACCACTTACCAATTTTTTTTTTATTAGTGATTAAAAAAGTGATTTTAAGTATATTTGAATTTTTTTTATTTTTTTATTTTTGGATGTAAGTTTTTACATGATAGAGCATTAGCAATGGAGTTGCAAATGAAAAGATAAAATTCTACTAAAATCACATGTTTTGTTTTTTGTCTTTGCCATTCAAGAGAGATTGTCACATTAGATTATTTATATATTAGTTAAAATAATAAAATATTATTTTTTAATAATAATAATCTTTTTTTTTATAATTTTTTTTCATATTTTGTAATTATACTGACTATATATTAATTAATAATTTAATCTTTAATTAAATTATTATTTTGTCTTATGTGGAGAGAGTGAGTGAAAGGAGAAATAAATAAGTGATAAAATAATCAATAGATTGTGGAGAGTACCTATTCAAATATGTAGAGATACTGTAGCTTGTAAGCAAAAAATTTACATATGATTGCACCATTGCTAGTGCTCGTCGCTTTACTCCTACTTTTATAGTTTTTATTTCAGCCAATCTGGATAATGAATTAAAGGTTTTAATATTATATATATATTTATAGGAAATAGACTTCATTCATTCATAAAAATGAAGTTACAGCTATGACCTGATACATACAGAAAAAATCTTAAATTATAAGCCAACTACTCACGGTTGGGGCTCCACCAATACACAAATTCCTTTATGACTGGTATGGTCTTAACTTCTATAAATCTCTATAGACAAACCATCTAAGAAACCACACTCTGTCTAAAATAAAGATTTCAAATCCCACCTCCAGAAGAGGAGATGACTTTCACTCTATGGAAAAAATGTCCAATAGACTATTTCCTTTTTATTTTTACCTAAGTAAAAGGAAATAACAATAAATATAAAAATAAATGTGAAAATGACAGATTACAACTATAGATCCAAATTTTCAGCTTGAAGGAAAGCAAAAAACAATGAACAAAGAGACTGTGGTGGCACGTGAGGGACACGCGCCATGCTAGGAGTGTGCGGCCAATCGAGTCTAAAGAAATCGTGGTCCCTGGTACCAGAAACGCTGCGCGTAGCAGTAGTAGAAGATTCCTGGTGCGGTGGCGCGTGGATTTCATGCGCTGGTATGACTTGCACATGTGACTCACATGCCGTTTTGTTCAATGAAAGCCTTTGGGCGTCCGAAGAGTCGTTAGCCTAGGAATCTTGCGAAGGGGCGCGTGGTGGTCGTTGGGCTTCAGAAAACAGCAGATCAGCATTTCGCCATACTTTCGACGGAAAAACAAACAAAACTAAAAAATAAAGGGCTACACAGTCTCTAGTCTAATCAGATGGGAGGAGGGAGGGAGGAGCTGAAGCTCCACCCCCCTAGGTTGGGTTTTTACTAGGGTGGATCTTTGGAAAGAAAAGTGAGAGAGAGCTTTTGGCTAGGATTTTTTCTCCCTTTTTATATTCTGAAATTACTATAAAGGTGAAAACTCATAAAAGTAAATTTTGTAAGACGTTGATTTTTATGCAAACGGCTAATTACATTTAGGTCTGGTTTGTAAAATGAAATCATTTCAACTCATCTTATCTTATCTAATCATTACAATTTTTTCAAACTTCTAATTAAAATACAATAAACGACAAAAAAAATTAAAACACAATAAACAATTCAAGGTTTTTAAATTTCAAAATAAAAATAATATTCTAACAATATTTTATTCAATTTTCAACTTCCATATCATATTATTTCAATTCAGCCTTAGTATAAGTCATTTCTAATAATGGTATGTAGATTTTGGTTTGTGTCAGAAAAAGGGGTGACTAGTCTCTAAAGAATGAGTCCTGTTAGATCTATAAATAAGTTATGTGATCATATACAAACTTAGCTAATAATGATGGATTATTTAAGGCACGTACGTTGTATGGGTTAGAGGTGTAGAGAATATTGTAAATATTACAATATTTATAAAATGATATGATCATTTTACCTTTGACGGTATATTGTGCCATTAAATATTGTGAGTACTATTCTTTTAGAAATAGTTACTTTATAAATGCAACCCTTTTATAACCCTTTTAAAGGATTTTGTGTATACCAGCCCGTTGACTCGCACACATGTCCTAATACTTTCTTTCTTTTTCGATGCATGCATAAAGTTGAGGTTCATAGCTAAATATTGTAGAAAGTACAGAACATGGTATTAACAAGGCTTTGACCAGAAAGAGACTGACAACAATTACATAACAAAATAGACCAAAATGATGATTGATGCACAAAATCCTCCAACAGTCCGCAAATATAGGTATTAGATTTAGGGCACAAATGAGCTCAAATTCCAATTTGGCAGCAAAAGATAATCCCTTTCATTCCTCTCTTATGGTATAAGTACAGTGGCCTCTTACTAGATACATTAATATCGAGCCTACCCAAAAAGTTTTTCCCCGCTTGGTCCTGGAGCCCCAAAAAGAAACTGGCTCAAAATTTAGAAGGAAATTATGAGGAAAAATAAGTGTCATCCATGTAAATAAGCTGTTGCTTATAGTTGTTTTCAAGATGCTGGAGCAAATTCTTGAATGGCCGTAGCCAGTTTATTTCGATCCTCAGCTGTTTTTGTCTTAATTAAGAAGGTACGTGCCACAACATTATTGTTATTGCCACCATTATTTCCATCACTATCACCCTACAAAAATCAAGAGAAACAAAACAATTTCATAATGCATGATATAAGTCACAATACAATAGCTTCAAGGACTACTGTATAAGATAGAACCACGGTATACGCAATCCAAATCATCTGTAACAGATAGGTCATTATTAGAAATTTCTTCAAACAGAAGCATGTGTTTCTACATATCTGTATATGTTATAAGATCACTAATAATACATGAGAAGTGTGCTACAGCCACAGAGATCTTACATAAGTAAACTCACAAACTGATATGATTTCATATGATACGTTACATCTATTTTACAATAAAAGTAGATTTACAATCTAACGTACCACATCAACGATTGTGGCAAAAGCATTTCTCTCATAATACATACATATATGAGTGTGACGGGGGGTGTGTGTGTAAAACAGTTAATATCAATATATTTGTGTCCTAAAGAGAGAATTGCAGAAAATGAATTCATATATTAAAGATAATGAATTTTGTTTGAGTGCAGTATTTAGAAATTATAGGCCCTGATAAAAATATTGGATCTTGAGCTCTTTTCTTTTTTAATGGGCAGATCTTTAACTCGATAATGAAAAAATAATGTATCCAAATGGGAAACAACCAGGAGAGAGGTAATAACTCCCAACAATTTTTTTTTTTTTTTGGTTTTGGATATGTAAGGTAAGAACTCCCAGCTACTTTTGTCTCCTTTCCTAGGAGCCAAATGCCGCCCAAAGCATTTTATGTCTAATTCCTTTATTAGGAAAAAAAGAGAGGAAAAGAAAGTCTCAATAGTGCTTGTTATTTTATCCTGAGTTCTATGACACTGCTTTCTGGTATTACTAGTGTAGGAAAACCACAGCTAAACTAAGTCAAAATGAAATAAAAATGTAAATATGCAGTTTTATCATGTTTTTACCGAAGTATGGAATATTGCAACAATGGAGTTCTTCTGCAAATTTGTCTTGATGCCAGGATATAGCAATGCATTAAGCAGCAGTCTCCCAACCTGCAAACAGTAGAGGTTACAGAAAGTTTAGGAAACAATAGTTTAAAGTTTTAAAGGACACATGCACACACCTTTAACAAAAACAACAATACAAACGATACCAACAACAAAATTACAAGGGAGAGAAAACAAGGGTTAAATCACAATAAAGAATCATTTTAGTTGTAACCACAAGGAGATGGGCTGACAGACTCTTTGGGCCTTTCAGAGACGGAAGTTCATTTTTTTTATCTTTCTACAAGGTCCTAATATCTCAGAATAATAACTCCTTCCCTTGGAGTATATGCCAGAGTCTAAGGAGCCTCTGAGAACAGCATTTTTTGCTTGGAAAACTTACTGGGGAAAAATCCTAGATAACCTAAGGAAACATCATATCATTGTGAGTTGTGACAGATTGATGTTGTATGTGCAAAAAATAGGGCATCTGTAGATCACCATCTACAGATTCTCTATCTCTCACAATTGCAGAAAATAGACCTTTTTGCCAATTGGAGAGGGTTATATGGCAGCCCACACAGTGTAGCGATGTGGAAGGTGGCCGTTAGCTGTCTAGAGGGGTGCATTTGGAGGGAGGAAAATGATAGAAATTTTGAGGATAGCCCCTATACATTTTTTTTATAAGTAATAAGAAAATTTTATTGACAAGTAAATAGGCATAGTCCAAGTACACAGGAAGTACACAAGAGAAAATACCTAAATACAAGCTAGGAACTACTAGAGAATAGGCTAAAAGCAAATCGTGAAGATTATCTCCATTCAATATAAGTTTTCTTGTATCATTTTCTATTTGTAGTTAGGTACTCCTCTTATAAACGTACCTGTGTACTTGGTTTATGCCTTTCAATAGAATCTTCAAAACAAAAAGGAGATGGGCTGGCAATAAATTTAATAATCGGAACTTCAAACTATAACAAGAAGATATATGCTCCTTGAATGGTGCAAAAGGCTCTTGAATTTTATAATCAAAATGCAGCTATATGGTTTAATGATATTTATTTCCTACTTTGGGGAGAGACGGGGGGAGAGAGAGAGAGAGAGAGACTTATCAAGACTACTAATTAGGTAATTCATATGACAAATCATAGCTCAACGTGATCCTAAGCTGAGAGTAATCTATACAGCATAAACTGTAGCATAAATCAACATTATGCAAAGGTTTCCCCTATTTATTTTGTGTCATAATTATGATTCAGGATTAGAGAAAAAGTGGACACATAAGTGGCCAAATTCCAAACTAACAGCTATGACGGGATGCATTCTCCCATTTTCAGATAAACTTTTCATGCTAAATTTAATATTTTTTATGAACAAAATTTAATATCATTTTGTTTTTAATATTTCAAACAAAATTATCTACGGAAACATACCTCATTTCTCACAATAATCGTTGGTTTGGATTCTTTAGTACCCTTGTCAACACCCTCTTTGCATTTAATGGAAAGCTGTCCCATGCCTTTATCTTTCCATGCATCTTTATCTGCTGGATCACTTGACTGGAGTAATTGAAGGACAAGAAAAACACAAAAATAAGGTCTAGGCAAACACTCGTAACTTGTAAGTGAGCAATAGCCAGATTCTTACTGGATCACTCATTCAATCCTCTCTTTGATTCTGCCATGAATCTTAATGGTTTTTTTTAAACAAGGCTTCTACCATCTGGGCCAAAGGCCACTGGCCCATAAATCTTACTGGTTACAGATACTGGATAAGTGTTTTTTTTTATAAGTAAAAGATCAATATTATATATATGAGTGAAATCAGATACTGGATAAGTTAATGTACAAGAACCATAAATGCAAAAATAAACGACGTTAACTAATCTTTTTTTTCATTGATAAACAATTTTTTTTTTTATAGGTATTGATAAACAAAATTTTATTGAGAATAAAGTAGACAAAGGCCCGAGTATACGACATTAACTAATCTAATCAATTTAAAGTAGATCTAGCCTGATGAATGGTCAATGGATGAGCTACTACGCCCTTAAATTGGGGCAGAACACTCAGCCCTAGCATACAAAAGCAAGATTGCATGCACAACAAGCATGCACTGTCTTGTTGTGTAGCTACTAACCTAGTAACGATTACAACAAAGTTCATTGATGAAACTGCCAACAAATGAAACAACAATTATCATTTGCACAATTTCAAAATGGCAATATCTATTCCTATCATTAAATGCATGCAGCAAGGAGACATATGACATATATGGTACGTATATTGCTCTTTTGAGTGAAAATATGGGTGAACAGCATTAATTAAAACCGAAAAAAGAAGAAAAAATATACAGATGCTGTATCTGCAAGATGATATCATAAAAGTTCTCACAATAAAATTCAATGGTCTTTAGACCTAATGGCATTGCCTTCTTGGTGAGAGAAGGAAATGAAATGAGGTTACCGAGCAATCCCATGTGGGAGTGTGACTTGTGTTTTTACCTATTAAAAACAGTTTTCACAGTTGAATACCTTCACATAAAGCTTGCACTTGACTTCATGAACTACAACTATGCCCTTCTCTTCTGACTTTTTAACAGATGGGCTGCTAGGCTGCTCCAACTCATTGTCTACAAAAGAGGAAAATTCCTTCCGTAGATCAGCAAAAGAGAAAAATTCATTGATGTCCGAAATATCGTCCACCAATAATTTCAAACCTTATTATTTAATTTAGTTAAAAAGTCTATACCCATCTCCACTAACTGTAACCAAGTTCTAGGATGGTAGTTTTAGAAACATAAAACTATTTTATTTGAATGAAGAAAAATAGAGTGAAAAAATTCCATTGTCTCACCACCATCTGCATCATCTGAAGCATCACAGTTTGTGGGAACTGAACTTTGAGCAACAGTGACCGAACTTTGATTCCCTGAAAGTAAAAAAGTAGCAAATCAAATGCACCTCAATCTCATCAAAGCAACTCATACAACTCTGTGCTAAAAATGGAACAGCTAATAGAGACAACTAGAAAAGTTCAGTCTGTATCGCTGAGCTTTTATCTAAGTTCTAACAGCTAATTTTCACTGATCAAATTGTTCATCACCACAAAGGTACTGGGTTTCAGGAACTCTTTGTGAAGTTCCAAGGGCACAAGGACTGGTTCACGGACTAAAGATAGACTTCAAATTTTCAACCAGTTCGAACTTTCTATTAAAATAAGTCATCATTTTAATGAGTATGTACCTTTACCCTGTGAAACTGAGGTCTAGTGGAGTTCTCTATGTGTTATAGTCCACTTTACCATCCCTGTATGGTCTAGTAACCTTTTTTTTTTCTGTTCAACAAGAATGTAGGTTTTTTCTACTAAGTTCAGGTTTCCACTTGAGTGAAACACATTTTGAGCACCAACTTTAACTTTAACATCATAAAGCTTCTAATATTAGTGCTTTTGTCAAAGATCATAGAAGATATTTCTTAAAATCAAATAAAATAATACCACCAAACAAGACAGGCTTTTGAATGTTTGAAAATACTCCAGAGCTCCATGAATTCGCAAAGTTTGCAGTTGGGCCAGCTGGAGTAAACCCAGGGGTCTGACTGTTTGAAAATACTCCAGAACTCAAATTTGAAAAGGTTGTGGGTGTGCCTGCTGGATTAGATCCAGTGGTTTGACTATTTGAAAACACTTTAGAGCTCAATGTGTTTGAAAAGGTTGTGTTTGTCCCTGCCGGAGTAGATCCAGGGGCTTCATTCTTTGGGAATGCTCCGAAGCTCAATGAAGTTGTGCTCACTGCAGGAAACCCAGAGGTTTGACAACTGGAGAATACTCCAGAACCCCATGATGGTGCAACGTTTGTAGTGGTGCCTGATGGATTAAACCCGGTTTTCTCCTGAGATAACTTCATCCCACTATTATTGCTTTCAAATGCCACTTTATTTTCAACAGCTTGAGCTTCCGACCTAGACAAGCTACCTCCTTTTGCTGCATTTGCTTTGAGCCAGTTGACAACATCACTGAACTTCTCCTAAAAAGAGATCAAATAGAAATATGTAACAGTTAATGACATCATAAAGATTTTTCCGTGCTTTATAGTGAAATAGAAGTAATATAATTGAAACATCATGGTCAGGTTTGAGTTAAGGAACCAGATTTAGGAAAAAAGTCTTTTCATCTATTACGTCGATATTCCCCCCACCCCCCCCAAAAAAAAAAAAACCAAAACAAATTAAAAGTAAAGAACTACTTTGATACTGGCTAGACAAAGTTATAACCAAGCTGCTCCTATTGTAACCATTTCCCTATATATATATATATATATATAGAGAGAGAGAGAGAGAGAGAGAGAGAGAGTATGCATATCCTAAGCAAAAAAAAAAAAACTGATAAAGATCGGGCAATAGAGCGACCAAGTCTACAAAAGAAGGGGTATAATTATTTTCAAATACAATTACATGCGTCCATTAGAACATGCATATAGCCATTTAAAGGGTTTGCCAAAAACATCACTAATCTGAAAAGTAGACATATATGTAATTACATTCATGTATTAACATAAAGTAAATCCAGTAAACAATACAAGATGAACCCTCAACATTATCTTTTGCAAAATATATCTTCTTCAGCCATCAAATGGGCAGGGGCCCAAAACATATTGAGATAGTTCAGATAACTATACTTGGCACAACTAAGGAATGCAAACAAAGAAATATATAACACTTTTCAAACAAAATAAAATTAGTTTGGAAATACCATAATGTTTGAAGCATGGGTTAGATAGTCCCGGACACCATCTTCCCAAAGTTCATCCGGGTGGTTCTTCATTTGTGCTTGCACCCAACTGTTCAAAATAGATATAACAAATCAGGCCTTGCAGTGGGAAAATAAAAATCGATCTGCAAGGTATATAAGATCAAGAACAATGATGGTCCAATTATTTTTTTTTTTTTTTTTTGATAAGTAATCAAGAAGTTTTATTCATAATAATAGGCAAAGCCCAAGTACACAGGAAGTATACATGTGAAATACCTATCTATAACTGTACAACGTAAGAAGAAAGTCATGAACATTGAGTCCATTACAAACAATAGCCCCCACCCAAGAAAATAAAGTTTTAAAGAAAAAACGTTTAAGCTCCTCCATTGTTCTCTCTTGGTTTTCGAAACTTCTATCATTTCGCTCCCGCCAAATACACCAACACATACATATAGGGACCATTTTCCATATTGCTGCAACTTGTGTGTTTCCACGAAGGCCTCTCCAGCATGATAGAAAATCCACCAATCTACCGGGCATAACCCATGATAAACCAAGTCCTGTAAAAAAATCAGCCCACAGGGTCCTAGCCACCTCACAATGTAGAAACAAATGATCAACAGATTCTCCATCTTTCTTGCACATATAACACCAATCTAATACCATTAATCGTCTTTTCCTTAGATTATTCGTGGTAAGAATTTTGTCCAAAGCTGCTGTCCAAACAAAAAAAGCTGCTTTTGAAGGAGCTTTGGTTTGCCATATGCTCTTCCATGGGAATGAGAGCCTGCCCTGATTCGATAAAACTATGTGAAATGACTTAACCGTGAATCTACCTTTTTTGGAAGGGCTCCAAAACATCATATCCATCGTACCCTCTGTCATACGTACTGAATACAAAGCTGCATAGAAATCCGAAATAACCTCCATCTCCCAATCATGGGCTGCCCTAATGAAGTCCACATTCCATTGAGGGGAGCCATTAGAAAAAGCCAAAATGTCCGCTATCGCTGCATCCTTTACTCGTGCTAACTCAAAAATGGCGGGAAAAGTGTCTTTAAGACAGTGTTCACCACACCATCTATCATACCAAAATCTTACGCGAGAGCCATCACCCACCCCAGTATGTGTATATCTCCTGAAAGTCTCCCACCCCTTCCTAATGTTTTTCCACAACCCTACCCCATATGGACCACGTACCTCTTTCGAGCACCAACCGCCCCATGCTTCCCCAACCTGTGCATCAATGACCGATTTCCATAAAGCCCCCCTTTCTTGTTGGTATCGCCACAACCATTTTCCCAATAAAGCTTGATTGAATTTAATCAAGTTATGAATACCCAATCCACCCCCAGAGACTGGAGTGCATACAGTGTTCCAATTGACCAAATGAAACTTTAACTCGTCCCCCAAACCACTCCACAAGAAATCACGTTGTAGCTTCTCAATACGTTTGGCAATCTTTACTGGGAGTGGGAAAAGAGACAAAAAGTAGGTGGGAAGGTTAGAAAGAGTACTTTTGATCAATGTAAGCCTGCCACCTTTGGATAAATACAATCTCTTCCAAGATGCCAGCCTACGCTCCACCTTTTCAACCACAGGATTCCAAATCTGCTTTGATTTGAAGGAGGCACCCAGTGGTAATCCAAGATACTGAAGGGGTAAAGAGGATACCTTACATCCCAAAAGAGAGGCTAGAGCAGCCACATCAGGAACATTCCCCACCGGCACCATCTCAGACTTTGACAGGTTAACTTTCAAACCCGAAACCACTTCGAAGCAAAGAAATAGGGCCTCAGAGATTGGATATTTCCAAGATTTGCTCCACAAAATATAAGAGTATCATCAGCAAACAACAAATGAGAAATATCAAGAGAGTCGAAATTACCATTCCCCACCGAGAAACCGTGGAGAAAACCACCTTCCTCAAGCCCTACAATCATCTTACTAAGGGCTTCCATGACAAATAGGAATAGTAATGGAGATAGCGGATCTCCCTGTCTCAACCCACGGGAGGAATCAAAGAAGCCCGCTGGAGAACCGTTCACCAAAATAGAGAATCGTACTGTTGAGATACAAAACTCTATCCATTTCATCCATCTCTCTCCAAAACCGCATCTTGCAAGTAAATAGAGTAGAAATTTCCAGTTAACATGATCATAGGCTTTTTCCATATCTAATTTGCAAAGTACCCCGGGTTCCCGAGATTTGAGGCGTCCATCCAAAACTTCATTTGCAATTAGAACCGAATCTAGAATTTGTCTACCTTTAACAAATGCGTTTTGTGGCTTCGAAATTAACTTTCCCATCACCGTATTCAGTCGATTTGCTAGTATTTTGGAGAGAATCTTGTAGACCCCTGTCACAAGGCTAATAGGACGATAATCACGAACATCCACTGACCCCACCTTTTTTGGTATGAGTGCTAAGAAGGTGGCATTGAGACTTCTTTCAAAACTAGCATAATAATGGAACTCTCGAAAAACCCGCATAAGATCTCCCTTAATCACCTCCCAACAGGTTTGAAAGAAACCCATAGTAAAACCATCAGGACCCGGGGCTTTATCACTAGCCATACCACGGACAACTTTGCATACTTCTTCCTCTTCAAAAGGCCTCTCCATCCACCCTGCACACTGTTGGTCTAAGACTGAGAATGTCAACCCATCTGCTAACGGTCTCCAAGATTGTTGTTCGGATAGAAGATGTTCATAATACTGTACCAAGTGCTCCTCAATACTTGGTTGATCCGAGAAAACTACACCATCAACCAACAAAGTATCTATAGCATTGACCCTCCGACGCGAATTAGCGACCCTATGAAAGAACTTTGTACATCTATCCCCCTCCTTAAGCCATAAAGCCCTGGATTTCTGTCTCCAAGAGGTCTCTTCCATTAGTAACACTCTTTCAAGATCTGTAACTAACTGTCTCTTGCGAACTTTTTCCGCTTCATTAAGAATTCTTGCCTCCTCCTCTCCCTCTAGGCCCTGTAACTCCTCCATAAGGGAACGTCGCTGTGATACAATATCGCCAAACACTTGTTCATTCCATAACTTCAAATCATATTTCAGCGCTTTTAATTTCCTTGCCAGAATGTGGCTTGGAGATCCTTGAAACTCATACGAAGACCACCATTGCCTGACCCTGTCTACAAAACCATCAGATTTAAGCCACATATTTTCAAATTTGAAATACCTTCTACCTCCTTGGATGCCTCCACAATCCAAAAGAATAGGGAAATGATCAGAACAAACTCTCGGTAATCGTCTTTGAATTACATCCGGAAAGTGTGATTCCCATTCTGAGGTTAACAAAAATCTATCAATTCTCGACCAAGAAGGGAGATCTCGAGTATTGGACCAAGTATATAAGCCTCCCGTTATTGGAATATCCATAAGCTCCTGTTCTAAAATAAAATCAGAGAATTCCCTCATAGCGGGAGTTATGTGGGATGTACCTGATCGTTCACTTGGGAAGCGAGATACGTTGAAGTCTCCACCTATACAGGTTGGTACATCCCACCAACTAATGATTCCAGCCAACTCTTCCCACAATAAGCTTCTTTCTGAGTCAACATTAGGACCGTATACACCTGCAAAAGCCCAACGAAAGCCATCTTCTACATTTACAAAGGAGCATGCCACAGTGAATTCACCCACACATTCCTCTACTCTTTCCACCACTCTTTTATCGAACATGATAAGAACACCACCCGAGGCACATTTGGAAGGTAGATACGACCATCCAACATGATGCCCTCTCCACAAGCTACGAATTATTTGCCTTGTAATTAATTCTATTTTGGTCTCTTGTAAGCAAATGATATCACCCTGCCATTGTGGGCTTTCTCCCGTGAAGGGCTCGAAAGCCACTGGGCCGTTGTCAACCATCGATGGCTCGGCGCCGTCAGCCTCAGGGATTGCCTCCGGCGACAATTGCGACGAAATTTTAGTGCCAGAAGTGTTCTCGGTTACAGAAGAAGATGCGTTTCAGAGGGGTATGCCATCGGGAGATTCTTTGACTCATGGGGTGACACAGAAGGATGCGATGGACCACTCTGGGTTGCCTCCACTCATCACGACGGCTTTAATGATGTCGCCGGCGTCTATGGAAGTTTTGAGACAGCTCGAAGCTTCAGAGGTGGCCACTGGGTTCTCATCGGAAGGATCGGTGTCCTCTGGTTTGGGACAGAAGGGTGCGACGGTCCCCTCTGGGCTGCCTCCAGCCATCGCGATGGTGCTAAAGGCATCGTCGGAGTCTGTAGAAGCTGCTATTCCGCAAGAGGTCACAGAGGAGAGGATGGGTGAGCTGTTGGGTGGGTCGAAACACTGTGAAAATTCACAGAACTTGACAGAGATGTTGTCTGGGCCATCCCTGTCACCTTCAAATGCACATACACTATGTAAGGAGCTGAAACCTTCTTCAGATGCCGTGAAATCCAAGTTGGAGGATCATCATAGTGCGGGTAGCTTGGGTAATCCAGAGGACAGTGCATTGGAAGGTATTCTAGTAGTTTGTGAGTCTAAAAATGGAGTGGTGAGGGGTAGGTGCACTGCTGAGGGGTTAGAACCCACTCCTCTGAACTCTTTTCATCCTAGGGTCTCAAGTTGGGTAATCCAAAAAGCCATGGAAATCAAACATATTGTTGGGACTGGAGTCGTCCCAACCCTCTTGAGGCGCCACCTCCATTTGGGTTGGGCCTGGCTTGATGGTCCAATTATTAACAACAGGAAATACAACTTCAGAGAACCAATAGAACATGGAAGTACTTAAGAACATAAAAAAGGATATCAAGACATGATAACATAAAAACCTAGAAATAGCAAATTTGCAGAATAGGAACAGACTACATGATGACATGATAAATGCCATTGTCAAAGGGGAGAAAAAAAAGACAGATAGAAGAATGGTGCACCTTGCAAATTGGGTATTGAGAGCTCTCACGTGCTGCCAAGATGAGTTCGCCCGTTGCATGTCCAATGGAGCAGTTGCTGCCAACTGTTGAGATGGTTCTGCCCTGTGAGCATCAAAGGCAGATCCTGCCATTACTCTTTTATTCCGAAACTGTATCAAATTTAAACGAGAAGAACCATTATAAGCCTCCAAACAGTTGGACACATAAATACATAAGAAGGAGACAGGCCAACACAAACCATCCGCATTAAAAAAAATAGAAAAGACACTTTTTTCTGAACACCAAGTTTCACAGCCAACCTCTAACAATCCTTTTCGTTTTTCCTAGGGAAGATAAAATCACCAGCATTTCTTTTAGAGCTCCAGCAGACATTGTGCTCATTTTGCAAGTGAATGGAAGATTCTAACAATTGAACAGTTAAAAAAGCCCATTTCAAGAGAGGAATATCCATTGCCATGGCAATCTTTTCGGCAACCATTTCAATAAAGCTTTCTCATCTTCTTAAAACCTACGGTATTTTCAAGAGCTCGTGAGTCGTGACGACAGCCTGAATTGCATGGTAAAGCGATGTTCGGCTGTTCGGGCATTTCATCCAAAAAGTAAAAATTCACTAAGCTCTCTCTCTCTCTCCCCGCCCCCCCCCCAAAAAAACAAAGACAAAAAAAAAACACCCCGATATTGGACATTTGCAGTTCTACATATTCTATTAGAAAATAAGTCTCCACCAACACTCCAACCTAGACATTTGTTACAAAAATCAAATCAAATATTTAAAAATTATCAACAACACGGTAAAAGGACTTTTATAATCTAAATTCAAGTTAAGAAGAATGAACTAATTTTCAACAACCGGATAAACTTTAGGTGAAGCACCAAAATTGTACTACCGTCTAGTTTCACTTTTCACTTCCCTCAAAAGAATTCAATATGAACACTGCTTTCGAAGCCTTCTACACCAAAGCTAACCAAATAAAAAGCAAAAAACGTGAAATTTTCACGTTTCATATTGCTCGAGTACTTACTATTTAGTACACAAATTCGAACTCGATCAGAATTTTCGTACGGTGGTCAGCTGAACAGATAATAGTCTCCTACCCCAAATAGATTTAAAAACTTAAAAAAATAGGGATTTTCGGGGTAAGAAAAAAGAGGAGGGAGAGAGCAAAGTACGGATACTCACGGCCGTCTCATTGGTGTCGGGGTTCGATTCGGATACACCGAAACGTTTCGTTCCTTTCATGATTGTCTATGGAGTTCTTCCAAAAGCGCAAGGGGTAGCAGAAAGGAGAGATTTTAGGGTTTCTTTCAAAAATGTCTGCTTTTGTTTCAGGCGTGTTAAAAGGGAAGACAGGAAGAGGTTCTCTCTCTCTCTCTTCAATTTTTTGGAGCCGTTGGATCAGGTGGGGAACGAACTTTCAATTGAGGCCGTTAGATAGGGTCGTCATGACGGCTAAGATCGGTGCACATGGGCAACGTGCTGCTGCAATATTTTATGTTTTTAAGTTTTAACATGGATGCCCGTTGCTAATGGGGCCACTGCCGTTACCAAAAATGAACAATATGGGCCAGTGTCTGGAATGCGTCTTGGGCCTAAAACCATAAGAAGTACTAAAGTTTTTACCCGGTTTGAAATATACGTATGAAAAACTCTAGCTGCAGTCGCCTCGCGCATATGCGGGCGGGGTAAACGGATCCTACATGGCGTAAATAAAAAGGCACCCCGAAAACTAAACAAGGATTTCTTACCAAGCCAACCAAGACAATGACCCTGAAGACTAAACGCAGAAGACCCACGTTTTTCCCAATTTTTTTTTTACTTTCTTTCAACAATCAAAGCACAACGTGAAGTAAGAAGATCAGCCCATTTCAATTTTTTCACTTTTCTGCAGAGCTCATTCGGAAATTTGAAGAACAAGCCAACATTTTCATCTTTTTCCCATTTCTTTTTCTTCTTCTTCTTCAAATAAAATATAACGGCTGACGTGGGAGGGCAGACTACCCACCGTTTGCAAGGGTCAACTGCCTCTAGAAGAATTGTATAGGTATATATGGTTTTAAACTAATGTTAGATACAGTAATGATTTATGCAAGCGCCGTGTATTTCTTCTGAAAAAGAGTGGGATCCATTATTAAAAAATTTAGTTTTTCATGTGAATTCTATATTTTCTTCATTTTTTCAAAAGGAGTGTATGACACTTGCACACTTCATGATTACAAATATCATTTCTCTATAACTTTTAGGTTAGACTTTAGGGTCTGATAAAATAAAAACTGCCTTAAAACTTAGGGTGGAAGGATATTGAAAAGTTGAAAGTTTTTGAGAAAGTTTCCAACTTGCTTGCTATGTAAAATTCAATTAATCCAAAATGCATTTGTTGTAGTTGAGAGTTGCCAAAAGACGAAAGATGACAAATGGGTTACGAAAAACTGATGCATGATGATGTTATAATTCATAGAAGATTGATTAATCCATAAAATCTTGTTCGAATGACACCCGGCAGATGGAGGAAAATGCCCATCCATCTTCGTTGTGTCGACTTCGTTGTTTTGTCTCGACAAAAGACAATTCCCCCCTCTTTACACTCTTGTCCTTGGCCATTGTTTTGAAGATTTGGTTCATGGTATTTAAGTAAGAAATTCAGGAAACTCCCAACTGTTAAATCATTCAGTTTCCATAATATCTAATGTGAATAATCTCATTCCTCACCATATCAACCTACATCACGTGTTGGTAAAATATATATTTCTGCTTTCTCTTATCCCTGTGCCTTTTCTAGGAACCTCGATTAACAAATTGCAAAATAATAAAAGAAAAACCAGAATAAAAGAGATTAACATCTACGTTGATCTTCAGACTAAAAGATTTTTCTCTTCCTCTACACTCTCTCCATTTTCTTGCAGGCTATTGTCTACTTTGCTGGAGGGTTTTCCCTGCTTTGTGGATGCCACTGCACTCCTACCTGGAAGTTTGTTGTCAGGCAACATCTTCAGAATGATTCCCATGGCTATGAGCAACAGCCCTGTCCCATGCTGTTCAGTTAATGGCTTTGTAAATATCATGTATGATAGCAACAGAGTGACTGCCTTTCTAGCAGTTGTTACCTGAATGCCAGCATCAATCAGAATTCCAATGGTTAATTTAGTGAAAAATGCTCTAATGACATCATATGATGCATAGAAGGCAATTCCATGATGATCAAAGACGTTCCAGTAAATATGTCACGGAATTTCAGCAATAAAGTTCTGAAAAAAGGCTCATAACTACTATAATTTATAGAAGGCTAGAGACGCCCTCAGTACAGACAACAGAACTAGATGCACCCATTCAAGTGGCATTAAAAGATATATATATGCTTAATTCAAATCCTGTATCAAAGTGGCTGCGACATTCCCCAACGATCTTAAGTGATTCCTCTATAATAACCTGGAACAATAACATGATATAATCGACAGACAGAGATGCAGTTTGGAGGAAGAATATATATTTACCATGGCAGTGGTGGCAGCCCCAAAAATGGCAATGAGCGATAAAACAGACACTTGCCCAATGAATGTCGCCATGGCTTCAAACACCAACACCCCATAGACATAAGGATGCTGCAGTTCATTAACAAAACGTTACAAAGACAATCCAACAAGGAGAAAAAGAAAAAATAATGACACTTACCGTTAGAAAGTTAACCATGAAAAATGAAGAACAAAGGAAGGTACCAATCATATATCAGATTCTATTCAATGTCTAATGTTATTATAAAGAATTCTAACCAATTCCTAATCTTGAATAACTAATAACCCTCTTAATTCAGAAGTAAATAAACTACTAAAGTGAACAGCAGTTAAATCATCAATTCCTGCGACGAAATTATAGAGCACGCATACGCAATTAAAATGGTAAAAGCTATCTGTAAGGTACGGGCTTGTTCTTACCTCTGAACAAGAATTCCAAGCCTTAACCAGCTCTCCTGTTAGGATCATTGGTGGAACCAAGAAAGGCAACCCCACAACAGTTGAGCAGAATAACATCTCCGTCTGTCAGTAGAATAATAAGAAAATATTATAGTTAAAAACAAAAATTCCTTTTTTTTTTTAAAGATTGATTCACTTTTGCTTTCATAAACCTCAGGGTCTATAAGTCACCTGTGTGGTATCGGGATTCATGGTAAAAATTGCTTCTTGCAAATTTCCCAAGAAGGCATCCATGATTAGAGCACCCATTATCATTACAACACCAGCAATGCTAAAATTAGGAGACGTATGGGCGTCTGCTAAGGTGAAAAGGATCAGACCAATTACTAGAAGCATCGCAGAGATGTATTCATGAGCTGGATATTTCCTTCTCAAGCCAGGAATGAAGGAACCCATTATCATGACCGGCAGAACCTGAATTTTCACAATCACAGACACACATGTAAGAAAATAGAGATGCCAACATAGATTAGCTATGTTACTATTCCAATATCGAAGTCTATAAAAAACTGATTTTCCAGAGTTATAGCAAAAACGAAATTAAATCAATAACAAATGTGGAAGCCAAAAACTATTATTGCAACAAATTCAGTCAATCCTCTGCTTACAATAGGTAAACTTTAAAAGACAGATTCCATCACTGTTTACCTTTGTGGATTTGAACATTATCTGTGCCGGATAGTTAAGAAATGCCAAAGACCCTTTAGTTAATCCATGTGAACCCATAAGAACAGCAGAGAGTTTCACATACGTCCTCCAAGGGTTCACCATTTGCTTGGTGGTGAATCCTTGTAAGTATATGAGTATCAGGTAGACAAATCCTTGCACAAAGGTGAAATACCAACCATAGCTGAAACCAAGAGAGTAAGTAATAAACGTAGAATTGACACATTGACAAAGTTGAATTGATGCACGAAAAAATCAAATTGGCAAATGGAAGGAATACAAGATTACCTGAATTGGAGCCGATTGTACACGAATTCCTGGGATCACCCAAAATAGTATGTCAGTGCTCAGAGAAGAAAAAAAGTTTGGAGAGAAAAAAAAAACACACACACACACACACACGAAACTATCCAAATTATTTGCTATTCAGAAGATGAGATTAACAGCGGATAAAACCAATAAAACAGTAGCCCTAGAACATAGAAATGAAGATTATTCAAAAGGCAGGGTACAAGATAGCTCTGACGACACTCTTCACAAAATTTGTAGCGCATACCGAATTTGAGAAATTGCGCGGAAGGCTAAAGTGCAAAAAGCGTTTCATCTCTAATTTGTTTGCAGGGGAAACGTGGGAAAAGAAGGGAATTTAGATATTAGATTCTAAAATTCCCCATCAGTTGAAACCCAAGAATACAAAAACAAGTAAACAATCACTCAGATGGATAGATTGGCATCTTTAGAATCCAAAGCAACATGAAATTATAATCTGTTTTGATCTTTTAGTCCAAAATGCGTGTTCTCTTTTCCCACGTAATCTCGGCAATCAAACAGAGGGTACCCAAAATGAAAGAGAGTAGATACCCATCAAAATAAACCTAAAACAACCAAAAATCATCACAACCCGACTCAAATGCGAAAGCATTTTGAGTGAGGGCGAGAGAGAATTAATAAGAAAAAGTCAACGAATAATAAACAAACCTCGCAAATGCCATTAACAAGGTAGCCAAAGAAGAACCCAGAAGAGCAAATGAGGAATTGCTTCCATATAGGCCGGTCTGAGAGGGAAATCCCAAAGAGGGACCTGGCTCGGTCTTCGTTCTTCATTCTCTTTCCTCCGCGAACCCTGACCGTCCGATCGTTCCACGAACCCAAAAGTAAGGCTGATACAAGCAAAATCGGATAAAGCAGGCCTAGCAGAACAGCTTGTCTTAGCGTTGCATGGTGTTTTCCATGGGGAAAAAAAACCGAGGAAGAAGAAGAACAGAGAAAGCGGTAGGTTTATCACATCACGAAGTATCGAAGGTGAGGGGAACAAAACCTTTTCAGATGATGCCTGCCTCTAGAAACCGAAAGAGACGAACAAAGAGGCGTTTGGAAATTGGCAGCCGGCTTTGAGGCTTGAAAGCCGGGAGGTTCGCGATTTAGACGAAGCAATGCAATTTGGAGGCATCCCGCGTGGTTGACTTACTACTAATCTATAAACTATCTAGACTTTTTCTTAAAACAATAATGTTAGGCACAGCTGAACCGCGCAGGATAATGCCATGTTTTCTACTCCATTGGCGTCATTTCTGTTCACCATTCGCTACATCTTAGCACTGAGTTTGGTAACATTTTACCACCATTTTAGTTTAGTTACCTTTTTTGGTACCATTCAAGTCCTTGGACTCGTTTCTCAAAATCAATTAGTATAATTGAGTGTGAGATCATGATCTTTCAAAACATAGAATTATTATAATTGCGTGTGAGATCATGATCTTTCAAAACATAAAAATTTTCGTTTGAATTTAGAAATGAGTTGAGATAATTTGTGAATAATAATAAGATAAATTAAAATGAGTTAAAGTTATTTTTGAATTCAAACGGGAATATTAACTAGATCTTATATGTTTAAAAACTTAAAAGGATAACTTATCTTTTCAAATAAATTCTAGATTAATAAAATTCTTGAACAAGACTTGTTGAAGGAAATGCATTTTTTACCATTTTTTTTGTATTGAGATCAAAGGAATATGTAAGTCAATTTCAACGACATATGATTCAATCCTTATTCCTTGTTTGGAGAAGAATAATGAAATGCTTATTCATTCTATGTTTTTTCTTATCTTCAATTGTATCGATGTAATGTGATTTAATTTACATGATTAACAAATAAATAAATAAACCATTTAAAGCATCGTTATAATTAGATACCCCAAATTAAAAATGAACAATAACAATGATCAAAATTAAAATGAGTAAATTTACATGATTATTTCATTTTTATTATATTATTTTTGCATGAAATTATCAATTAGCCGTTATATCTACTTTATTTTTTAAAATAATAAATTTAATAGTTAATTGATGTTCTCACATAATTAAATTAAAATAAGTGTGAAAGTATTAAATTTGGTCTTAAAAATTAAGAATAATGATAGATATAATTTTAGGATATGCAAGTTCAAGTATAATCTATTTAAAATGTATTTACTTTTTTTAAAATGTGTGAGCATAACTTATACGCTGCAAATAGCTTGTTTTTTGAAAATTAATATAATGATTAACTACAAAGCATAACTTATACGCTGCAAATATCATTTTTTGGAAATAAATATAATGATTAACTACACTAACACTACACAACTAAAATATAAAATAAAGCGTAATATGTAATGTGTGTATACGTAAGGGCCCCGCATTCTATATTTGGGACCAAGTGCATGTTCGCGAGTAGGTGAGATCACCTATTTGGACTCTTTCTATTATGGCGCCACGTGTTAAGATGACGAACTAATCAGGGAATTGAACTTGTTTGCCAAATGCGAATTGTCCGGCGGATGCGGCCGAATTATAAGGGAACTGTTATGTAAATTGACGTGGATTAGATTTTTATTTTATAATAAATATAATTTTATAATATAATGTATTATATTTTATAAATTTATTTGTATATAATTATTTTATGATTAAAATATTTTAATAAAATAATGTTATTTTTATATGATATTTTATAATAATATTTTTTATTTTAAAATATAATTATGAAATACGTTATAAAAAGTAATGTCTGTTTATGATTTTTCATTTTATTAAGGTCAAAATTCAAACTACGGCTTGTCACGGACGTACCAAGTGCCAACTACGGCTTTCTTGAGAATTGTGAAGTTATTTCCCATACTAAATATTTTATAAATCAATAAAAAAAATTTACAAATAAATTTATTCCAAAAATAATACTTTTTTATTATTGGTGAAAAACAAAAAGATCCAAATAACGTGCTTCGGTTTGTAAGTCAGAGTATTACCGTTGAATTGGTCATCTTATTCTTTAAATTTTAATTAATATATAATTTTTTTACTTTTAATTAATTATTTAAAATTTAAAATTTATATTAAATTAGTCATTACACTATTTATAATAATAAAATATTATTATTTTTAATTATTTATATTTTTTAATTAATTTTTATTTTATTTTCATAATCTTCAATAACTTTCAACAAATTATATTCATTTTTATTTTTACAATCTAATAATCTATAATATAATAATCTCATATGTATATATATGGTAAAATTTCATATGAATAAAAATCTTATATTTATAATATAATAATCTAAAAAAATACTTTTTGACTTATTATAATTCTTTTCATATTTAAAAAGAATAATGAATGAATTTACTGTAATTTATAATTTAGATGAAAATAATTTAACTAATTCAATGTGAAATAAATATAGATGATATTTATTAAATTTAAAAATAAAAAAGTATTTAGCTAATCCAATTTCAATATTCTTAGGATCGGTTTTATTCGATTCTCTCATTTTGAAATCCCAAAGCTTATTCAATTGAATTTTGTTACCCTTTTATATTGTTCTTCTGGGGCAGTCTGGATTGTTCATTACGCTGTGGGACGAGATACAGACTTTCTGTTTCCCTGGTGACTGAATTTGAAGTCATTAGCAAGCTATCAAAATATGTTCCAACCACAAATAATTTTTATAAAAATAAATATATAAACTGACATAACTTTATGTGACATATTAGATTGTAAAATTAAGGTAGATCTAATAATGTATCATATGAAGTCATGTTAATTTATAAATTTAATTTTGTGGCTATAGTAATATTTTTCAAAAGAAAAATTAATATTTAATTTTCATATTGTTTTAGGATGTTTTGATCCGTGCTTGTACTTGCGAAAGTGATAGGAAACATTAAAAATGTGTAAAAAAAGAATAGTCATCTTTGTTTATGTGCTTGGAATGATTAGGTCCTTGTGTAAAGGTCCCGTCTCTTGAACCCTTTTCAAGCGAGTGGAATCTTGTCCCACTGCTCTATCTCGACTTGTAAGTTTTTATGATTGTTAGTGTTGGGGATACACTCAAGGATATATAGTTTATTGAGATTTTTTTATTGTTGTTACGAAAGCAATGAGGCCTACTTTTGAATAGATATCAATATTTTGGGTACGAAAACTTATTTTCAGAGTACTTTAAGCATAGTAGAAATTTATGAATAATAATAAAATAATTTGTGAATAATAATAAAATAACTTGTGAATAATAATAAAATAATTTGAATTAAAATTTTTATAGAATTTTAAAAAATGAGAGAAAACAAATTGAATAAAAAATTATAAAGTTAAGAGATGGTTAGAATATAATTTTTTAATATAATTTTATTTTGAGATTTGAAAAAATTGAATTATTTTTTATATTTTATTTGAGTGTGAGAAAGATGTAATGATTAGATAACGACTAGATAAAAATTTTGAAAATTTGAAATTTTAAAATTGAAAATATTTATATTTAAATAATGTTTAAGGCTCCGTCTGATTCTCAAACTCAGTTAAGTTTAGTTTAATTTTAAGTTGAATCTAACATCCAAACACTCAATTATCAAATTACTAAACTCAACCCAACTCAAAACCTTCTTACACGTGGGACCCACAACCTTTTTCAGCTTAAAACATCTTTATACGTGAGACTCACAATCTTTTTTAATTTTCTATAGAAAGTACTAAACTCATCTTAACATACAAACATACTTTAAACTCAGTTTAGATGGACTCCACATAACTCTTTTCACTACTAAACTCACTACCAATCATAAAGAATTTAATTCAACTGAGTTTAGCTCAACATTCAAACACAATCAATGTTGATATAAGATGAGATGGTTTCAAAGGTTTGTAAAACGAAACCAAAATATGTTTGTAGAAAAAATTGATTCCTTTTAGCCAACATGGTCTATTTATTTTGTGAACACAGAGATATGCTGTTAATTAAGACAAGTTTATAAAATGTAAACATATATTAGAGCTGATGTCGTTTTCAAATCATTTGCATGAAGATCATTAAAGCTATATCTTTATGCTTTCATTTATTTAGTTAATTTCTTCGTCCATGCTCTACCAAACGACAAAACAGAATCTAAAGTTCTATATATCCATTCTATATGTATTGTTTGAATGCATAGTATAAGGGGATTTTCCCTGTTAGTGGGTCTGAGAGAAGCAACTAAGAGAATAAGAAAATAATGTTTAGGTCAAAACAAATAGACCATTTGGCCCGGCTTGCAGGTAGACTCTCCTAGACGCAACCCCCATGTGGGAAGCGTAATGCAGGGGGATGGGACTTGTTGTCCTAAAGATCCCTCGAATAGCGTCAAACCCTTTAGTACATGTCCACATGAACGAGCGGGAAGTAAGGGGACCCTCAATCCTCTGAAAATGTGACATCGACGGACCACCGAGGACACCAGCAGAGTAAGGCAAATCGGATAATCACGCTGCATTAATGACACCACTACCCAAGCTACACGTTACATTAATGGCATCATTATCTGATCTGCACTCCACATTAATGATGTCGTCACAGATGCACTCCGCATTAAAGGACTCTGAAAACATAAACAGTAAAAGAGACATGGGCTCCATCGGAGCTGGCACGATTTGTCCTCCCAAACTCTCGGTATAAATAGCAATCCTCAAGTACAAGAATGATATCTGGTCTCTAGACCCTCATTATATACAAACTTTTAAAATATTATACTAACTTTGGTATCAGAGACTCTCCGCCTCTAAGGTTGCCCTCTCTCAACTTCTTTCTTCTTCGTTTTCACAGGCTCAGCTTTAAAGACCTGAGTCAAACGCATACGAAACACGACATTAACACGTATCATATACTAAGAGAAATACTTTAGTCATTAAGGAATTTTATAAAAATAAATTCACAAACTGACGAGAATTGATATGGTATGTCAAATTATAAACTAGATATAACGTATCACATATAGTCAAACCAATTTATAAGTTTACTTTTGTGATTTTTTTTTTATGGCTGTAACACTTCTCCCATACAAATATAGTTTCTTTAATTAACTACTATCAGTTACACAGTCACACAAGTACGATTTTCTAAGATTTTATTTCTTTTTATTTTTTATATAGTTTCAAATTGAAACTAATTTGTACCTACATATTTATATTTTTCTCATGCTCATGAGCTTAGTAGAAGTTTGGAGAATGACTTTAGTAAGAGAGATCGATGGAGTAGCCTTGGCATTGGAAACTAAAGGAATATTTATTTATTGGGAAAAGTATTAACTGAGATGAAACTAAAGATCAATACAAACTTCTTGTTCTCCAATAATATTATGTAAATGTTTGCTAAAAAAATTTATTTGATATATCCTATATATTAAGAAAATGAACGAATGAAATCTATTGTAGTAAGTAAATAGATCTCATTCCTTCAATTTCTCATTCGATGCTTCCATATACTTTAATCTTTCCAGCTCTACTCACCATTTTCCCTCTAATTTTGATTAAAAAAATGGTCAAAAGTCCCTGCCTCTAGCTAACTGGCTTAAGTAATTAGTCATTAAGCCAATGACTTGCCAACACATTCATCTATGGACCGTGATCATGAAAAGAGGTCAAGTACCAGCTCGTCAAGCAAAGAAATCCAAACCTCGAACTCAACCTCCAATCCCGACTCTTCTTTTTCTTCAACCAATATCCTCCACTTCCCTCCCTTCTCCATGTCCCTAACATATACTTCTCTCCCATCCTCCACTTCCCAACCCAACAACAACTCCAGTGGATTCCCCCCACTAAGCCAATCTTCTGCCACCTTCAATAACTCACTCTCAAATCCATTAACAATACCTCTTGTACTGGTGCTTGCACTTGCATTAATATTTTCTTCAATTCTCTCCCAAAAGAAATCCGACAACAGATTGTCGGCCTTGAATTTTGCACCGTTTACTGATCTCCTTGTGTTTATGAGGTCAAGCAATTCTTCAGCCTTTTTCTCTGTCTGGTTGTCGAAGGTGTTGTTTTCCAGAGTGGACATCGAGCAAGTTTGTACGAGTGATTCATGAGGAGCTTCATGGTTCAGGCCGGCAGACAGCGCAATACGTTTTTCCAAGTCCACTGGTTCTAGTTGAGCAAGACACTCAAACTGCCGGATCATCTTGTGGGAAAGCTTTTGCTTCGTGCCTGTCCATCACATTTCTGTCAGATGAATATTCATCCAATATGCTATTTTACTAAGAGCATGCTCCTCTCAAACAGCACAGTTTTGTAGCGTAAGCCTGTATCTATTACTGAAAATCACTAAAACATAAGCCAAAAAAATGTGAAACAGTACTTCTCCATTTCTTTTAGTTATTGTCTTGTTGATATGAGCAAAAGACAGATTCAAAGTTTCAATTTTCAAACTGCTATGTTACCGAGCATGCATGAGTCGCCCAAGACTACAGAGGAAGTCTTTTGGGTTGTGTAGCTGCTACGGGGGGATAAATCCAAGCAGTACATGGGCAGCTGCTGATGAGAGATGCATGAATGTGGGCTGCATGCAATGGATCGGTAGTAGCTAGAGTAGGAGAGACTCGAGTCCCAGAGAAACAATGCATCTTACGTAGTAATATTAGATACAGTTATAATAGATTATGTATGTGTCGTGAATAATTTTTGAAAGAGAGTAAAATTTATTATTAAAAAATTAATTTTTTCATGTGATCTCATATTTATTCATTTATTTTAAAAAAAAGTGCATGGTATTTACCCACTCTTTGAGCATAAATATCATTTATCTTATCTTTTATTTCACGTGTCACGTTTACCTTAATTTATGTTTATATAAAATGAAAAAAGATTAAAGCATCATAAAGCATGACTATATATAAAATTAAATCTCAATAATTTGTTACATATACATGGAAATAAAATTCAAAAAACACAACTTAATGTTTGTTTCAGATTTTTTACCATAATAGTTCAAGGAGTAATATTCATCCCTTATTATTTTTGTAATGAAATATTGAGAAATTATTTTCTTTATAGAAGTTATCAAGTGATCTTCTAAAATGTCATTTTCATTCTAGCATCTTAGTTAGTTCAGCCAGTTTCATATAAAATCTAGATATTTTTATGTCATATTAAATACAGAATGTTACAATTAAGACCTTAGTTAGTTCATTGACCATGACAAATGGAGGGGCCATGACCCTTTTAAGCTCTATGTAGATCTGTCATTGCATGACTTTATATAATATGTTAAATTTATTTTACAATAAAAATAATTTTATAATCTAATATATTATATCAAATTATTTTAGTTTATAGTACTATTAATTTTATAAAATTTCTTGTAATTAAAGTATTTGGTCGCAAACACAAGCAAAGAGATGCACATAGATCCGTACTGATACGTACCTTCAATGCGGCCAAGTTTATCATGGGGAGTAGGCGAGCTCGTGTCTTCATCGTCCTCGTGAAATGGACAATCCAGCACGGATACGGGACTGAATTGTACCTTCTCCTTCTCATTTGACCAAACCTGTTATGTTCCATAATATCAATTTCATCAATTAAATCTCTTAAAAATGGTGCTAATAGTCACGGAAGAAATCTGAATATTCATTTGCAAGCTTCCTAACATATCTATCATGAACAAATTAAAAAGGTTACGGCCCTATATATGCTCTACTAGAGGGGAAGAATAGATGTACAATACAAATTATTAAAATTATTATATTCTCAAGCTTATATATAAATCAGCACACCACCCATGTACATAATTTAAGTTGTAAGATTTTATTTAAAAAATTCACTTTTTAAAATTTATATTTCAAATTAAGTTATGTCATATAAATATTTGACTATGTCCTCAATATACCGATTTGATAATAAAAATTTTCTAATTATTAAGAGTCAGTAGATTTTATATAAGAGTCTACGCTTTAAAATCTCTATAATATATTATTTCACGGAAGAATGTCCTATATATTATCTATCGAATAATGCTAGATATAGTCTTGTGGTGTACAAACCACTCACATGACTCCCTTTAAAAAAATGAAATCTACCATTAAAAAATTTATTTATTCATGTTGATCCAAATTTAACTTTAAAAAAAAAAAAAAAAAAAAAGAGATTTGCACATCGTAAAACTACAAATATCATTTCTCTTATCTATAACATTATCCCTACCATATATATATGAAAAATTTTACTTATCATCTCTACAACACATATCACACACTATATATATATATATATATATATATATATATATATATATTTTAATTTTTTTCTTATCAAATATGTAGTATATAGATTATGAGTAAAAGAATATCTTTAATTTAACAAGAAAAAAAATAAAAAATCAAGTGTTGCATGAGATGATGAATAAAATGGATATATATATATATATATATATATATATATATGATGTGATATCATGGCCAAACATGTTAGAGGTTGCACCCATAAACGGATAAGTTTTGCTACGTATAATCTCATACATCATATTTATTTTTATTTTTTATTTTTGATTAAATTAATTGAATTTTTTTATTCATTATCTTTGTATTATATACTTATTAAATAAAAAAATATGGATGGTGTATAGTAAAAATGATGAATAAAATTTTCATAAAGATATATATCAAGTTCATGCACCGAACCGCGCGATGCAAAATGGGTTTCCTGTTGAGCGTGGGGCAAAACCTTGGACAAGTCTAGTCATGTCGGTCAGTTCATGCTACGTACCTACACCTTATGTAATGCTAGCACTAGCAGGCCGGCAATCGTTTACGTACAAGTTCGTTATAAATTTATTTTTTGTTATTATTTTTTTTCAAACATTTTTTTAACATTTTTAATTATTAAAAAATAAAAATATATAAAATTTTATTAATAATCATTTTCTTAACTATTAAATAAAATTTTTATAAAAAAATTACTAATTAATAAAATAAAATAAAAATAAAAATAAAATATATGAACGGTAAGTTTGAGAGGCTCTAATAACATTTTGCTAATTAATTTAAAGTAGTGCTATAATTATAAAAGAATTATATAAATTGATATAATTTCATGTTATTCGTTATATCTCTTTTAGAATAAAAATAATTTTATAATTTGATAAATCATATCAAACCACATTAATTTATAAAATTATTTTTATATAATCACTTTATAACTATAGTATTTTTCGTGAATTTATCTTTCAAAATTTGAAATAACTAAAAATCTCTATAAACTAATATTTCTAATTCCCATCATATAATAAAAGAAAAAGAGGGTAGGGATGAGTTGGCTTAGTCAACCCCACAACCTGACAATAATAGGACACATGTCCAATTAAGTAAACCTAATTAATTAATATGCCACCTATCTTGTTTAACCTAAATTAAACCACCCAGATACAATAATACTTAGCCAACCCCACAAAACAGTATACATTCATAAATATTGCCACTTTTTATGTGCCCAAACCCAAAAACAGGAATCCCACCAAAACAAAATGCCCCTTATCCATTTAATTTCCTATACAGGCAACCAAACCAAACCAAACCCACTGCTCCTTTATCTCACCGACAGAGGATAATAACAAGTAGTCGTAATCCGTAAACCCACCAATCAAAATCGAATGTCACAAACTTCCTAAACTACCCCACCAAAACCCAATCAATGTTCTCCCAAGTCCCACTAACCAGCCTATTCTTTTAAATTACAAGGGACGAGGAGTTTATAGGAACAAAAAATCTACTCCACCTCCTACTATTCACACAATCTCCACACTCTATATTATTTTTAATTTTTATTATTTTTTTCTTTTATTAAATATTTATTATATGAATAATGAATAAAAAATTTGAAATAATTTAAAAAGAATAAACTCAAAAAAAAATTTAAAAAAAATATTAAAAATTTAAAAAATTTAAAAAAGTGTGGAGTGTGGAGTGTGGTGGAGGTTGTGTAGCAAAGCTCTTATAGGAATTCTACCTCTTCAAGATCAAGAGGGGGTAGATCGAGGGAGTGATCCAATCCAATACATCACTATGTATGCTGAAACAAAATAGTCGTTCGTGTTATAAGAGTAAATAACGACACGTAGCCGGATCTTGCGTAATGGCCGGGCATCGGAACGCCCGACCCTATTTAATTACAGTGCTCTGAGTCGTACTGTATTCATTTCCCAAGATAGACCCCACACGTGAAAGTCATGCAGCAGCCCAGCTCCAGCTCATCTTGTGCTTTCACTCCGATCAAAACTTTTCAAAATCCCTAAAATCTATCGTTACTTGATTCTAATCATATCCAATTCAAATAAGAGAAATGATACTTGCAGTCGTGAGCGTGCAGTTGCCGTGTAGTCATTTTGAAAAAAGTGAATAAATAAGGGATCCATCTGAAAAGAAATTAATTTTTTAATAATGAACCCCATTCTTTTTCAAAACGACTGCACGGCGTTTGCGCATTCCACGACTATATGTAGCATTACTCTTAACTCTGGCAAAGATTTGGTCTGATTAGCATAATCCTAATCTTTAAAATAAAAATTTAGAATTCAAAATCTCTCTCTCAAATATATTAAAAAAAAAATTGTTTGACTCCTAGAAGAGTCTTATATATTTGTTGAAAAACAAATAAAAAATAAAAATAATTTTATAAAATAAAGTAAAATAAGTTGAGATTAAAATTAAAAATAAATTAAAATATTATTAAAATATATTTTTTAATATTATTTTATTTAAAAATTTAAAAAAATTTAACTATTTATTTTATTTTAAATAAAAATTTATAATAATCAAAACAAAAGATTCCTTGGGAATAAAAAAATCTAACCTTTGCGTTAGCTCCGGAGAAGTTGGCGGTCGTTGCTTCTGAAATGGAATCCTCACAGACTGTTTCGCCTATGCTCCTGCCGATCTCCATCTCCGGTGGACCCGATTTACTACCCACCACGTGGTTTTCGCTTGAACTCTCCGATTTACCACTCGAAGACCCTAAAATCTCCGAGGTAAATTCACTCTCAGCCCAGCTGTCAGTGTTGCTGCTACAGCTGGTACTCATTGAAACCCAGCCACCGACTACACTGGTGGCGGAGTGATGATCCGACGGTTTATCTTGTTGTTTTAGAATGTCACGGAACAATCTCCACCGTCTGAGATCGTTGTCTCTCTTATCGGTTTTCCTCCAGAAGCTCCTTCCGAAGAAGAGCTTCCTCGAAAGGCTTCTAGGCACAAGTCCCTTTTTATCGCCGTTTCGTTGGGACGGAGAATGAGACTTAAGGGAGTGGAACGGCAATTGCTTCTTGACGGCGCTGATCACAGCGTCCGAAGCTCTCTGCAGAGCGGAGATGGTAGTGGAAGCCGGCGCCTTCGACCGGCTTCGACGGAGTCGTTGTTGTTTCCTGCTCGCTTTGAGATCGACCTCCAGAAGGAATCGGATGGTGGTGCAGCATTGTCGGCGTGGAAACGATTTGAAACCGTTGGATGAACAGGAGCTCAGGAGATCGTCCCTGAGGTAATCTTTAAGCATCATCGGCCTCCGTTGAATCATAATCGGTTTTCTTTGCTTCTGATGATCATTGGAATGATCAGTCGAAGCCATTGTAAATTTAGTAGGTCAGAGAGCTGTAACGTAGTAAAAGGGTTTAAGTAGGCTAAAACCGAGAAAAGAGAGAGAGAGAAGGATGAAAGTCAGAGATTGCGGAGCGACATAGATTACGAAAAAAGCTGTGGTACTCAAGCTTTAAAGTATATTGCAGTACCTATGTGGTTGAGAAAGAAACAAAAGGTTCCATAAATGCACCTTCTGAGTTAGCTCATGAGTTACTTTTTTGAGAAACCCCTTGAGAGGGAATGTGAGGAGGAGGGGCGGCTAGGGGAATTTACAGCTTCGAAGTTTGTTGAGATTGTGTAGATTTTTTCTTTACATCTACAGAGAAAGGAAGTGCATGAGTTATATACGAGAGAAGAGAAGATCAGGGCTAGAAAGTGAGAGGTGGGTTCTGACATCTGGGGTTGAAGATCTCTAGGTGATCAGAGTGAAAACAAGTACTCATGAGAGAGAGAGAGATAGAGAGAGATAGAGTTAAGCTAGTAGAAGAAGAAGCAGAATGGAAACTTCTTTCCGGTGAAGTTTGAACGCTTGTTCGTAATTTGGATTGAATTGACGTTGTAATTTTAAGTTGAATTTAATATTTAAATTGTTAAATTTATTTTAATTTAAAATATTTTTACATGTAAAATTTATAATTTTTTTTAAATTAACACTTTTTTTATATGTAAAATTCATAATTTTTTTTAACTTTTTATAAATATATTTAAATTTATCTTAACATTCAAATACATCTAAACTCATCTTATATGGATTCTACAAAACTCATTACACTATCTCAACTTACTATTTTTCATAAAGAATTTAATTTATCTCAACTCAATTCAACATTCAAACCAAATCTTAAAGTTTGGCTTTTTAATAAAATTTGAATTAAGTTGAGTTGAAATAAGATAAAATGTTGAATCAAATATTATTAAAATATAATTTTTATTTGATATTTAAAAAATTAAATTATTTATTATTCTTTATATAAAAATTTATAAAAATTTTAATCAAGATAAGTTAAAAGTTTCTGAATCTAAACAACCTATTATAATTTGGAAAATGTTAGATGCCCCGCTGGGGGCTCTTGTTGAGCTCTAGTATTTTTTTATATGTGTTTTTTTTATATAAATATTTTTAATAATTTTAAATATTTTAAAAAAATAAAATAAAAATTATAATATTATTAAAAAATACTTTCTTAATCATGAAGTAGAATAAAAAATAATATTTATTTTACTTCGTGATTAAAGAAGTATTTTTTAATATTTTTTTTTTACTTTCTGATTAAGGAAATGTTTTTTAATGATATTTTAAATTTATTTTATTTTTTAAAAATATTTCAAAAATGTAAAAAAAACCTATATAAAAAATAAATTAAAAAAATATATAGAAAAGTACATACTAAACCCAACGGGAGCTCCCGGCGGAGTTGTAGTATGACCATTTTAAATATTTTTTTAAGAAAATCATAATATTATTAAAAAATATTTTTTTAATCACGAAGTAAAAAAAAAATTATAACAAATATTTTTTTATAATTTTTTATTTTACTTCGTGATTCAGAAAATATTTTTTAATATGTATTTTTTTACTTTCAAATTAAAAAAATATTTTCTTAATGTTTTAAATTTATTTTATCTTTTTCAAATATTTTAAAATATTAAAAAATTTATATAAAAAATTATTTAAATAAAATATATATAAAATAATACTACACCTAAGCGGGAGCTCCCAGAGCGGAAACCCATCGGGGCTGTAGTATCACCCTTATAATTTTGGAGGAAAATGTTAGAGCTCCCGCTGGGGGCTCCCGCTGGAGCTCTAGTGTATTTTTTTATGTGTATTTTTTAATTCTTTTTTTTATGTAGATGTTTTTAATGATTTTAAATATTTTTAAAAAATAAAAAAATTTATAATATTATTAAATAATACTTGCTTAATCACGAAGTAAAATATAAAATATTTTTATATGATTTTTTATTTTACTTCGTGATTAAGGAAGTATTTTTTAATAATTTTTTTTTTACTTCTTGATTAAGAAAGTATTTTTAATAATATTTTAAATTTATTTTATTTTTTAAAAAGTATTAAAAAGTATTAAAAAAATTATATAAAAAATAACTTAAAAAAAAACACATATAAAAATACACTACAGCCCAGCGGGAGCCCCCAGCGGGGGCTGTAGCACGATCCAATTTTGGACGAGTGCGAGACCGGTCGTTGACTATGTAGAATATGATAATGATATGCTACCTATCATGAAGACTGTCCACCCTTCACGCACTTGGGCGCGTGTACATATCTTTTAAGCTATAAATGTTAGTGTTGATGCATATGCATGTAAAAAGTCGAAACAGAGTAGATAGACAATGATGATTCGAATATCGAGATGGTCATTTTTGGTATCTTTGCATTCATCCGTTACATAATAAATAAACAAATAAAATATAAATAGAGATACATATAAATTTATGTGATTTGACATAAAAATTACATCTCTAAATTATTTGGAGATGAATCCACTATAATAAGCAATTTTAAGATTACTCATTATCTCACATATATCTAAAAACAATAAAGTAATTTAAAATTTCAAGAGGTTGAAAATGACTCATCCTTTAAGAGAATATCATTTGGAGTTAATGTACATGGTGGAGGCCGTGCTTAGAGAAGTGTAGAGTGTCTTTTTTATTTATAGATATCTCTTCTTTTTATAGAGATCTATTTCATTCTTTGGAAAGATTGAGTCATGCATGCCTTATGAAACATTTTTCTTTTAAGAATCTGAGTCAACTTTTCTTATCTCTTCTTGACTTTTTCTCTAGGCTATATTTTTGGTCTTTGATTTTATCCCCAACAGTATGTCCTCGATTATTAAGGTCAATTTGCTTAGCAAGAAGGTCTTGAGTATCTTTAAATCAAGGCATGATAGAGATAAATTGTAGAAAAAAAAATAGTGAAAGTTTGTCACTAGTTTCTGGCTGCGGTGTAATGCAAGAGAGATCTCCGTGTGTGATGCTTAAGAAGGATCAGTGAAATTTGTAGTAACGACCAACAAGGATGGGCCTCAAAAAATGTCTGCTTGCATGAACGTTTGCCTGACAATCGATCGTTCGGATGCTGGAACATGGCTTAAAGGCATGCGAAACACAATGTTAAGATGATGCATCATCTTCAACCTTTTGAAATCCTAAGTTCTCCCATTGTACTGAGATATATGTGGTCATGTATCCCAAACAGTGCATTGCTCTGTAAGGTACGTTGCCCTCGACAGTGGTTCAGTGCGACTATACGATGTCGGTGCATATATTCATGGATGTGAACAGTATTTAAATGCAAAAAAAATAAGAAGAGATAAACACACAAATTTATATAGTTCGGCGCTAGGCCTATGTCGACGGCGATTTGGGGGAGGGGGAGATTCCACTAGAATATATTTTTTTACAGTCTCTCATAGCCTCTCATTTCTCACTGTACAATAAGAGCTGTAGATTTATTTGCAGGAGAAGAGGTTCTCTCTGGATTTCTCTGGTTGAAAAATAATTTTAAGAAGAACAGAAGAGTCAGAAGAAGTCCCAACTGAAAAGAAATCATTGAAACCGTAGGTACCCTACCCTTTTTATTTGACCCTCTTCATGCATGCACCTCGGTAGTGGGGAGATATGTCTGCTTTGCTTGTCTGACCCCCTCTCCCTCTCCCTCTTTCTCCTGACACCTCCATGCCTCCTGACACCCTCACCCCTAGTCTCATCTTGTCTCATCTCATTCTCTCGTATTTTATCTTCTAGTGATGACCCTCCTTATGGGCTAGGCCTTCAAAACTTTTTTGGGTCTGGTGCATTTTACCTCTTCACAGTTGTCAACGATTCTTAAGGGCAATTTGTGACCTTAATAATCTTTTAAAGGTAAAATATGTAATCGAACTGATCTGCCTCCATCTGTAAAGAAATGAATTTTGGGAACTGGCCCTGGTCACTCGTTCTTCTTGCATTAAACTGTAAACATTTTCGAAAGTGGGAATAGGTGGGAGATGGGCTTAACCGCATAAGATGCGCAAGGCATGTGCACGCCCTGGTGAGGTAAGTTGGAGGTAGGCTTGACCGCACCGAGTGCTAGCGCGAAGCCCGTCTTGGCAAGGTAAGCAGGCAGTAGGCTCGACCGCATGGAGTGTGAGCACGAAGCCATGAAGCCTTTGGTGAGGTAAGCAGGAGGTAGGCTCGACCGCATAGAGGGCTTACGAAAATTGGTCGGGTATGCAGAGGTAAGCGAGAGGTAGGCGTGACCGCACAGAGTGTTAGTGCGAAGCCCTTCCTGGTGAGGTAAGTGGGAGGTAGGCATGACTACACAAAGCTCTAGCTCGAACCCTGTCCTAGCGAGGTAAACGAGAGGTAGGCTCGACCGTATGGAGTGCGAGCACGAAACCAGTCTCGGCGAGGTAAGTAGGAGATAGACTCGACCACACGGAGCGTGTACGAATGTTGGCCGAGCAGTCAAGTGACTTACCCGCCTATTCGGACACTTGAGAGGCCCGATGGTCCTTGACCTTTCCTGCCTGTTGACTTTTATAAAAAAATAGTAAAGGGTTGAGCAGTTCGTAAGACTGGACTTGACCTAAGTTTTGTTGAAGGGTGTACGTTCTTCTAACGTCCTTGCTTTCGATGACGTTGGTGAAATTTTCTTTTCCGATTTGAATTTGCGGTTAGTGTTAGAGTATGTTTGTTGTAACCTGTGTGAAGTTGTCAGGGAGCCCGTCGACTCTCTGGGTCCACTTCAGGCGGTTGTGGAGCTTGGAGCCTCATTAACTCCGAAGGCTCGTTCACGAAGGTAACACGCTGGCAACGGTTGTAGCACGAGCATGAACACCCGGCATCTTCTGGTGAAGATGTTGTCTCAAAAGTGATGTCGGGCAGTTGGAAGACTGGACCTACACTTTGTTGTAAGGCAGGCTAGGTTGCCTTAAGGCTGGATCCGCCTGTTGACTCTCAAGGGAAGGTAAGTAGAAGATGTTATAAAAGTTAAACCTGTTGGCGCAAATACTTTTCAATCACGAGTGTGAAATTCACAAACCTGAGCTGTCTTGCCGAGGTGTGGTGAGGGTCTGAGGCGCTATCTGTTTGGTATTTTGTTGCTGGAGATGACGTTCCATTGTTGGAGATTCCATTGGTAGAGATTTTGTAGGTAGAGATTTTGCTAGAGATTTATTCTTCGGGTAGCCAAAGGCTAACCCCCACTCATCCGCGAAAGGAATAGAGTAGCCTTAGGCATTACACGCATCCCTTTTGCCACGCGTAGAGGTAACTTGCTGATAGAGATTTCACTGATGTAGAGTCCGTTGGTCGTTATTCTGTCTTTGGGTGGCCAAGGGCAGACCCGCACTCTTCCGCGAGAGGTAAATTGCTGATGGAGATTCAATTGACGAAGGTTCCGTTGATGGAGATTCCGTTGGTGATGTTCGTCTCTTTCTCTTCGTTATTCGAGCGGTCCATATACTCGTCCCGCTCTCCATCGGGGAGAGGTCGGAAAGACGATCTTTTGCTCATCCCATCCCTTTGCTTCTCACGGGGGGTAGGTTGTTTGGGCAGTTTGCTCTGGACCCACTCCCGCCCTTTGACACCGCAGGAAACAATAAGTTTGGGTTAGGCTAGCGCTGATCCCACACTTTGTCATAGCAGGAGTTGGGGTAAGTTATTCAGGCAGCCGTATAGTTGATCACGCTCTCCACTGCAAGGGGATAGGACCTTTAAGCCTACTTTTTCCCATGGTATCTCACAAGAAGGTAACTTGTTCGGGCAGTCTGTTACTGAACCCGCTCCTGCCCATTGACGCTTACGAAAAAGGTAAGAACTTTTCTTCTGGTAGCTGAGTAGTAACCCGCACTATATTGCGAGAGGGATAAGGTGACCTTTAGGCGCCACTGTTAATGATCTCACAGACGGCGCTATTGTTAACATTGTGTTTCACACGCCTTTGGGCCAGGTTGCAACAGCTAAGATCTTCTGAACAGTGCATCGCTTAGTGAGGTATGGAGCCTCTGGCAGTGGTCCGGTGCTGCTGAACGGTGTCGGTGCATAGATTCATGGCGGTGAACAATATTTAAATGCAGAGTAAATAAGAGGAGATGAACACACAAATTTATATGGTTCAGCACTAGGTCTACGTCCATAAGGGTTTGGAGGAGGGGAGATTCCACTATAATATGTTTTTTAACAATCTCTCATAGCCTCACATTTCTCATTGTACAATGAGAGCTGTAGATCTATTTGCTGGGGAAGAAGTTCTCTCTAGAGCTCTCAAGTTGAAGAAGAAGTCAAAGAAGAACTGAAGAGTCAGAAGAAGTCCTAACCGAAAAGAAGTTGTTGAAACCGTAGGCACCTTACCCCTTTTATCTGACACTCTTCATGCGTGCACTTCGGTTGTGGTGAGAGATGTATGCTTTACGTGTATGAACCCCTCTCCGTTTCCCACTTTCTCTTGACATCTCTATACCTCCTGACACCCTCATCTCCTAATCCTTTATTGTCTCCTCTTATTCTCTCATATTTTGTCTTCTAGTGATTACCTTTTTGGTGGGCTGGGCCATGAAAACTATTTTGGGACTGGTGCATTTTTCCCTTTCACACCTCCCTTGAGAGAAAATTCTTTAGAGTCACTATGCGTGGTGGAGACCGTGTGTAGAGAACTCGTAAAGAAAGTCTATTTGATTTTTAGAGATCTCCTATTTTTATAAAGATCTATTTCATTCCTTAGAGTGACTGAATCCTACTTACCTTATGAGGTGCTTTCTTTTAAGAGTTCGAGACAACTTGCCTTATGTCTTATTGACTTCCTTTTTGGACTAGATTCTTAGCTATTGATTTTATCCCCAACAATTACCATTAGTTATGGGTCGTTTGCCATAATCAAATATCACCCTAGGATTGTATCTAGAGTGACTTTTGAAGGGTGTGTGCGAAGCTTACATACTCTAGGATTGTATCTAATAGCACTCTTTACAAATCATATTGGTTTATCAATGTGGCAGTGCTTTTGAAAGCATTGCCATGTCAACAGTTGGATAAAATCTTTTAAAGGAATTATATTATTCATTATAGGTTTATTACCTGATTCGTAATATTGTATATCCTATGTGACTTTTTATTTTAATTGTTTGCTTTAAAAATTACTTAAATTGCGTTGCATCAATTAGCATGGTTAGAAACTACACTTTCAATCATTTTTGTTAGGGGTATGCATCCTAACTGATTTTATTTTTTTATTTATTTTTATTTTCTAGTCTGGTTTGAAACTTGAAAATCCAAGTGAATCCGAGCGATTATCCGTCCGGATTGGACCCAAGCGAGTATAATAGTTTTCTATCTACTCGGATTCGGTTATTTAACCGATTATCCATAACTAGGTGTTTGTTTTTAAATATAGAATTTTTGTTTTAAAACGACATCGTTTTTGTACATGCAAAACGTATAAAAAAAGTAGAGTTAAAAAAAAAGTAGAGTTACAACTGGATACTTGCCTGAGTTGTAACTAGTTTTATCCGGACGAGTATTTGCATGGTTTTTAAAATTTGGGTACGAATCCTGATATTTTCAGATATCCGGATTCATATTCAATGCACACCCCTAATTTTTGCACCCCTTAGCATCCGTGATAGCAATTTTTCTGAATGTCCACTACCATCACACATGGTAAAGGACTTTCGGTATTGTCATATTGATGATGGTAAACTAAACTTGTCTATTTAGTCTTGTCCAAGGAATGAGTGAAATGTGAAGGATAGCTTATGTCCCGTTTGGATGTTGAGTTGGTTCCATATAATCTCATCTTAGCTTATTTCATTTTAACATTAAATTCTACTCAAATATAAATACTTAACACCTATAGATGTGGAGTGTGAAAATAAATAGTGGCTGATGCATAAAATTATTATTTCCTCTAAATATAGGCTAGGACTAGCGCTAGCGTTCGATAGTTTCTTCAAACTCCTTTTTCAAAATTCAAGAGAATGATGTCGAGATGAGATTTTACATAGGATAAAAACAATTTATAAATAGTAATGAAATGATTTAAGTTAAGATATTTGAGTAATGCTACATACAGTTATGAAATGCATAAGTACTATGCAGTCGCTTTAAAAATGAGTGAAATTTACTTTTTAAAAATTAATTTTTTTATATGAATCTTATATTTATTTACTTTTTTTAAAATAATTACGCGATACTCATGTACTCGCAATTACAAGTATTATTTTTCTTCCAATAATAGATGATAGGAGGTAGGGTGATAGACCAACACAATGAAAAGAAAACTCAAGTCGAGGTTTGTATGATCAATGATGGTCATGACGGCTAGTTACATTTGTCAAAAGTCTATGTTCTGATGGCATAACATCCAAATCTTTAAAATTGAGATCCTGAGTTCCATCCTTCCTCTAATGTTAAAAAAAAAACACCCAAATCTTTAAAATTGAGATCCTGAGTTCCATCCTTCCTCCAATGTTAAAAAAAAAAATAAAACAAAACAAACAAACAAACAGAGAAGCGACAAACTAACTTCATTTACTTTTAAGTTCCATGTGCAGTTTTAATATCATACCATTTTAAAAAAAGTTCTGTTACGGATGTCGAATTCGGACTAAAAAATTATTTTAAAAAGAATAAATTTTTTTCTTCTTTTTCTTCTTTTTTTTCTTTTTTTTCATATATTTTTTTAATCATCATAAATAATTTTTTAAAAAAATAAAAAATTCACAACATCATTAAAAAATATTTTTTAATTATTCAGTAAAAAAAATAATTCCATTCAGAATAATTTTTAGATCATAAATTCGAAATTCAAAATATTTCTCTTTAAAAAAATTATCATTTTTGTTAGGAAAAATGATAAATATATATTACTTTTTATAATAAATTATATAATTATTGTATGGATTATTACTCTTTTGTTATTTCTCCTGCGTTAAAACGGAGGGATGGCTCCCACATCTTCCGGCCTTTTAACGTGGACAAGACATCAATTCGTCGTGGTGTCATCGAATGACATGACAAGTACGACCATGTTTATTCGGCGCAACTCGTTAAAATAATAAAAAATAATAATTCATTGTATGATAACTTTCTATTTTCTACTATTTTAAGGACAAAACTTAGCCTGGGTCCGGTCTCCAGGAGTCCAGATGCTTTCCCTATTTCCATTCCCACACTCCACGTCACGTCCATCCTATAACCCGATTATCTCAGGAACAATCGGCGGCAAAGATTTACTTTGAGTTTATGTGTTTGTCGGGCCAGTTTGACGTGCGTGTGCGTGTGCGTGTGCGTGATGAATGAATGATTACAATCTCAACTTGTAATTGGGAACTACAGAGGCGAAAATGCATTAGCTCTACTTAAAGTTGTGTTTTCAATTTTCCTTCTTTCAATTTAAAAAAAATAAATAAATAAATAAACTGAGCTCTACATATTTTATACATTTTAATTTAAAAATTAAAATTCATCTCTATTTAAAAATATTAAATCTATCTCAATAATATATTAGCCGATAAAATACTATTATTTATAATTTAATTCAATTTATCTGGACATCTAACCCTATCTTCACATGATTCATGTTGTAACCTAAGTACAACGGCTCGTTGCAAACGTTGTAGTGAAGAATTATTTTTTCGTGACAAGCATTTTTGTAGGGTCTGTGTTCAACATGATGTCATTGCTTGGGTTGATTACCAAGCTAGTATATAATATAATGTCCAACGAGTTTTTCCTTGTATTTTGCAAGCAAGTTAAATGCGGACTTTGAAAGTTTTTGTATGGATATTAACAGTGGAATTCATTATTTAACCATCCTGTTCTTGATAAAAGATTAGGTCGGTGGATTCTCCGATATATATTGCACGTAATTTTTTACGTGTAATATTTATTTTATTTTTTAATGAAAGATCAATGAGTTCTCAAGCTTATTTTGTCAAGATTTTTGTTGTGACACATAATCAGTCAATTTAGGTCTCGTTTATTTTTAGAAAACAACTCATCTCATATTATCTAATTATTATAATTTTTTTAACTTTCAATATAAAATAAAATAAACAATTTAACTTTTTTAAATTTTAAAATAAAAATAATATTAAAAAATATATTCTAACAATACTTTATTCAATTTTTTAACTTTAATCTCAACTCATCTTAAAAAACAAACGATTATTGAATACAAAATAGACAAACTAAGCGCGAAACTCAATTTTCCCGTTGAAAAAAATGGAACTTATAGCCAATATTAATTGTCAGGCGCCGGGGCTTTAGCCCCCAACATTTTTAAAAGCTTATTAAGATGATGAATCCATTGACCTAATCTTTTATGATAGGTAAAACAGATATCAAATCTATTACTAATCCAGCATTTTGCTTTGCATTTTGTTTAGAAAATGCAAACAATCTTAAAAACCGACGGCTACTTCCCAAATTAGAAGTTAGTGAAGCATGTGGTTCATCTTATGTAGTTGATAAAAAAGAGGTTCGTTTTCACTCAACACTTCTTCTCAGAATATCGATTTCCAAATCCAAAATTAAACCAACAGATATATCATATGTTGATTTTGAATTCAAAAAATGAAGTTATTTGAACCTGTACTGTTTAACATGGGAAAACACAGGTACGTACGTACGTACAGAACTTGGATTGCAACTTAAGCTGCAGATCGCGAAAGCAGAGATTACAACATGAATCACCAGCTAGCTATTGGGCGCAGTACGTACGGGCCCTGGAATATTAGCTACCAACGCATGTGCAATAATCTCACATGCACCACGATCACCAGCCATGCACCATGTGTGTTAGATGGGATTTAGTATTGCATGCACCTGCTGTTCAATTTTGGAGATGAAAAGGAAGAGTAGTGGATGTTTCTCGATCAGCTTCTGCGATGCATGCATGGCTTTGTGGAAATCGTGGATCTGAATTTCTCCGACTAGAATATTCAAAATATTAATTTCATTCCACTTTGAAATCGTTGCTTAAAGATTCAAAGGTCAAATTTAAGTCCAAGTAGGAGGAGAAATTTCTTCATATTTATCTGTAAACCGCATATATAGAAGAAGATACTCCACATATTATATATATATATATGTATGTATATATAAGCAGTGTGTGTCTGGAATCGAATCCTTACAAATTTGAGTCGAATCTATGTATGATTAACCCGTTGAATACCTCAATCGATTTTGGACTAATTTACTCGGAATGATTTCTAATAGTTATAGAGCTTTGACTTGATTTGTTGACAGCCGCTGTTTGTTAGGCTACGTGGAGCGGTGGAGGCCGCATTCCTTGCCGGCAAAAATTACGCACTTTTAATAGTAGAGAAAAGATATTTACAATCGTGAATTGCGTAACCGTCACGTAATCGTTTTGAAAAAAATGAATAAAACATGGGACTCACATGAAAAAAATTAATTTTTTAATAATAGACTCTACTCTTTTTCAAAACGATTACACGACGGTTACGTACTTCACGGTTGTATGTAGAATTACTCTTAATAATACTGTATGTAATATTATTTAAACAAAAAATTATTAATTTGTCAACCGATGAAAGCTATTACATTAGACAACGGGTATATAAACAAACCTTTTTTTTTTTTTTTATATATATATTTATAACTTGTTAAAGAATTATACGGACATACGTACAGAAAAAGATATTAGACAACAGATAAAGAAACAGATAATTTGGTATATTTATAACATGTTAAAGAATCAAACATTGAATTAATGATATAGTTCTATTTACTAGTTTACTAAAAGCCATATTTTAATTTTCGCTGCCTATATCTCTATCATTTCCTATTGCTAGGCCCTGACGGTATATCAATTGAACAACTTTTACACTGCTCAAACGAAGTCAAAGGAAGATGGACATGGAAGCTGCTTTTTTCTAAACGTGAAATTTAGATGGTGAAACTCCATAATGACACCTCAGCATCCAGCCCCATGTCATTCCCCATGACTTCACCTCCTAGGCAAGATGGTGGGGACAGTAGTAGCCCTTCAGCCATGTTCACTAGCAAGCCCCTCATGTTGAACAGTGCCTCTTCGTCCACGTACAACACATTTTCCTGCTCAGTCTTCGTTTCCTCCAGCACACAGCTCTCAATACTTCCGTAATTCTCTTGGCATTGCTTGATCACTTCTTCTTTCCCTAGATCTCCGACGCAGTCCCCGCCGAACTCCACTGGCCGAAAGGCCTCCGCCGCCTCCGCCGCAGCTCTCCTTATCTCCTTCGCGTCCCTAGAACCCGGCAAATGCAACCGCCACGCCGAGTCGGCGAAGTTGAGACACGTCGACCTTCCTCTCAGAGCTAGAGCGGCCACGTCGTGTGCCCGTGCTGCCATCTCAGCGGTGGGGTACGTCCCGAGCCATATCCTGGACGTCTTGTTAGGCTCACGCACCTCGCAGACCCACTTGTTATTATTCCTCTTCCTGACTCCGCGATACACCGGGTGTCGCGTCTCCTTGAAAATCCTCCTGCCAGCGCGTTTCTTGGGCCTGCTTGAGGCCAGTATAACTTCCTCGTCCGAGTGAGTGGTTCTTGGGGCGGAGCTGCCAGCATCAGACAAGGGAGAACTCTCCGATTTCTCGATATACGCCGGATTAGAGACGAATGGATGGGGGTCCGAGAATTCGCTAAAACTTTGCATCCGAGAGTGAGTGACCGTAAGCGAGCAAGGTGCTAGACAAATTGGTGTTGTTAGCAAGGAACGGAGGAGAATGAGTGTTTTATAAGGCAAATTGGTGTGACAACATTTAGGACACGTGATGTGCCAGCTTCGACTCGGACGCGGAGTTGGACGAAGTTGGAGCCCACTGAGACTATCTATCACAGACAGCAGACACATTCTAGTTGAAAAAAAATTATTTCAGTTCAACTTTTCTCGGGCCCACCTTCCTTAGTTCAGTAAGACAAGTGTGCCGAGCGTGTTCATAAGCTTCGATGACCTGGCTTATTTTACTTACTCAAAATAGCACGTTTATTTTATTCCAGACTTCCAGTTTCTTTTTCTGGATGTGTCATGTGTGAGCAAGTCGATTCTTTTATTTATTTATTTATTTTTATTATTCATAAAATACCCAAAAAGCACAAATTATTAAAAAAAGGCGAGTGAGTGAGTCATGAAATTGGTTTGGATAATGCTACTATATACCATGCTGCAAGAATATATCATGTTTCATATTATGCGTGCGGATTAAATATTAGTGGGGTTTACATGTATGTTTCATGTTTTGACATGTACGAAACTCACTCTATTTCATATGTGCTGCGACTATTGTGACGTAATTATAGTAGCATCTCAATTATAATACATTTTTTCTTTTAAAAATCTATTTTTCAAAATAAGTAATAATTTAACTTATGAATTCTAGTTCGATATTATAAGAATTAACTTTTTTAAAAAATTAATAATTTAAATTTTATAAATCAAATCTTATCATTTCAACTATATAAATGGTATGATCTTCTTATGACTTGAAATTAAAAAAAAAAAAAAAAAAAAGCTATCATTTCTTGCTCCCTCAAGCATTAGCATTGGATTATGCAAATGCAAATATAAAATTTGCATAATATGACATGATTTTGCATTTGACCATGTCACTCAAAACTTATTCTTATATTGAATTATTCATCTATTAGTTAAAATAATAATAAAATATTATAAAGTTAATAATATTTGTTTTTCAATTTTTTTTGTTCTATTAATTTTTTTTCTAAATTAAGAGTTAGATGGAAATATTAATGTTATACAATATGAGACTTGGAGTATACAACCATTCATGATACAAACATTAATTTGAAAATTAATACAATCGTCTAATATACAACAATTAATGCTCTTAATGCTACACGGAAAAAATTGCAATTACTACTATTAATGCAACAAGAAAAAAAATGAAAAAAAAAAAGAATGACAACGAAACACAAGTGTTGCTGGAGAGGAAGAACACGTGGGAAGAAATGAAAACAAAAAAAAGAGAGAGTTAAGTAGAAGCCAAAATCGAGGGAAGAGAGAGAGCTTGCAAGAAAGAAAATATTTTTTATTTCCTTTGGAACTAATTTATTGTAGTAAAAAGTTATCACTTTTTCTATTTGTTTAATCCAATGCAACATATTTTGGGACTTTATTAGCAAAACCCTCAATTGGATTTGCATTTGCATAAACCAATGAGAGTGCCCTTAGAAAGCAAAAATATTACAAAAACGAGTTTTGTTACTCATCATCCCATACATCACACACCACTCTTGTTTTAATTTATTTTGTTTTATTCTTTCTAAACTAATTGAGTGTTTCTACTCATTATTTATACACTATACATTTGGTAAGAGAAAAAAAATTTATAAATTATCTGTAATGTGTGGTGTGAGGATGATAAGTAGAATTTTTGTACAATAAGTATATAATTCTTCGCTATGTGGTTTGAGTCTTTTATTGGGGCATTACAAATGGTATCAGAGACTATCCCAACCAGAAATGTGAGACTTGAGCCGTGCTACCTACAATGGATAGGCCCGAAGAGGACGTCGGGAATTTAAGGGGGGTAGATTGTGACACCCCATAAGATATGGATAAAGGTAGGTGGTGTATGAGATCTCATATTGCTTGGGAAGAAGAAGTTCTTGCTCTTTATAAGGTTCCAATGGAGCTCCAATTGTATCATTGACTAGTCCTTTTAGAGTATAGGTAATTTGGTTTGGGTTTTCCATTGAGACGTTACACACCAGTAGGGGAGAAAAAAAAAATAAAAGAGTTTTTTTACTTAGTAAGTATGTAGTGTAGGACTGTTGAAAAATAAAAGTGTTATTTTACTCATCAGGTGTATGATGTAAAACTGCTAAGTAGAATAACTCATTAGATAATTGTGTCAACTTCTTTAACTACGACTGTTAATGCCGTATTTCGCATACCTTTGGGCCAAGCTCCTACAATTCAAATCTTTGATAATGGGCCTGCAAAAGATGGAGAGAAGTGCAATTTGGAGATGGCGATCTTAGGGCCGGATAACCTCCTATGCCAAAGTCAGTAAATATTCTTGGAAGGATGTAGATAAGTGAATAAGTCTAGAGATTAGAAAGCTTTCTAGTACCTGCAATCGGCTATACCGTGGGGACTAACCTGCACTCCGTTGTGGGAAGGATAATGCAACATTTAGGCCTACATTTCCCTTTGTTGTCCCACGAGGAGGTAGTTCGTATTGCGATGCGGCTGATCCTCTCCTTCACCGTGATGGGGGTCAAGGTAAGTTATTTAGACAGCCTCGGGGCTAGTCCTGCTCTCTTAGACTAGGAGGTTGAGCCGCCTGCTCGCCTATCATCTTTCGCGAGGAGGTAAATAGTTCGGGCAGTTTGTCCTAGACCTGCTCCCACCTGTTGACATAACAGGGAATAGTAAATTTGGGCTAGGCTAGTGCTGATCCCACACTTTGTCGTAGCAGAGGTCGGGATAATTCATTTGGGGAGTCGTGGGGCTGATCCTGCTCTCCACTATGGGAGGAACAAGGCAACCTTTGAGCCTACCTTTCATTGTAGTATCTCGTAGGGAGGTAAGTTGTTCGGACAGTTTCTTATTGGACCTGCTCCTGCCTGTTGATGCTTATGTGGAAGGTAAATTTCTGTCTTCGGGTGGTCGGGGACCGACCTACACTTCTCCACAAGAGGGATAAGACAACATTTCAGGCCTACCTTTCCCTTTTTGTCTCGTGGGGGGATAAGTTGTTGGATTTTTCATTTAACGAAGTTAACTTTGTTGAGGTGTAGACTGCTTTGCTTCAGGAGAGAGTTCCCTTGGTGTGTTACCTTATGTTCCTGAAATTAATCATTGAGATAAGACAAAAATATATTTTTTATTAAGCCCAGTAACAAGTGCATGAGGACAAATAAAAGCTATGACAAGAAAGTCGGCTTAGCAGTAATATTTTCACAGATGCTAGCGTTCCACGGGTGTGATAGTTCGTTTCCCTGGGAGTCTTTGAGGCGATAGGAGCCTGGTCGATTTGTGGCAATAACCATGTAGGGGGCCTAGCTTTCATTCGTCCCGTGTTATTATTCTCGTTTCCTTGAGTACTAGTTCCCCAACTCTGAATGTTGTCAGCCGCACACATTTGTTAAAGCAACTCCCGACCCTTTTTTTGTTGGCTACGACCCTTATCTCAACTTCCAGTCGGACTTCTTCTAACAAGTCTAGTTGTTCTTCTAGTCGTTTGCTATTGGATTCTTCCAATCTCTACTAGCGGCATTGCCTCGCGACCATATGTGGAGGTGAAGGGGGTTTCCCCGGTCAGCGTCTTCATTGTGACCCGGTATGCCCATAGCATGGTGGGGAGGTCCTTGGCCCACACCCCCTTTCTATCCAAAATTCACTTTTTGAGCATTCCTATCAGCGTCTTGTTGGTTGCCTTGTCTTGCCCATTGAATTGAGGATTCTTCGGGGACGAGTATTGAAACTTGACTCCCAATTCTCGACACCAATTTTGATAGTTGTTGGAATCGAACTGCCTTTCGTTGTCCGAGATGATAGTGTGTGGGACGCCGAACCTGCAAACCACTGATCTTTGTAGGAATTGCGTCATATTGCTCGCATTGATAGTAGCTACGGCCTCAGCTTCGACCCACTTGGTGAAGTAGTCCACGACCACTACCATGAACTTGACTCCTTTGTCCGGGAGAATTGGGCCTACTAAATCAACTTCCCACTGGACAAACAACCATGGTGATGTGATTGAAGTCAACTTCTCTGGCAGGCAATGGGTGATTTGGGCGTAATCCTGGCACATCCAACACTTTCGTGCATAATCTTTGGCGTCTTGTAGGGCTTGAGACCAGTAATAACCTGCCCTTATCGCCTTTCAGGTTAGCGCCTGCCCTCCTGAATGTTTCCCATAAACTCTCTCGTGTATTTCTGCTAACACGTATTGCGCCTCCTCATGGGAGATGCACCTTAAGAGAGGCGCCAAGTGACCTTGTCGATACAGGACCCCCTCGATCATTGTGTAGCGTGCCGCTTTATTCATGACTGTCCTTGCCTTTTACCGGTCCTCAGGTACCTTGCCAGTTTCCAAATTTCGAATTATGTCCCCTGCCCAATCTAGAGTCCCGCATCGTAGTTCCATTACCTTGAATCCGACAACAGGTACTTCCACTGTTCTAATCACTGTATTTTCTGGGAATGGGAGTTCTCCTGTCCGGATGTCGCACGTGCCAGTTTGTCTGCTTTCTGATTTTTCATTCTCGGTACTTGTTGAATTTGGAAGTATTTGGAGTGAGGGCACTCAGTCTCTACCAGTGCCAGATATCTCTTTAACTTTTCACTTTTCACAATAAACTCCCCACGCACTTGATTTACTACCACTTTAGAATCGGCCCAAATTTCGATTTCGATGGCTCTTACAGCTCTGGCTACCTGTAATCCTGAAAGCAGCATTTCGTACTCTATTTCATTATTTGTTGTTTTGAACTCCAATTTAATGACGTAATTGTGCTCTTCTCCTTCGGTTACCGAGATGTGCACCCTCACTCCCCCTCTAGCTCAACAAGACGAGCCGTCAACGAATACTTGCTAGGGCTTTACAGAACGCTCACCATCGTTCTTTGCCGGGAACCCGTTGAACTCGATGGCAAAATTTGCTAACACCTGCCTCTTTACATTGTTTCGAGGCATGTAATCAATATCGAACTCGCTCGAACGCACCGCCCAATTCATGAGGTGTCCCGAGGCATCCAGTCATTGTAATACCTCTTTTAGTGGAGTCTCGGTGAGGACTCATATCGGGTGAGCCTTAAAGTATGGGTGCAACTTTCATGTGGTTACTACTAATGCAAAAGCTAACTGCTCTATGCGGGGGTATCGGGCTTCGGCTCCCCGATATGCCCAGCTAATGTAGTAAACCAGCTTTTGGAGCGGAGAGCTCGTGAGTTACTTCTTAAGGGCTTCAAACGCCTGGTCGCATTCGCTGTCCCATGTCCTCACTTTTTGCAAGACCTCGAAGAACGGTAGACATTTTTCAGTCAATCTTGATACAAATCTGTTGAGGGCGGCTACTCGCCTAGCTAGCCTGCGTACTTCATTTATATTTTGTGGTGGGACCATGCTAAGGATGGCTTCCACCTTCTCGTGATTGACTTCGATCCCTCATTTGGACACTATGAATCCCAGGTTCTTTTAAGTCGTTCAAATGTTGTTCTAAGATCTTAGTCTTGACCAACAGGTTATCCATGTAGACTTCCATAGTTCTTCCTATCTGATCTTTGAACATACGATTGACCAATTGTTGGTAGGTGGCCCCCGCATTCTTGAGACCGAAAGGCATCGCCTTGTAGTAGTACAAACATGAGTCTGTGATGAACGAAGTTTTTTCCTCGTCTTCGTGCTTCATACGGATTTGGTTATACCTAGACTAGGCATCCATGAAGTTGAGCATGCGAGGAAGCAGGAAGCTGTCCTTTGGACAAGCTCTATTGAGGTCAGTGAAGTCGACGCACATTCTCTGTTTGCTGTTCTGTTTTTTCACTATCACTACATTAGACAACCACTTCGGGTAGTGAGCTTCTCGGATGAACCCCCCCTTAGCAATTGGTCTACCTCCATAGCTATGGCGGTATTTTTTTCCGCATCGACGCTTCGGCACTTCTACTGTACCCTTTTTCTCAAGTGTATCCCCATGGTTCCATGCAAACACATCTAGATGTTAAGCGAGGAGATGTTGCATGGCGTCTAGAGTTTCGAACGTCATTTCGCTGCTAATTGTCACCGTAGCTTCTGGTCGATTTGGGTAGAGGGTAACAAGCCCTAGTGGTCCGATTGGCTTGGCCTTCCGGAGCTCCTGCTCACCTTGAACTTCACTTATAACCTCCGCGTCATTGGGGGCTGGAGGTAGAGTTCTGGTATCTCCTGGTGTGTGTTGTGCTACATCTACATATGCATGGTCTTCTCCAATCGCGACCTTTGCATTCTTGCATTCCTGATTCTCTGTCTGGCTTGTTTCCATGTCTCAGATAGTTTTAGTGAATCTCTGAATTGCTTGGAATGGGTTATCTCGGGTACACGAAAGACACGAAATATATATTACGATCCCATAAACGGCACCACTGTTAACGTTGTGTTTCATACACATTTGGGTCAAGCTTTGACAACTCAGATCTTTGATAAGGAGCCTGCAAAATATGGATAGAAGTGCAACTTGGAGAGGGCGGCCTTAGGGTCGGGTTACCTCCGATGCCAAAGTCAGTAAATATTCTTGAAAGGTTGTAAATAAGTGAAGTGGTTTAGATATCAGAAAGCTTTCTAGTACTTGGAATCGGCTTTTTATATTGTGGTCTGAAAAAGGCGTAAGATAGTATTTTTCTCCATTAAGTCTGTGTATTCCCTCCTGCATTTGCTGCCAGACCTCCTTTAATGCGGCGTGGTTCTGCGCCAGTTTCATAAATGTGGCGTGGTTTCTTGGTTCTATCCAAGCTATGTGGGCTGTAGATAATCTGACACCCAGAGATCGAAGGCTCTCTGCGTTTCCCACCGCATTCCGGGTAGGTCCCTGGACTCTGAATTCGGCCAGGGATGTCAGGCTTATCAGTCTTATCGCCCATACGACACCCCTCCTTGAGAGACCCCTTACTCCCTACCCGCGTTGGGACGCCCTTTGGTAGAAGTCTAGTGCGCCTTTCCTGGTAGAAAAAACCTAGACCATTTTCTTGTATCTATTTATTTAAAAAAAAATCAAGATTAGACTATCAAATTAATCTTGCATCTCTCTTTTTTTTTTTTTTTTTTTTTTATCCTTATTTTACAAACAGGCATAGAATTGGTCCACTTTATCCTTATATCAACAAATCGCATGATTACTTAATTAGTAATAATACACGTACAATCTTTTTTATAATTTTTAATATAATCAATATTTAAAATGAGAACATATATGTAAAGTGATGTTACAAAAATATCTCCTATTTAAAACATAATTATAGAAAAGATTGTAAAAAGTGTTGCAAGTCTATCATTTTCCTTACTTAATATAGTATCTTTGGATATAACTTGATCGAGGTCCAACTAAAAAAAAAAAACTAAGATTTCTTAAATGCTTAAATTCTGTTACGTAATAGTTGATTGTAAACGCAGCACCATTTGTTGTGCAGCGTGCGTAGCCGACGTTATATAATTCTACAAATATAGAAAATGATCTCTTAAAAAAATTTATAATCTTCATATGCTCTCTAAAATTGTATAAAGTTTTAATATATCTAGAAATGTCTCTCTATAATTTTTTTATAGTCACAAAATTCTATTTAATTTCTATATATTATCTATTTAGGGATGTGGCTTCTCCAAAATTAAAGTTGAAATTAAGTTTAGAAGAAATAATAAACTTATTAATATGGAGCCCAAAATTTTTTGTTATATAATATTGGGTTTTCTAATATGGAATTTAAAATGAAAATACAAGAAAGATTATTTAAGGTCGATGGTCTATATAAAAAATAGTTTGTACTTTGTGGTTATGTTTTTATGATTTTTCAATTTCTTTTTAATTTATACAAGAGAAATGATGTTTACAGTCTTAGGATGTGCAAATTTCGCTCGCTCATTTTGAAAAAAGTAGATAAATCTATGACACATGAAGAAAAACATTTTTTAGTGGTAGAGCCCACTTTTTTTTTTTTCAAAGGAGTGGGTAGATATTGTACAATCTAAAACTGTATCTAATATTATTCTTTACATAAATATGTTACACAATAGAAAAGTTGGCTCTCCCTCAACACATTTGTTGGTTTCGCCACTGTATATTAATAACGTATTAAATGTGTGAATAAAAAGATTGACAAATATATATTATATACCCGCAAAAAATGATATTAAGGTTAATTTACATAGTTCTGTTTTCACTCGAGCTATTTCTCTTCCCCACTTGATCGACCCTCTACAACATGTAAGAGTGGGAGTGTAAATTAATTTGATAAAGTAAGTTTTTAATATCTTTTATGATAATCTCACTTAAAAAACTTCCAATTAATACATTTGAGTCGCCAACAAATTATTGATCTATTTTTTGACCATTGGCTACATAAAATATGAGATAAAATTTGTTAAATTAATTGTATGACACATGTGGTCCAAATTCCAATAGGCGTAAAGAAAAATCTTAGATGGTAGTCGAGTCAACCTTCAAGAACCTCTTCAGTTTGAAAGTCTTCACTGGAAGTGGAGACGTCCTTGCATTCGTGCCGCCACTTCTAACCTTCTAGAACGCAGGGAATGCCCGGGTTGACTTAAGTGGCGTGGTTTTATGCGAATTCAAAAGTCAATAAGACAGCTAAGCGCCAATGGCAGACTGACACAAAAAGCCGTTGACTTTTGACTGTTCATTGTAAGCGAGGCCGTGACGTGTACGAGGTTTTTGCCCACGGGTTCATCCATGACCGCGTGGACTAATTTCTCTTTCTCAAGGGAAAATGCTATTCCTCCGTAAGATTTCCACCGAAAATTTCTACCGAAATTATATTTTTTAATTTTTATATTTTTTATTTTTACTTAATGATTAAAGAATATTTTTAAATGAATTTATGATTTTTTTATATTTTTTAAAAATATTTAAAGTGTTTAAAAATATGATTGAAAAAAAAGAAAAAAAAAAAAAAAAAAACATTTACCTTTCGGTAGAAGATTTCGGTAGAAATCTTCTGTGAGTGTAGCAGTTCTCTTTTTCAAGAGTAATGAAATGAATAATGCTACGCCCACCGCTCAATGCTCCCGCTACCTCCTCCGCTTGACGTGGTATGCCCCGTGGCATCAATTTTAAATATTAAAAAAAAAATTGAATCAATCGGCTTCCTTTTTTTTTTTTTGTTCTTCACTCCCAAATAACAAACCCTAACTCCATTCTCCACTTCGCAGCATTTTCCCCTACCCCGAGCTTGCCTTCTTCGAATCTTCCATCCCAACTCAAAAAAAATTTGAATCAGTCAGAGAGCTTACTTTCTCTCCCAATAACAAATCTGAACTCCAAATCGTAAAAATCTTCCCCTGCCCTGTTCTTGGCTTTTCCGAATCATCCATCCAACTCCACATCGTAGAAGGCTTCCTATCATTCTCTCTCCCACATCATCTCCTCCACCTCGCCTGAAACAATGTCTCGACGGATGAATATTTGGTCACAACCCACAGCCTCAGGTGAGAATTAATGTTCATGCCACAACCCCTTAAGGGCTCTGGATGCTTTTGGTAAAGTTAACTATTTTTATTTAGTCCCTCTTGTAAACAATAAAACAAATTTCCTGCTTTTCCATTGTTTTCCTCTTCATGGATTGAACCAGAACTTTCCTTTGTAGGGTCATTTTTTCTGCAATTATGAATAATCCATGGGAAAAAAAAAACGTATTTTTTTTATTAATTTAGTTTTGTGCTCTGGGACTTTTTAAGGGTATTTTGCGTAAAAATGCCTGCTTTTTCGATGGGTATTGAGATGTTGATCTCAGTCTTTCCCACCGATGGTTGTTAATAAATGTCTCAGTATGAACACAACCTGTTTGATGAAATGCCCCAGTTTTCCTTCTTCCAAAATGCTTGCATATCTCTTGGTCTTAATAAATCCACCTGCACCATTTTCTGGAACTAGATTCTTTTTTTTTTTTATAAGTTTTCTGGAACTAGATTCTAAGTTACAGGTAATTGAGTTATGCTTTTATTATTGGATGTTTTTTCTTTGTAAGTATGGATGTTTTTGTTATTGGATGCTATGTTTTGTTGCGCTTTACTGCATTTTATATTTCGCATATATATGCCATTTTTTTGGCACATATTCTATATTTTGTTTAAACTATAGTTGATTTACATTCTTTTTCAATCTATATTTTTGGCACATATTCTATATTTCACATATTTCGCTTTGTATATTTCCATTATCAAAGATCTCTTGACTAGTGTTGGATCACCATGGAAATTCCTCCTCTTCAAGAAAGCAGGCATTATTTCTCTTTGTATTTTCTTGTCCCTGGTGAATATACAGTGGTAGCTGCTGCATTGATAGATGATGCTAATGACATCCTCAGGGCTCGAGCACAGACTGATTCCCCTGATGAGCCAGTTTTCTGTTGGGGACCTCCGTATAATGTCCTTGTCATTGGGACTGCATGAATCGTGCATTGGCTTTCTTCCTCAACTCTTCAACCCCGCCTTCCACTTGAAAATGAAGTCTTTCTGTCTCTGTGTTTCTCACAAATGTATAACTTTTAAGTCTATGGATTGGTTTGTAAATACATGTCTGAAACATTTTCCTTTTTTCTTTCTTTTTTGTTCGTTAGGAGTTTCCTTTAATACTTAATCGTGTATAAGTCACCACTTTTTACACGCAAAATAAATTGATTGTTAGATGATATTGTTGTTCCAAAACCAAATTATCAGGAATTTGTGCAAAAATCAATGTGATTCATGTTGAACATTGCTTTGGTAAATTTTCTAATGAATTGGGAATGGACGCAAGGTGACGTAATGCCCAACAGAAATTTGAAACTCTTGGAATCATGGCTGCTTGAATCAGGTCTTCGTGAGGAACTTTTACCCTCGTCTAATACCCTCAAGGTTTTGAGATAAAGCATGCAGGATGAAGCTTCTCTTCAAGTTTAAATTAAATTTCACGCGTGATTTTCTCCTAAGTTATTATGAAATGTATCACTATCAATACCCAAAAAAGGGTTTACCAGATTAAAAAGCGCATTGGTCAACTAAAAATAAACAAAGTGCAACGTTCATTTAGATAAAAGGCAAAAAACAAACCATCTATTCTGATTCAATACATTCAAGAAGAGGATAGGCAGCTGCTTAACAGTTTCAGTTTCTATGGGAGATCACCCACAACTCAGTTTGCTTCACTCTTCAATCTTTTGATGTTATAACAAGCAACCCCAATGCACCAATAAGGGGGGCATCCAAACAAACAGAGCAAATATACCATAATGTATCCCCTCCATTAATCATCTAGAGAAATGTAGTTTGAAAATAGAACATCAATTATTGTCAGAAGCTTCAAGAAGAGAAAAATATGTTCCACCAAGACACACTGACGCAAAAAGAAAAGAAAAGAAATGTCGGCAAGGTCTATTGCTTTCAACCATATAAGGGAACACATTAAAGAAATGAAGACATAATGCAAACCCAGAAAAGCAGTAAATGATTGCCAGTATCACCATAAGACCTAGGTATATAAATTTCTCTCAAATCTGGAAAAAGGAAAATGGAAAAAACATGTTACCATAAAAATCACATTTTCACAAAAACTGCTCTTTCCATAGAAATCAAACACTACACATCATATGTCACCAAAACAAAATAGACTATGGAAGAAGAAACAGAATAAACACTTACAAGTTGCAACTAAGGAAACTCTACGACAAAATGAAACAGTCATCCATACCACTCAATAAACTCCCATGATACAACTTCTTATATAAACCATAAAAGAAATCAACTTGAAATTCTAGGAGTTACAAATTTACACACAAATTGCACACAGATTCAAATGATTTCACAACCATACGTTCGATGCCCAAGAAAACAACGGGAAAGAAATCATAAAATTTGTGGTTTTTACAAGTTCACCATCTAATTCCTGGTCAAGCAAAAAATAATAAGCTACATACAATCAAATAGGCAAGTGAGACATGTAGATTGGTTATCTCATTTATTTTGCAACATAGAAAAAACAAAAAGAAAGAAACTTCGATTCTTTTTGTGGTTTCTCAGTAACCAAACAAGCATAAAAAGCCATAGAAAACCAACTTAAATCTCAGCAAATCAATCATTTCAATTGCACAAAGACAAAAGATACGGACTTGCGAACGAAAAAGTTTCGACTACAGCGTGCGGTGCCTCAAAAGTTTTGTTTGGCAAAGGATGAAATAAGATTAAGGATTGAGAAGCACGACCCTAAGGAATGCGGATGCTATGAATTTCACGAATTTAAATTTTATCTTCTTATGGATCTCTTGCCGTGCGGACTGGATGCCGATGGAGATCTGACGGAGGAGCCAGAGGAAATGAAGGCAGGCTTATCGTTGTTGGATTTTCGACTTCTGAAGAAGAAAATGGGGAGGGGGTGGGGGGAGATGTTGGGTAGGAGACGTGTTTCTATTTTTTTATTTTTAATTAATAAAACACGTGGTATGCCACCTCAAGCGGGAAGAGAAAGCGGTAAAACTCAACGGTGACTGTAGCATTACTCTATTTTTATTTTACTAAATATAATATGATATATTTATTAATATTAGATAATCATTTATTGTATATTTCTTTATTATTTAATGGTAATGAATGTACTTTAGTATAATAAAAATATGATAAAAGTGTGATGTATAATATTATTCTTTTACAATAATATTATAAGATGATGATATTTTTATAAAATGATATTATTTTTATAAAATATTTTTATTTAAAATATAATTATATAAAGTATTACCAAAAATATTGTTTATAAATCATTTTCTATTTTTCAAAGCAATTTGCGGGCCATGGGACCCGACTCTTTGTATATGTAATCTCCGTGTGCCGCAGAATAGAATTAAGCCCATCTTCTTGTTCTGCCAGGATTTTAAGGAATTTGGGTTATTCAGACCATTCCTCTAGATTCAAGATTTGGAGCCCAAAAATTTACTAAATCCACATATTTTGAGTATGGTACGAGAAATAGTCTTATTCACAACCATCGATGCAATACATTGTAAGAGTATGGTTACCAAACTCCTCTCAACTCATCTCAACTCATCATTACAACTTTTTCAAATTCTAACACAAAATATAATAAATAATTCAACTTTTTCAAATCCCAAAATAATAATAATATTAAAAAATAATATTCTAATAATATTTTATCATCTCAACTCAACTCAACTCAACTCACTTCAACATCCAAACACAACCTTAATGGATTAGTTAAATTTAAAGTATATTTTTTTATAAATATAAGATGAATTTAACTTTTGACTATTTCATTCACATAAATCTCTATATTGAAATAGTCATTTTTTCATTATATAACAATAAAATAATATAAGATAAATTTGATTTTGGTTATTCACATCAAATCTCTACATTAGATTATCCATTTATTCATTATATAGTAATGAGTAATTAATAATTTAATTATGAATTTATTTTATTTTATTATATTTTATTATTCATAATATTATATATTAATTAATAATCCTATTCTAATTATATTTTTTTAATTGTCATTTAAAAGGAAGAGATAAATAATTGATATAAAAGGGAGAGAGAAATAATTGATATAAAATGTTTTTGATGTATAAATAGTTACTTTCAAATTTAAAAATTATTTTGGAAAGTGACTGTAGCTAAATTTCAATTATTTAAAATTTAGCTAATCCATTGTGATTTGGAATTTAGTTAATCCATTGTGATGCTATTTTATGTTCTAATAGCTAAATATTCAATAGATTTAACTTTTAGCTAATTTATTGAGAATGCTCTAAATAGCGTTTTAACCATTTTAAAACGTTCATGTTAGTTGGAGTGACTTTAGTTGACAACAATCAGGAATCGGGATAAAGAGTAACATTATTCATATAATTTTTATTTTTATTTAATAATATGATAACTACGATCGCCATAATACCGCAAGTTCTTGTTACAATATTACGACAGCATTGCGTTAATTTACTTTGAATCATATCATTGCCTCAAAGGCCAGAAGTAAACATTTTTTTTGTTCTTTTTTCGTGGGTTACTCTACGAGTTTCAAAAGATTGATATTTCAAAAGACCTTTTTTTAAATGATCAATAGAAATGTGGATCAATGATCCATTATATTAATTACATTAAATTAGATTAATTACATTAATCTGAATAATTATATTCTCTATATTCTATGTTAATAATTAGATTCTCCATATTAAATAATATAGATATAGAATAAAATATTATAGAATAATACTATTCATAAATATTCACTTTAATATAGAAGCAATTAATATAGATAATAACTAGAGATAATATAGAGAGTTAGGGAAAGCCCAACTCGGCGCAGGAGCAATGATCCTCCTATAAAAGAAACCGTTAGACCTTTGCAAGGAGCCCAGACCATAAGCAAAGCCAACCCGAAAAACAACCATCGTGCCTTGACCCTTGGGAACCTGTGCAGGTAGGTGGGTGAGAGATGCTGAGGACTCTCGATCTCCTAACAGCAGGTATGAAGAGACTCAACAATAACCACTCACAGGCAGAAGTTCAGTTAGGAAGTCATGCCGCATTAATGACGCCACACCCCGAACCCTACGCCACATTAATGGCACCACCCCAAGAGCCACACCACATTTAAGGATTCTGACCAAACAATAGTCGAGGCGACATGAACCACGTAAGACAAGGTATGAGGTGTCCCTACCCAAAAACCTCATATAAAAGCTGACTTTTAAGTACGAAAAACTCTCTCTGATTTCTCTAACTTCTCGCACAAACTACTAAGCAGATATACTAACTTAAGCATAAAAGACTTCCTAGCATCCACCAAGGCCCCTCTTTCTATCTATTTTTTTTTTAAAGTGTGCAGGTGTAAGGACTAAGACCAAAGTTATTGGAACCCAGCCGGAAGGTGTACGAAACACGATGCTAATAGTGGCTCTGTCTGTGGGATCCCTATAGACTTCACGTGTCATTCGTATACCTGCGACAACTCGTTCTTAGAGAACTCTAGGATAAGAAGAAGCAACATCAACAAACATGAAAGCAAGGCTCGCGGTAATAGAGCAACTGATGGGAAAGCTAACTACTAAAGTAAAGACCCTCCGAAAAGAGAACGAAACACTCAGAGTAGCCACTAACGGACCAGAAAACGATGCAAGGCCAAAGAATAGTGAGCACGTAGAGTCCAAAAATGCAAGAGGGGGGTGACGAGGAGGATGAATGAAGAAATATGCAAAACAAGCTGCATGACTTCAAAGGGAAATACAAAGAGATGACAAAAAAGATGGGCAAGTTGTCATCAAAAGACCAACTGCTCACTAGCATGGGCCTACCCTACAGTGAGGAGGTGATGGTCGTGACCCTGCCACTAAAGTTTTGAGTTTCCCTCATGGACATCTACAATGGGACCAGGGACCCCTATGAACACCTGGAGACCTTTAGAGTCCACATGACACTGCATGGTTTCCCAAGAGAATTGGCTTGTAGAGCTTTCCTGCTGATCTTGAACAGATCAAAGAGAGTATTGTTCAAGTCCTTACGCCTGGATGCATAGATAGTTTTGAGGAGTTGGCCTGTTTGTTCCTCACACAGTTATGGTAAGCAGAAGAAGGAGACGCCCCGCAGTGTATCTCCTTACCATTAAGCAGGGGGAAGTTAAATGATTGAAAGCATACCTAAGAGCGCATGACTATGGACAACCAAGACGAGAATATAACTTTGACAACGCTTTTAGGAGGAATATGTCCACGATCCCAATTCATGGAAGAATTGGCAAAAGGACTCCTGCTATATTGCTAGAGTTATGGATGAAGCTGGCAACTTAATTAACGCTGAAGACACACTCCAGGTCCTGATTGAACCAGGAAAAAAGAGTTGGAGCAGGCAGACAAGAAACGAAAGGCGCCAACTAAGAGTAAGGCTCGCGAGAAGCCGGAAAAAGGACCACATGACAACAGAAGGGAGAAAGCCCCCACGAGAGGCCTAAGGTTTCATTTTGACTGAACGAGGCTTACCATCCAAAAAGACAACTGACCAACTGTCCAAGAATATGGCTATAGGAGCACTAGTTGCCACTATTGCACTTACCATCAATCCAGCACTCATAATACAGAAGATTGCATTTCTTTGAAAGAGAAAAGAGAACAAGCTAGATGACCAAGGTCGCTATATCCTTCAGCTAGAAGACCAAAGCGGGAGTGGAGGAGGAGATCACGAGAAAGAAATGTAGAAAGGGCTGACAAGCCAAGGAGGGAAGGAAGCCCGAGGCAAAGGATAGCTGAGCCGGGACCTTTGCATGGTCGCCCCCGCACACCACATCAGGAAAGACCCTCACTAGGCAAAATCAGAACCCTCGCGGGAGGACTCGCCGGTGGGAGCGCAACCTCGTCCGACCTAAAGGAGCACATTAGACAAGCACGATACTAATGTACTGAGTCGAGTACCATTCCACCAAATACAGGAAAAGCGAGCCTGCCTTGTCATCTCCTTTAGAGAAGACGAGGAGGAGGGAGTCCTCTATTCCCACGATGACGCCCTGGTGGTGACTATGCTAGTCGCCAACTTTACTGCTAGGAAGATCATTATCGACAATGGCAATTTCGCAGATATCCTCTTTTAGGAAGCCTTCACCTAGATGGGGATAGATACCGCCCGACTCTAACCAACTCCCATGCTGCTGAAGGACTTCTTTGGGGACATAGTCCAACCAATCGACACCATCACATTGTCTGTCATGGCGAGCAGAACCCCCTGTACGACTTTCATCTTGGTAGAGTTTTTAGTGGTAAAAGCTCCCTCATCGTTCAACGCCATACTTCGCAGACCTATCTTCAACAGCCTGAGGGTGGTGATGTTGACCTACCACTTGAAGATGAAGTTTTCAACCTCCCAAGGAGTAGGTGAAATTCGGGGAGAGCACGTCCTAGTACAGGAATGTTACGTACATAAATTAAAGCCAAGGGATGGCGAGGTGCATGTAGTCCACAACCTGGGTGATGACCACATTCTCTTGCCCCTACCCAAACACACCACAACAGATGGAAAGATCCAAGATGAACAGGTACTTAGGAAAGTAGATCCAAATGAGCCACTAGAGTTAATCCCCTTGAACTCAAGTTGCCCGAAAGTTACGGCCAGGATTGGCGGTGGGATGACACTTGGAATGAGGCGTGACATGCAACAACTCCTCATGGAACACCAGGATGTCTTCGCCTGAATAATCCTAGAGATCATGCAACACCAACTGAGCGTGGACCTAAAATCCAAGGGAGTAAGGTAGAAACGCTGAAACTTCAGCGTTGAGAAGAATACCGCCATCACTGTAGAAGTCAACCAATTACTCAAGACAGGCTTCATACGAGAGGCACATTATCCGCACTGGCTATCTAATGTTGTGTTGGTAAAAAACTAAAACGGCAAGTGGAGAATGTGTATTGACTTCCCTAACTTGAATAAGACTTGCCCGAAGGACAGCTTCTCTCTACCACGCATCGAATTGAACGTCGACTCCACAGCGAGTAATTGCATGCTTATCTTTTTGGATGCATACTTCGGGTACAACCAAATCCGCATGAACCCCGATGATGAGGAGAAGACTTCGTTCATCACCTATTAGGGATTATACTGCTACTCTGCCATGCTGTTTGGATTAAAAAACGCAGGGGCCACCTACCAGTGACTGACCAACCACTTGTTCAAGAATCAAATCATGGGAAACATGGAGGTCTACGTGAATGATTTGTTGGTAAAAAGCAGAGCTCCCGAGTAACACCTCAATGACCTCCGTGAAGCCTTTACAGTATTGCGGCAGTACTAGATAAAACTAAACCTTGCGAAGTGTGCGTTTGATGTAGGCTCCGGGAAACTCTAGGGTTTCATGGTTTTAGAACGGGGGATTTCACATGGCCCCTCCTTGAAGCATCAACGAAGTGCAAAAGCTCACAGGACGAATAACAACCCTCAATAGGTTCGTGTCGAGGTCCATCAACAAGTGCCTACCATTTTTTAAGGTATTGTGGAAAGCGTGAGCATGAGATGACAAGTGTGACCAAGCGTTCCAGGCTCTTAAGAAATATCTCACCATCCTTCCACTTTTCAGCCAACCCAGATGTGGAGAAACTTTAGTCCTGTACCTTTTCAACCTCACTGTAGGCAGCTTCCTCGGCCCTAGTACGAGACAAAAGGGGAATCCAAAAGCCCAAGTACTATACCAGCTGGGCTTATCGAGGAGCGGAAGCTTGATACCCACACATAGAGCAGCTCGTCTTCGCCTTAATGGTGACCACCCGACGACTCCACCCGTATTTCCAAGCTCACCTAGTGAAGGTCCTCACTTAGACCCTCTTGAAGAAGATTCTATAAAGACTAGATGCCTCAAGTCGCCTTACAAATTGAGCAGTGGAGTTGAGCGAGTTCGACATTGAGTATGCATCCCGAAATCTTGTTAAAGGGAAAGTGTTGGTCGATTTTGTTTCAGAATTCACCGGCTTCCCGGAAAAGGTCAAATATGCACCTCCCGTGAAACCCTAGTAGGTCTTTATTGACTGCTCATCCTGGCGGGCTGTAGGGGTAGCAGAGGTGCATATTGTTACAGATGTGGGCGAAGAGTATGATTATGCTATTAAGTTAGCATTTAAAATCACAAACAATAAGGGAGAGTATGAGACATTGTTCTCAGGTCTGGCAAAATGTCAGAAATACGCCAAAGTACCTCATTGCCCACCTGAGGAATTGACGTCAATCACCTCACCTTGGCCCTTCGCCTAGTAGGGAATTGACTTAGTAGGCCTTTCCCACCGGATAAAGGAGGAGTAAGATTTGTAGTGATGGCGGTGGACTACTTCACTAAGTTGGTTGAGGCCGTTGCATTGGCAATAATCATGGCAAGCAGCATTATTCGTTTCTTGTGGAAGACTACCATTTGCAGATTTGACATTCTCCGTGTCATCATATTAGATAATAGAAGACAACTTGACTCTGGCCACTATTGAGACTGGTGCCGAGACTTGGAGATCAAATTTCGATACTCGTCTCCAAGACATCCTTAGTTCAAAAGGCATGTAGAAGCAACCAACAAGACACTGTTGAGAATACTAAAAAGAAACTTAGTAACAAAAAGGGTGTATGGGCAGAGGAACTCTTCGAATTTTTGTGGGCATTCCAATCACAATGAAGAGATATACTTGTGAGGAGAAGGTAAATACAAGAATAAAGGAACTTCTTTGATTCATCTAAACTTTTGCATGAATTACTAAGAAGATATATTAACTTAAATATCGAAGACTCTTCTCTATTTACATGTTGTCATTGTCATAACAGCATTTATCTATCCATTTATTTGGCAAAAATACATCAAATGCAAGCCCCCGATGAAAAGCTAAACGTATATAGTACATACCTACCCAACAGCTTCACAATTTAAATCCACCCAATCGGAAATGCTAAAATACTTGTGTTCGAAAGGTGTTGCAGACAAACAAACAACCCAAATGAACGATCCTTGATGATTAGACCTATAAAAAGTGGAAAAAGAAAGATAAGGCTAAAAAAAAAAAAAAATCAAATCTTTACAAACCTTGATCATTAGATAGACATCTTTGGTGGACCACTAATTCCCGAGTTTGACATGACCCTACCTTGCAGGGGGGCCGAGAGAGAGAGAGAGAGCGCGCGCGCTAATTCTTTAAGCAGGCCAGCCTAAAGGAGATACATAATTCTGTCAACCTCATTGGATGCTTGTTCCCTCTTCTTCCTGGATGTTTTAGGGACCAAAACCATCAAATAACATCACCTACCTTCTTTTTCGTCCTTTTTTTTGTTCACTATTTTTTTTGGGTTTATAAATATAGTATTGTTGTCTTTGAAAAAATACTTTCTTATAGTTTATTGTTCTTTATTCATTCTAGGGACCTTGAGAAGTGAGAACCAAATAACCATCCATAACTTCACCTACCTTCTTTTTCATATTATTTTAAATTATCCCTTTATATCATTAATCTTGTCTTAAAAGACATATTTTATTAATGTTGATAGAAAATTTTCCCTACTTACTCAAATTGGAAAGCCACTTATGAATTAATCTCTCTTTATGGTCACCCGAAATTGAAAATTATTAAAAGGTGGATATATATAGTTTATTAGAAGGGAAAAACATCTACACAAGTTTTTTTTTTAGTCCCCAAAGACTATTGCTGATCACATCGTGTTGATTAAAATAAATTTCTTTTGGATATATCAACTTCCTATTACCGATTGGGAAAGAAGTCGTGATCATTGAAACTCAAGCATGCATGTTAGGGGGGTGGGGATTGGGGAGGGATTGGTGCAAATTGGACTAGAAGAAGATAATATTTGAGTACTGATCAAATTAAACTTAATTTTATCAAAGCCTATCACAAACATAATAAAACATAATAATGAGAAAGAATTTTCTTTTTAAACAATGTGGAATCTCATATACTGATCTTATCATTGATATCACAGCTCGTTTATCTTCTAGTTTTTTTTACAAGGAAAACGTAAGGGATTAAAGGCGTCAGTTTCATGGGCGATGATTCAAAAAACTTATTGCTCATGACTACATCATGTACTATACATCTTGCTCAAAGAGAGAGAGACGCATCACCAACTTGTGAAAGTGAAGATATGGGGAAGGAAAGCATAGTAGGCGATGTCGGCCATGCTTGTCCCCATAGTCAAACCGTTTTTTGAGCTCATTCAAAGTTAAAAGGATTTCGGCTTCTTGTTTTGCATCAGACAGAGACCTCAGAAACAATAATTTTCTTTTTGATTTTACGGATTATAAAGTACCCAAAAAGGCTAACCCCACTTTTTAAGAGTGATGTATGGCCGACTTGCAACTACGCCTTTTCATTTCCTTCTTCAAGATTTGCACAAAAGAACCAACCTAGCCAGCCATGACTGAGTATCATGAGAAATGAATTAATAATGCTTTTTAAGCTGAGAGTAAAAAAACGTACGGACGAACTAAGAGCATTTGGAATATGTCAACGTACGTGTCACTTGATACGGAAGATAGCCATTATATAATGGTTGTATCAGTCCAAAATTTAAGGATATATATATGTATAATGAAACTCAAACCCACATTTTATTTTATTTTAAATATGTTAAACGTTATAATTAATACATCCCGAAAAGACCTTTATATAAATTGGTCTTCATAGGCTAAATCTGCATGCAGATCAGCCAAGCTAGGCTTCCATAAACCTACAAACATCGGCCATCTTGTTGAATAGAAAAATCAGCAAAATAAGT